>NC_041381.1:293727319-293763333 GCF_002162155.2 Triticum dicoccoides
GCCTGGCTCCCAGCGCCACAGCCTCCTCCCAACTCCCGGCCCGCAACAGGCCCGCCCCGGGCCAGATCTGGGCCCGGAGGGAGCCCGCGCGCCGCCGCCCTCCCGAGCGCTCGCCCGCGCCCGTCCCTGCTCCCTCGCCCGACCCCGGTACCTCGTCGTTCGTCGTCGGCGCTCGCGTCCGCCCGGCCCCGTCGCCGTCTTGCGTTCCTCCGGCAACCCCGCCGCCGGCGCCAACGCCAGGCCGGAGGCCCGCCTCCTCATCTCTTCCTTCTCCTCCTTCCCTTCTCGTGCTCACCTCGATCTCTCTCTTCTCCTCGCAGGTCGCCGCCTCCATGGCCTTCGTCGCCGCCCGAGGCTCCCCTGCCGCTGCCGCCAGGAACGGAACCCCGACGCCCGGATCCGGCCTCCCCTCACCGGATCTGGCCTCCTCCGGCCATCCCTCGCCCCGCCGTCGGCTTCCCTCGTCCCG
Source organism: Triticum dicoccoides (assembly GCF_002162155.2). Lineage (NCBI taxonomy): Eukaryota > Viridiplantae > Streptophyta > Magnoliopsida > Poales > Poaceae > Triticum > Triticum dicoccoides. Next base: position 293,727,789 of record NC_041381.1, read on the forward strand.
CCGCGCCCGTTCCTGCCTCTGCAGCGAGCAGAGGAGGACGGCGATCTCCAGCGCGCCCCTCCCGCGTGGGCCTCCGCAGCCGCAGCCTGCGCCAGGCCCAACTCCCTCCAGGCCAGCGCCCCCCCGCTTGGGCCTCCTCCTCTCCAGCCGGGCCAAGAGCCCATGGGTGAGCGCCCCTCCAGCCCCTCCCCTGTGCACTGCTGGCCCAGCCAGATTCGGCCCAGAGTAGTTTTTTTTTCATTCTGCGAATTTGCTATTTATCCAGGGAATTACAGATTTACAGAAAACCCCCTAGATTTCATGCATATAATAACTCCACAACTGTGCATCGGATTAAAATAATTTAAATATGTAAAATGATCAGAAAATTGTGTAGATTAATAATATGTCACTTTCATCCATGTTTAAAATGTTTAAAATGCTGGTTGTATTTATTTTGCATAATGCCATGTTAAAATGCTTTATTTCATAACTAAGTAACCGTAGCTCCATTTTAAATAAACTTTATATGTAAATGGGGTGGAAAAATGCCTCGGAATGGATAACAGAGAGAACCGGCGGAACCCGAACAGAAGCAAGTTTTGAAAAACATGCGGATGAAATGCAGATGATGACATGAGACAAGATGCATATCAAGAACAAAATGCAAAACAACAGACAAAAATCCAACCACGGAGGAAAAATCATGTCGCATCCCCGGAAAAGGCAAGAGTTGGAGTTACGAATATGGAAAGTTGTATCCGGGGCGTTACACTATGCTAGTTGTTTCGTTCTATCGCTATGCTGCGTTACCTATCTTTTGCTCCTCAAGCCTCCCAAATTGCCATGAACCTCTAACCTTTGACACCCTTCCTAGCAAATCGTTGCTTGGCTATGTTACCGCTTTGCTCAGCCCTCTTATAGCGTTGCTAGTTGCAGGTGAAGTTGAAGATTGCTCCATGGCGGACAAGATTATGTAGGGATATCACAATATCTCTTATTTTAATTAATGCATCTATATACTTGGTAAAGGGTGGAAGACTCGGCCTTATGCCTGGTGTTCTGTTCCACTCTTGTCGCCCTAGTTTCCGTCATACCGGTGTTATGTTCCCGGATTTTGCGTTCCTTACGCGGTTGGGTGATTTATGGGACCCCCTTGACAGTTCGCTTTGAATAAAACTCCAGCAAGGCCCAACCTTGGTTTTACCATTTGCCTCACCACCTCCTATATTTCCCTTGGGAGTAATTAACCCAAGGGTCCTCTTTATTTTAGCCCCCCCCCCGGGCCAGTGCTTGTCTAACTGTTGGTCCGAACCGGGCAGACTGCGGGGCCACCTTGGGGCAACTCGAGGGCTGGTTTTACTCGTAGGCTGACCTATCCGGTGTTGCCCTGAGAACGAGATATGTGCAGCTCCTATCGGGATTGTCGGCGCATCGGGCGGCTTTGCTGGTCTTGTTTTACCATTGTCGAAATGTCTTGTAAACCGGGATTCCGAGTCTGATCGGGTCTTCCTGGGAGAAGGTATATCCTTCATTGATCACGAGAGCTTATCATGGGCTAAGTTGGGACACCCCTGCAGGGTATAATCTTTCGAAAGTCGTGCCTGCGGTTATAGGCAGATGGGAATTTGTTAATGTCCGGTTGTAGATAACTTGACACCAGATCCGAATTAAAACGCATCAACCGCGTGTGTAGCCATGATGGTCTCTTTTCGGCGGAGTCTGGGAAGTGAACACGGTTTTTGGGTTATGTTTGACGTAAGTAGGAGTTCAGGATCACTTCTTGATCATTGCTAGCTTCACGACCGTTCCGCTTGCTCTCTTCTCGCTCTTATTTGCGTATGTTAGCCACCATATATGCTTAGTCGCTGCTGCAACCTCACCACTTTACCCCTTCCTTTCCCTTTAAGCTTTGATAGTCTTGATACCCATGGTAATGGGATTGCTGAGTCCTCGTGGCTCACAGATTACTACAACAACAGTTGCAGGTACAGGTTTTGTGATGATCATGACGCGAGAGCAATGCTTGCTTGCATTGAGTTCTTCTTCTACTTCTTCGGTCAGGGGATAGGTTCCAGGTCGGCAGCCTGAGCTAGCAGGGTGGATGTCGTTTGAGTTTCTGTTTGTGTTTCATCCGTAGCCGGATGATGCGCTTATGTATTGTGATGTTGTATTCGTGTGGCATTGTATGCCTCTTGTATGTATCCCCATCTATCATGTAATGTTGATATAATGATATCCACCTTGCAAAAGCGTTTCAATATGCGGTTCTATCCTTGGTGGGACCTTCGAGTCTCTTTAGGATAGTATCGCATATTGGGCGTGACACCGGTACACACGATAGACTGGGTCGTCCCCGTGAGGATACAGTCGACGCCACACGTTGGGAAGGAGATGCGGCCACGTGTACTGCATCAGCTGCAACTGGCACGGATACGGCACCGGAGCCATCTACACTCACAGCCATTAGTAGGTTAGAAATAAAATCACCAAGTGCATGCAATGCAACAACCAGCTAAAAAATACTATCGTCACTCAACTTTTACACTAACTATCGTCCAGTAACGCGGCGGGAGTCTAGCTGTCCTACAGTCAGAGCGGCTCTAATACCAAGAGTTGTGGCACCCCAGCTCAGAGCAACCGGTTTACCTTGCATTGCCAGCCCAGAGACCATGTCTTCTGGCAACACACAACATCTTGGTACAGAATACAACTGCTTTATTGATGCTAGCAGAACATGGTTCATATTACAACAAGTTAGGAGGCCAAGTGGCGCACACGGTGCGGTTGAACAATATGTACATTATTTAATGAACATAAGGGGTCCTCCATCATGACAACTACGCGGCAGCGGAACGACGAAGAAGCGGGACTCCATAGCACAGGGACACCAATGTGAACACGATCTAGACTCGAACAGCACTCCGTTCCAACAAACCTTTCATGAAATCTGGCATGACACGCCAGGTCAGTACATTGAATGTACTTGCAAGCTCACAACAAGCATAAACATAATGACAAACAATACCATGATATTAACCAATTTAATCATCAATGCAAAATCATGTTGTGGATGCAGTGAATCAAATCTCGTGCCTCAAGTCCCACGGACTTGCTTACCAATGGGTTACCACGTCACCAAACGGTGACCGCTCTCGGACCACAAATGGACCAACCACGTGGTCATCAAATGGGTTACCTCGTAAACAAATAGTGATCTTTCTCGGATCACAAACGGACCAACAACTTGGTCATCAAATGGGTTATATCATAACCAAACGGTGATCTTTCTCAGATCACAAATGGACCAACAACTTGGTCATCAACAAACATGGTTCTCCAACCATCCTCTTTCCAACAGTGCCATGTTATTAATTTAGTGTGCAAAATTTATTAAAACATTGACCCATGGTGTGACCTACTTTCGAGCGTGTCCGTAACCGTGGACTCGGTTATCGATAGATTTAATACACTCTGCAGAGGTAGCGCACTGTACCCACACCAAGGAACCCATGGCCTCGCACTCCCATTCGGTTGGACCAACGGCATTCCAACAAAACCCCTCCATTGCCACGACACTCTCCCGGCCACTCCGACTAACTCCCCACTGGGCTAAGTCATGGGTGGCCCCGTGTCTACCCTAGACACCAACGGCCATCGTCGTGGCAAAACGGCCACATCATGGCAAAACGGCCCCAAACGGGGACAAGGTACCATAACAACATCAATGGGCACACAAGGTTATGTCTGCTTACCGGGTCAGGGTACCGCACGCCCATAACCTTTCCTCGTTGGAGGTACCGACCAGAGGCATGACAACTGACCGAATAAAGGCCTTCCCATAAAGGCAAATGTGGTTGCGCTGGGAAAAACTCGATTCAGTGGCACCATGACCCGATCAACGATATGTTCAAGTTGATTTATTATCAGGTTCAACTTAAAATAAAAATAACTGGTGTCATGACATGCCATGCAAATGCACTCATATAACATACTTCATTAATCATTAGAATCATACCGGGTCAACTCATATGAAGCACTAATCCAACATTTCAGAAACTCATGGCACTATTCTGGTCATGCTTATGCAGCAACTAATCATGGCAATAACTTAGCATAATTATTTTCTTACTCAAGAAAATATTATTCAAACTAGTCCTTTTCATAAGCAAATTATTTCTCCACAACCTATCATCACTTATTATAACTTAAATCTAACCAAGTTAACTCTTGACTTTCTATTAATCAACATTTCCACATGAATAAGCTTGCAACAGAATGAAAATAATTATTTAACTAGGTGATTTAAATGCATGAACTAATTTAATCATTCAAGTTGAAAATAAATCACAAATATTGCAATGGCACCATGATAATGTTGTTGTGGCTTGCCTTGGTGCAGCTGAGGGTCACACTCCTCCTGGTGACCCTCAAGACAAGCTTCACCTTCTGAAATCAATTCAAAAACACAAAAAGAAAATATCAAGAAACACTTCTGAAATTCACCAGAAAATCTAGGTAGCAGAGAAAAAACCCATCTTTGGTGTGCAGCTAGAGATTTTCATACAGAACACAATGCAAAAAGGATCAATTCATTTGGACTTATGGTTAAAAAGTTGTGGCTGTTTGAAGTGTTCTAGACATATTTGAATTTGAATTAATATAAACAGAACTGGGGGTGATGTCGAAAGCGTAAACCCCGCGGGGCGCCTCCACTCGTACCGCTTCGGCTGCGGCCAGAGTGGCTGACAGTGGGCCCTACTAGTGAGGTGAGAGGGAGGGGGAGAGAGAGACATGGCAAGGCGGGGCTTCGTCAGAGCACACGCCAGCGAGGAGGGCGACTTGGCCCGATCTGGAGGGATGGATCAAAAGAGCAGAGAGAGGCGCACCTGCCCGTACCCGTAGAATAGCTAGGGGTGGTCGGACGGCGACAAAATGGACCTCTCCAGCGGTGGCAGAGAGCCGAGGTCGCCGGAGTTGGAGAAGACGGCGACGAAGGGCTGCCCCAGTGGCTCCAACCGAGTCGGACAGCACCACTGAAGCACGGCGGAGACCCTGGAAGAGTCGCTTGAGCTCGGGAGGGGCTGGAGCAGTGCGGACAAACAGAGGGGATCGCCGGCAAGCTCGAGCTCGGGGACGGCGGCCCAAGGCCTCGCCGGCCGGGCTACGGCTTCCTACAAGGTTGTGGAGTGTGTGAGTGGTGCTGGGGGTGCTCGAGAAGGCTGGGGGGCTAGATTTATAGCCGAGCAGAGCGAGGGGTTCGGGATCCGCCGGAGGACACCTAGACGCTGCACCCGGCGACGAGCGGCGCCAGTGAGAGAGGGGGAAGGCGACGCAACTCACGCAGGAACTGTGAACGGACGGAGACGAGCATAGGAACACTGGGGTGGCGACGAACACAGTGCACGGCGCACTGTTGGGTTGGCCGGACCGCGCCCGTGCTCGCTACGGTGAGCTCCGGCATCGACGAGTGCCAGGGAGGAGTTAATGGCGTCGGGACGGTGATGGTGGCGAGGTTTGGCGATGTTTGGCAGGCAGGGAAGTGAGCACGCGCCGAACAGAGTGCTCGGCGGCACCCAGAGCGCGGCGGCAAGCATGCTAGCATCGTGCACACGTGTGGTCACCGCATGCACTACGGCATAGAGCCACGGCTTGCCCCAAATTTCGTGTCTGGCTTGTAGTCCTTAGTGTTTAGGTTAGGAACAAAGCTTTGAGTTGAGCTCAGGCGTAGTAAACTTGATTTTTACTTCACTGCAAGTTACTGATCAGTAAATTTGAGAGCTTGCTGTGGTTAAATGATTGGGAGTTGGGAGCTGTGCTTTGGTGGTTAGCAATGATCTAGGAGGGTAGTGATGCACAAGAAAATGCAGCACCAATGGACCAAGTAAAATGGTAGTTGATGTAGAAACTACCATTTATGATGTAGGGTAGAACCCTAGAGGCCGATCTTTCACGATTGGAGCGGATCCCTACGAAGAACACGAAGAACATGAGGAGGGGAACGAGAGGAAAACACGAGAAAACACTCAACCAACAAGAACAAAGTCACACGTGCTAGATCCAAGAAACACAAAGAGATACACGGTCCAAATCCAACAAAAGGACGATACAAGTGGCGGTAGCTCATCTCCAAGAGGAGGTCTTGAATCCATGAGGGATCTTCCCGTAAAGGGGTCTTAAATCCAGGTGGATCTTCTCCGAAGAGGCCGCGGTCTCTCACGAGGAGGAGATCCGTATGGATGAGCGAAGCTCTATCTCACAAATGAGCTAAATCAATGCTAACCCTAATTCGGAGCTAGGGGACAAGTATATATAGTCCAAGGGGTAAGTTGGGGGATACATGGGGTGAAACCCCTTCAACTGCGTGCAGGCAGGGCGGTAGTACCGGTCATGGGCCGGTAGTACCAGTTTTAGCGGATATAGCGGTTGCTCCAGTGCTGTACCGGCCTTGCACCGGTCGATCACAGAAGCTTGACCGGTAGTTGACCGGTAGTTAATGGGTAGTACCGGTGGACTGGTAGTTGACCGGTAGTACCTCTATCTCTGTGCTGGGAAAATCCCTGTCCATACTCTTGGTGTCCATCTTGCACCATTCCTTCTCCTTGTTGGTTCCTTGGTACCTAGGCACACAAAGTGTCTTCATTTGAGGTAGTAGCCATGTCTCATGTGGGTCCAAGGGAAGTTTAACAAGGAGAGAGTTCACCTTATGTCCAATGGCACATCTTCGAGGTCTCGTCATATGTCCTCTTGGGGCTTGGAGAGTAGTCGGAGTGTACATGGGGATGAACGTGGGATGCTTCACATCATCTCCCCCCCCCCCTTAGGAAAGATCCGAACTTGGATCGTGATCCTCATCACCATGGAAACGGTTGTCGTGGATGGACTTGCAGTTTGATGGAGTTGAAGGCATGGCGCAATCCAAGTACTCCAATGTGTCTCCGGTATGTGGTACATGCGAAATGAGCAAACACAAAGTACACTTGGAAATACAAAGGTTAGCGCACACGAAGTGTCCGTCATAGAAGAATGAGTCCATGCGGCAAGATTGTGCGTGATAAAGCGCATGAAGCTTAGCAAGATGATATATAATGATATGTAAAGCATTCATGGGGTAAATAGCATGGTGCACAAAGCGACAAATTCTACCATTGTGCAAAATGATGTCATAGAGAGACGGTTCATTAATAGCATGAATATGGCAGTGAATGCTCAATATGTGTATGGTATCATGCAATTGATGGTGGGCAATATGATCATGATGTATGAATATGCCATCAAGGTAGATCAAAACAAATTTGCTAAGGAAATGCACAAGCTCATATATCATGGATGACATGGAAATACAAGATGCAGCAAGGCAATCATAATGTGAGTCAATCCATGCATAAGATGCAAATTTGTCATGTGTATGATGTGTCCATCGAGCATGACATGAGGAAGCACAATCAACAAATATGGAGGTGTTGGTGCAATGTGTCAAGGGAGTGTTGATGTACCAATGCTCGATGTCGTGGCATGAGTGGAGGTTCGAAGTTGCATCCAATAAGTGCGAGCGCTCCTCAACTTGAAGGTCCAAAAGGTCCGTCTCCAATGTCGCTCCTCTGTTTGCGGGATGTATCATGTACACAACAAGGAGACAACAATGAAAGAATGACCCATCCAACGTGTGTATTTGAGGATGGCTCAAAGGGAAGGAGTTCACCTTTATGAGGATGTCGAAAATGTTGGTTTCGCACGTCGTGTATGCCTTCACACGACCAAGTTGTCTCATGATGGAACCGCCTTGAGAATCCTTCAAAATGAAAGAACCTGACAAACACTTGGAAAAACAAATGAGGTTAGTGCAAATGCAACACCTATCATTCGTGTGGTAAGATACCCAACAAGTGTATGCGTCATGCTCATCATAAGAAAGGACAAGGGACCATTTGATATTATTGAGGCACAAGATGCAAGAACAACCAAATACAAGAGGCTCAATCAAACAAGCATGCATCACAAGTAAAGTGTCAAAGTCTCCAAGATCAATAAGCATAGTATGGTTGCACTCAATACAAGTGGATATGAGAGAGGCAACTAATTGACACAAGAGAGAATGGTCAAGATATATCATGTGAGAGGCATGAACATATATGTCATCAACCCAAGAAAGCGAGTAAGAATGGAACATGGGTGATGCAACCAAGCAAGTAATCATAGTGATCAAGTCAAGCAAGCTAGTGTGCGAAGATGCAACATACTAGAGGGAATCATGGCAAGCATGTCATGTGTGCAAATAGTGTGCATGAATAATGGTCATGACATATCACAAGCATGAAAGCAAGATATGAGAAAAATATCATCAATGTATTGGCGAGAGACCATATGTAAATAGCAATGGCACATCATGACTCTCCCAACACAACAAGCATCAATAGCATGGGGCACATGATAAACATGGCAATAGCAACAAGGATCTCCACCAAGCATGCAGATACACATAGGAGTATCATAATGGTGAATCATGGGTAGATGCAAGCAAGGGTCACAATTGCATGGCAAAGGCATAGGAGCAAAAATAACATGCAAAGTGAACATGATAGTATGGGCATAAGGTGGCAAGTGGTAAATAGCCCATAGTCGTGTGAGATCCAAGTAGAAGAGATGCGCGTAGTCATTGCGTGAAGAGAACGGTGGTAAGGATAGTCCACGGGATCCCAAGTCATTGTTGCTCTCAAGAGCTCGTTTCGTCAACTCTTGGGATTGAGATGTTGACGAGTATACATGAGTACCTACACAAAACAAAAACAAAGGGAAAATTGTGTGTGTGTGGTATATGTACACATCATCCATCATGATGCGCACGTGCATGTGTCGGTTAGCACAAAATATCAAATGATCAAATAAATGAGATGCGTGATATAGAAACATGAAATCCATCATGAGAGGTTTGTTATTATGTATAGCATAATGGAGACTCAAAGGATGTAATGCATCATGAGAAATATCTAGAGCATTGTTATTCATGGAATGTATATGGTGCACACAATTATGGGAATCATGCAAAGTATGAAATGCATCAAGATCTCCTAATATGTATGAGGAAACTATGGGGGTCTCCTCATGAGCATGAGTAGCAACATCACATGGAGAATATTGACGACATCCAAAACAAAGCATATTTGGTTCAATGTGATCATGGCATGGCATAGTAGATGAATTGCGCAAATCATGTAAAGGAAGCATGGCAATATCATCACATGAAAAACAAAAGCCAATGACCATCATATCATCATCTATGCCATAAGTGCAAATGGGATTGATTTTAATGGGGCATGCATAGCTACTATGTTGAGATTGTAATGATGCAATATGGGAGATCTCACTCATAGCATATGACAAGTTTAATGGGTTGTCAAACATGATGTGACCAAAAGAATTTTCACATGATATCCTATGGAGCATAGCATCACAATTAGGCAACTCAACATGCTCATCATCATAGTCATCATAAATAGGTAAGTCAAGTCATGAAGAAGTCTCACTAGCATGAAGCATGGGAATAGGTGGGTTAACATCATGGGAGAAATCGATGTCAAGAGATTCCACTAGTGGCACAAGAGAAGCACCATCACCTCTGTTACCTTTGGACGTCACTCATGTGTTGTAGGTGAGGTGTCGAAGATCCACTCGTTGTCATCTTCGTCTTGATGGAACCATGTGGGGGTGCATCATCGTCCACCATGGCCATCAGTTTTCCCATTGGAGGTATGGATTCATCGAGGGTAGGCATGTAGTCATGTAGGAGACCTTGCACCAAAGAAGAAAACACACTAGGAGTAGAGGTTAAGTCGTTAGAAATCATAATGGCCTCACATGTTGTGTCAACTACCTTACTCGCTAAGTGTTGTGGCTCACTCACTCCCTCAAGGGTGCTCTCACTCATATGGTCGGTGGAGTCACTCAAATGGTTGTTCAACCTCACATAGGATGTGTGGCATGCTCTCATGTGTGGGGCTAGTGGTGGTCACACTCATCCTCTCATAAGATATGCTCTCAATGTCATATATGGTGGAGTCACTCATCTCACTCATGGGGTGGTGGCTCTCCTCACATGACAAATGGGGCATCTCAACATATGTGGGTGTCGGAGAGATGTAGGTGCAAAGTCTCCATGCTCAACTCCTATCACTGTGGTCGAAGGGGATGGACCTTGCTCGACCTTCTTGTCACCGTCTTGGTGTTGGAGGCCCATATGATGTGGCACCTTGTAGCTCGTCTCCATGACCGAAGGGAATTTCCCATGCTCGGCCATCTTCCTCGAGGGGCTTCCGAAGATGGAAGTGTCGCCCTCGCTTGTAGGTGGTCGCCTTGGACTTGATGAAGTCGTTGTAGGTGTACTCGTGGGAAGTAGGAGAAGATGACGTACGTCCAAAGGCGAAGATGCCTTGAGAACACTTGGCAAAGATGCCTAAGTGGTTGATGTAGCCATATCTCCGTATTGGTGGTGCTCGTCTCGCGGTCTTCTTTTTTGCTCATGAAGCTTGGACTTGACGTGAAGTGGGGCTTGTTGGGACTTGTGCATTTGTGCTTGTGGAGCATCTTCATGATGATGATGTCCTTGTCGTGCTTGAGCTCGTAGTAGATGTCGTTCGTCGTTGTCGTGCACATGATACTTGGAGGTGACTTGCGCTTCATGATGATGTTGATCACGATTGTGACGGTGGTCATCACAAAGATGTGGATGTGGACGAATTGCGCTTGCATCATTTGCTCGCTCCGAAGACTTGTGGCTTGAATGTCGCCGCCTTGAAGATGATGAAGGGGAAGAAGACTTGATCAAGGCTCTAATCTCCTCCATCCTTGCATCTTGCTCCTCTTTATGTGCGGAAAGCTTCTTGTTGATGTAGTCCCTTTTCCTTGCTTCGAAGTGAGGAATGTCGATGGAGATGTTCTCGATGCGCTCTCGCAATCTTGATTGTGTGCCTTGTATTTGTCATTGTACATCAAAGATGGATGCTTTGGTGTTGTAGTTGTTCATGTCGTCGTGGTTGTCGTAGACCGGAGAGGAAATGCCTTGCCTATCCATCACAAGACTCGAGCAAATGTGAGTGGGAGAAAGAGAAGAACTAGACCGAATGTACCTTGATCGATGTTGAAGATGGATCAATGATCACTCAAATGTGTAACAAGGAAATAGCGCAATTGGTACCAATTCTTGTCGGTTCTCACACCTACACAAGTAAGGCTTATGGTCGAGCTCGGTGAGGATAGTGGCACAAAAATTTGATGCAAAATGTTAGCAAGAGTCAGTAATGTTGAAAGAGATTCACAAATTCGCAAGTGAAACAAATGGACCAATAGCAATATGTGGCACGCGGAAACACACACACAGATAGATAAATGGGGTCGTGCAACCAAGGAATGAGCACAAAATGTGGAATCCACGGAAAACGCTCGTGTTGCACAACTCAAGAGAGACGCTAGCACGATTGCTCTATAGGCGGATACGACACTTGTGCACAACCTATAAGAGGCAAAATGGATAAACTTGCTATCCCAAGTATGCTATGTATGTATGGTTCCCGGTTTTTCTCACAAGATGATCCAAGATGATCGGGTATGACAATCTTATATGCAATGTGGTATGATGCTATGGCACTTGCTTACAAGCTTCTTTGCTCTCTTTTTTTGCTTAAATGCTTATTTTTTTTCTTTTGGATGATATGGCCATGATGCACAAACCAAGATAGCAATTGTATATATGCGGGAACAAACTTATGGCACAAGAGATTTTATGATGATACCAAGATGATACCAATATGATATGGTATGTATGCTATGGGAAGTGTAGATCAATGATCACCAATGTGCACAAGTAACGTTGCAGGCAATACTCAAAGGCTAATCTCGATAGGCAAGTAACGCAAAATGGACTAGGGGTTATCAATGCAATTTGCAAGGAGAATATACAATGGTGTCGTCGAGGTTACCGTCCTTGGTGATGATGAGAGGCGATGTTGCCAAAGTCGACCCGTTCCCAGTTAGCCTAAACACCCTAGGAAACGGAAAAACCGCAAACTCAAAATCTCAAGGACAAAAGTCAAATGGTGGTAGCGGAAAGCGGTGGTAGTTTTGCACTTTGCACTATGGAAGTGGAATGATGGTCTATACACATGTCGAAGTTGAAGTTGCCATCCCTAAGTAGCCGAAACACCTTAGTAGACACAAGCCACAACTCAAACAAGCTCAAACAAAAATTGTGTTAAGTTGGGTGGCGGAAGTATATGGTTGGCAAGGTTATGCAGAAGTGGTGGTGGTTGATGAAGAAGCAACCATCCCTAAGTAGCTGAAACACCTTAGGAGACTCGAATCACTACTCGCGCAACCACTAATGCTATGGGGAACAAAAAATGGGTTAGGTTGCGGAAGGTTATGGTGGTTATGCGGATGATATGGTGGAGGGCCTAGGAAAACTTGTCAAATTTCGGAAACTTTGATGGAGTCAAATGGTGTTGAAACCTATCTATATGGATGGGGGATGTCAATAGCTTCTCAACGAGCTAAAGAACGCAAAAATCGGACTCCGGATGTGGAAGTTATGGTAAAAACGGTGAATCAGCCTAGGCTGAACCTGAGAGGGGCGGTAGTACCGCTTTGGGGGGCGGTAGTACCGGTCCTAGAGCTCAGAGGTAGTACCGGTGGATGTGGAAGTACCACTGGTGTTGAGAAAATTCGCAGATCGGGATCGGGGCAAAATTGGGGCGGAAATGGATGATTTCGAGGTCAAAATTGGATGGATTCCATGGATGGAAAGGGGTGAAACTTGGGGAGATGCTAGATCCACTCGAAACAAAGCAAATCCATGGATCAAAATCAACAAAACATCATCAAACCAACAAATCACAAAAAAAAATTGGGGGCTATTTTTGGTGAGGATTTTCGAAATTGGGGAAGAACACAACAAAATTAGGCTAGAAAAAGAGGGGTAGGGACTCCAAATTCGTGATCAACCTTGCTCTGATCCAAGATAATGTAGGGTAGAACCCTAGAGGCCGATATTTCATGATTGGAGCGGATCCCTACGAAGAACACGAAGAACACGAGGAGGGGAACGAGAGGAAAACACGGGAAAACACTCAACAAACAAGAACAAAGTCACACATGTGCTAGATCCAAGAAACACAAAGAGATACACAGTCCAAATCCAACAAAGGACGATACAAGTAGCAGTAGCTCATCTCTGAGAAGAGGTCTTGAATCCACGAGGGATCTTCCCGTAAAGGGGTCTTGAATCCAGGTGGATCTTCTCCGAAGAGGCTGCGGTCTCTCACGAGGAGGAGATCCATATGGATGAGCGAAGCTCTATCTCACAAATGAGCTAAATCAATGCTAACCCTGATTCAGAGCTAGGGGCAAGTATATGTAGTCCAACGGGTAAGTTGGGGGATTCATGGGGTGAAACCCCTTCAACTGCACACAGGCAGGGCGGTAGTACCGGTCATGGGCCGGTAGTACCGGTTTTAGCGGATATAGCGGTTGTTCCGATGCTATACCGGCCTTGCACCGGTCGATCACAGAAGCTTGACCGGTAGTTGACCGGTACTTGACGGGTAGTACCGATGGACCGGTAGTTGACTGGTAGTTGACCGGTAGTACCTCTATCTCTGTGCTAGGAAAATCCCTGTCCATGCTCTTGGTGTCCATCTTGCACCATTCCTTCTCCTTGTTGGTTCCTTGGTACCTAGGCACACAAAGTGTCTTCGTTTGAGGTAGTAGCCATGTCTCATGTGGGTCCAAGGGAAGTTTAACAAGGAGAGAGTTCACCTTATGTCCAATGGCACATGTTCGAGGTCTCGTCATATGTCCTCTTGGGGCTTGGAGAGTAGTCGGAGTGTACATGGGGATGAACGTGGGATGCTCCGCATCAATTTCTGTCTAGAATAGAAAATAATTTCTGTAGCAAAAATATTCCAAAAAGTGGTGTGATGTTTTTGATCAGGGAGGTGCCCTAGGGTTTAAAGGATTTTTGTGAATTTTCTCAGATTTTTGTGGGCAAGAAAAATTGGGGTTGCTTTGGAGCACAAGTTTCTGGTTAGGGTTTTTGAAAGGAAAATGAATATTTATCATTTAAGAAAAATATCCATGATATATTTTGAGGTAGACCAGAAAGGAAATGATGGTTTGGGAGAGAAGTGAGCCACTTGGGTGAAAGCCAAGGTGACGCCCAAGTGTTTTAAGTCCAACTGGAATGATTCAAACTCAAAAATTCAAATCAAACCCAACTGAAAACCAGAGGAGAAAAGAGGGCAAAAACCAGGCTGTCACACAGGGGCACTAAAGTTTCCACTGTTCCTGCGACCAATTAAACATCTACTAGTAAATATTGCAAAGTAACGTAGAATAGGAAAGTGTATGCTAGTAATTCTTGCATCAAAAACCTTCCTCGTCTCCCCTACAGCGATCATATCAATAAACCCTTCCACATCACTACGATGTGGTTCCTCTATGTTGCCCACAAAGGGTATCTTGCAAACCCCACAAAACTCATAAAGTGACATCTCCTTAACCTCATCATATAAGTGAAACTCCACTGAAGGTGGTGATTTCCTAGCATGGAAATAAAAATTTTGCACAAAAATATTAGTGAGTAGGAGATACTGATCGAGCTGGTCGTGGAGGAAGTCGGCGAGGCCTGCATTCTCAGCCAAATAATAAAAATCATCATGAATCCCGGCTGCTCTCAAGAATTCATCACAAGGCCATTCACATGAACGAACCTCCGCGGCGTGAGGGAGATTATATTTGGGCTTTTTATCCTCTTCACTTTACTTATCCTTCGAGCTTCGGCTCGAAGAGCCCCTCAAAAATATCTTCATTATTTTCTGAAAAATTCTGGAATTTTTAGTAACTCAAAATAAAAGTGAACTAAACTCACAAAATTGATAGCAACTACTCCCACAAGTGCCTAGAGATTATATCATGCATTAGAACTACTTGGGACCAAATAAATTTGACATGCAAGCTCAAGAATAGGATCACCTTAGCAGCAAAAATTTGCAATGAATAAAGCACTAGAACAAAAACTAATTGGACCATTGGAGGAGTCACATACCAAAGAACAATCCCCCAAAGCAGTTTTGTGAGTGGAGCTTTGAGCAAGGAGATCGAAAATGGCAGCAAGATGAGCTAGAACTCGTGCTTGAGCTGGTTGGTGGTTTTTTTTTTGGGAGGAAGAAGGAGTGTGTGTGTGTTGGAATAAGTGGAGGGGGCCACCAGGGACCCATGAGGCAGGGGGCGCCCAGGGGGTGGGTGCGCCTTGGACCCTCATGGCCTGGTGCTGGCTCCCCTGATGTGTTCTCAATGCCAAATATTCTCAAATATTCTAGAAAAATCATATTTCATTTTCAGAGCATTTGGAGAACTTTTATTTTTGGGGTATTTTTTTATTGCACGGATAAATCAGAAAATAGACAGAAAATAGTTTTTTTTCTTTATTTAATCTAAATAGCAGAAAGTAAAAGGAGGGTACAGAAGGTTGTGCTTTCTAACTTCATCCATCTCATGCTCATCAAAAGGAATCCACTAACAAGGTTGATCAAGTCTTGTTAACAAACTCATTCCGAATCGCATGAAACCAAAGAATTTTCGAATAGCACTAGGTTACCTCAACAGGGATATGTATGTCCCCAACAATAAGAATATCATATTTCTTCTTGACATTAGGAAGAGGAAATTCGAAACCTCCAATAGTAATAGTTGAAATTTTTCCATAGAATTTATGATGTGGACTTGAGGTTGTTTCCTCGGAAAGTGTACCGTATGCTCATTAACATTAACATGAAAAGTGACATTGCCTTTGTTGCAATCAATAACAGCCCCTGCAGGATTCAAAAAGGGTCTACCAAGGATAATCGACATACTATCGTCCTCAGGAATATCAAGAATAACAAAGTCCGTTAAGATAGTAACGTTTGCAACCACAAAAGGCACATCCTAACAAATGCCGACAGGTATATCAGTTGATTTATCGGCCATTTGTAAAGATATTTCAGTAGGTGTCAACTTATTCAATTCAAGTCTACGATATAAAGAGAGAGGCATAACACTAACACCGGTTCCAAGATCACATAAAGCAATTTTAACATAGTTTCTTTTGATGGAGCATGGTATAGTTGATACTCCTGGATCTCCTAGTTTCTTTGGTATTCCACCCTTAAAAGTATAATTAGCAAGCATGGTGGAAATCTCGGCTTCCGGTATCTTTCGTTTATTTGTAATAATATCTTTCATGTACTTAGCATAAGGATTCACTTTAAGCATATCAGTCAAACGCATACGCAAAAAGATAGGTCTAATCATTTTAGCAAAGCGCTCAAAATCCTCATCATCCTTTTTCTTGGATGGCTTAGGAGGAAAAGGCATGGGTTTCTGAACCCATGGTTCTCTTTCTTTACCGTGCTTCCTAGAAACAAAGTCCCTCTTGTCATAACTTTGATTCTTTGATTGTGGGTTATCAAGATCAACAGTAGGTTCTATCTCTACATCATTATTATTGCTAGGTTGAGCATCAACATGAACATTATCATTAACATTATCACTAGGTTCATGTTCATCACCAAATTGTGTTTCAGCATCAGAAATAGAAATATCATTGGGATTCTCAGGTGTGTCTACAGCAGGTTCACTAGGAGCATGCAAAGTCCTACATTTTTCTTTTTCTTCTTTTTAGAAGGACTAGGTGCATCAACATTATTTATCTGAGAATCTTGCTCAATTCTCTTAGGGTGGCCCTTAGGATACAAAGGTTCCTGAGTCATTTTACCCCCTCTAGTCATAACTCTAACATCATTATCATTTTTCTTGTTATTTAATTCATTGAGCAAATCATTTTGTGCTTTAAGCACTTGTTCTATTTGAGTGGTAACCATAGAAGCATGTTTACTAATAAGTTTAAGTTCACCTTTAACTCGAGACATATAATCACTCAAGTGTTCAATCATATAAGCATTGCATTTCAATTGTCTACCAACATAAGCATTGAAGTTTTCTTGTTTAGCCATAAAGTCATCAAACTCATCCAAGCATTGGCTAGCAAACTTAGTAGACGGGATTTCCACTTTATCATATCTGTAGAGAGAATTTACCTTTACTACCTGTGTCGGGTTATCAATACCATGTATTTCTTCAACAGGAGGTAAATTCTTAACATCTTCAGCTTTAATACCATTTTCTTTCATAGATTTCTTTGCCTCTTGGATATCTTCAGGACTGAGAAATAGAATACCCCTTTTCTTTGGAGTTGGCTTAGGAGTTGGTTCAGGAAGTGTCCAATTGTTTTCATTAGTCAACATATTATTCAATAGCAATTCAGCTTGATCAACTGTTATTTCCCTGAAAACACAACCAGCACAACTATCCAGGTGGTCTCTAGAAGCATCGGTTAGTCCATTATAAAAGATATCAAGTATTTCATTTTTCTTGAGAGGATGATCAGGCAAGGCATTAAGTAATTGGAGAAGCCTCCCCCAAGCTTGTGGGAGACTCTCTTCTTCTATTTGCACAAAATTATATATTTCCGTTAAAGCAGCTTGTTTCTTATGAGCAGGGAAATATTTAGCATAGAAGTAATAAATCATATCCTGGGGTCTACGCACACAACCAGGATCAAGAGAATCTATTATCTATTATTTAATTAAAACAGAAGTCAAACAAGACACCACGTGCGTCCACATAGATTAAATTTTCTTGATCCTTCGATTTATTTGTTGATGGCTGAGATTAAAAGATGCAAATGTTACGTCAAAAAATATGTGCACGTACAACTATTACAACATGGCACGTACAAATAGTGCACACAAGTTAAAAAAACATCCATGTCCATCGAAACATCAACTAGCCTGCACAAATAAAAAATATTTTTCCATCAATAGGTCAAGGATAAGAAAAAATAATAGTCAAACCTAAACAAATAAGGAACCTAAACAAATAAGGACAACCACCAGACCACGTGAGGAAAGTTCCAAAACAGAAACAAATACAGACAACTTCACAATCTGATCTCCACACGGTCTCGGCCACCTCAACGCAACCCATTATATAAGTACAGCCGGCCGGATAAGCACCCACCAAACAATTAGAAGTCAGCAACCATGACTTGAACAAGCCACATGCGACTCGACGTCCACACCAAAAGCCACCTCCAGCCGCTTCAATCGACTTCCGACGAAGTCACGCCAAAGCACACTCGACGCCCGACGAAGTTACGCCCAACTGCTCCAATCAATGTCATAAGAAGTGACCCGAAACCACTTCTGGGCTGCATCATCAGATTGGTAATTGTTATTTAGTAAGCTTACTTCTTCTGGGATAGAATCTTCATAAATACTATTTCAACTAACAAATTGTTCCCTGTTAATTTTGAAGACATAACACTATGGCATACAAGTAGTTGAGCGACTTAACTACAAGGGGACAGAATTGGAACATTCAAGTGAAAGTAATGAGAATGTGGGATTCAGTCAATCCTACAACCCATGAGCTTATTAGCCTAGATATGATACTGATGGATGAGCAGGTTTTTTTATAATATATTAATTGGAATTTTTCTGTTAGATGAAGCAACAATTACTAAACATATTTGATTCTTTCAACAAGGTGAAACAATCCATGCTACTATCTGGAAGAATCTTATAGATACTTTTAGATCAAAAATCATTGAGAACTCAGTTTATGCATTCAGCAATTTTCAGGTTGTGGAATCCACAAAATATAGGCCAGTGAGCAATGTAATTAAAATATTTTTTGCATACAATACAAAGGTAAAGGAGATAAAAGGATGTTCAGAAGTTTTCTAGATTATTGCTTTGAGTTTGCTACCATGGACACACTAGAAGAAAGAGCAGAAAAAGATACACAATGCTCAGGTATGTTTACAGTTGTAATTTTGACTTCCAAGTAATTGTTATTTCTAATTGTTATATCACTAATATCCAAATATACAGATGTCATTGGACTACTAACGCAAATGAAGCCTGTGGAGACAAGAATAACAAAGAAGAACCCACAACCTTCATATCTCCGCGAGATTGAAATCCTAATGCCAGAGTAAGTGCATATGCATATGGATGTCTCAAATTTAACCAAACCTCCCCCATGTGCACTAACTTCTCAGATTAATTTCTTTAGGGGTGACAAAATCAGAATCACGTTGTGGGGAAAGTTTGCTTATTTTTTGACCGAGGATGTAATCGGCAGCCAAATTGTCCTTATTATTACATCAACGATGGTACAGAGATTTAATGGTAAGTCCATAAAACCTACATGTTATTCTTATCATTTACAAATTCTAACTAATTGATTAAATAGGTTTGTGCCTAAAGTCAACCAATGCCACAAGAATATATATAGATCTAGATATACCAGAAACACAAGAACTTCTTGATAGGTATGAAACACAACCAATTTTTTTCCACTCATAAATAGTGATTCACGTTCATTCAAGATTGTATGTTCTTATTTACTTCATACATGTGCAGGGACTCAACAGAAGAAACCTTACCAAAAAATGATTAGTATAGATAGAAGTAATCAAGGAACATTAGAAGAACAAATGTTTTATAGGAGGAGAACATTACAAGAACTTACTACAATGAGGCACGAAAACCAGCCAGACCAGGTAATGCCTCAGAATTCCAATAAATGATGGCATCAACCTTTGTGATATGAGTTAAAGACCTGCATTAACAATTCATTCAATATTAGTTACAACGAAACCATAATGTGCTTATATATGTCTCTTAATCCCCAATGCTAAATTGATTTTTTTAGGATCTTGTCTTCACAGCAATAGCAATAGTAGATCGTTTGCAAGAAAATATTCAATGGTGGTACATGTCATATGATAAGTGTCACAAATTGGCTACCAAAGAAACCGACAAGTATTATTGCAACAGTTGTGGTATATATCCAGAAAAGGTCACACCTCGGTAAGCATATTATGTTACTAAAATATGAACAAGAACTGTTATATTATATTTACTCTCCACTAACATGAGTTGTATGTTAGGTACCGTGTTCGACTCCAAATTAGTGACCATACATCTACTACAAGTTGCACTTTATTTGACGAGGAGGCTGCAAGATTGCTTAATACATCTGCATCTAAGTTTCTAGACACACTAGATGGGAAATCGGAAGAAGCGCCAAAGATTATTCAACAATTATGTGGAAAAAGACTTATATTTCGGTTCAATCTCAATGATAGTAATCTCACATTTGGCACACAAAACTATGCAGTAAAATGAACATTTATGCCTAGTGATAAGCTTGAGATGCTCTACTTGGACAATAAAGCCGAGGAGGTAAAGTTGCATTAAATTTTTACCATTTTCAGAATTCCTTAACTAATTCATCTTACATATGTTGCACAGGAACTGATGGATGATGAAGTTGACACCGTGTTAATGAAGAAGCAGAACATGCCGGATAGAAAGGTGAATGATTTTTTAAAACTATATACAAACTTCAGATTTTAGAGATGTGTCTAATTTTTAAATTCTATATGTTTACAGTCAAAGAATAATAAAGTTTCACCTGGCAAATTTTCATGCGAACGGGTGCCTGTGAAAGAGGAGCCAAATGATAGCAATGGGACTACATTAAACAAAGATAAGCGTCAAGACAAAGTATCATCATCATCACGTGTGCTCCGAAGTTGAAATAAAAGGAGACTTACATCTGTTGCAATATCAGATAGCTCAGGGGATGAATGCACTGAGACGAATATGCTTGAACAAAATGACAAAGGTGCCTGCGGGAACAAGAAACGTGTTAAGGCAAAAGCCAAAAATACAATGCTTGAAGATGAAGATGAAGTATGGAAAGCAAAGCCCAGGAGAACAAGGATGTTATCTAGATAATTAGTGAATCAGAAGCTTATGAAATAAATAGTACGACAATATATTTTTTATCAACCATGATAACTAAGAGTACTTGATATCGATCAGGATAAGAAGGATACTTATTAGATTAAGGGTGTGAATGTTACCAATGTTCTTAGTCATCTAGATAATTAGTGGATCAGTAGCTTATGAAATAAATAGTACGGCAATTTATTTGTATCGACCAAGAAAGTAAGAGTATTTGATATTGACCAGGATAAGAAGGATATTATTAGATTAAGGGTCTGAATGTACCAATGTTCAAAACAGACAGTTAACTTTCTTCATGTAGTTTCCTTTATGTACATGCTATTTTCGGCAAATATGTACAAGGCGAGCACAATAGGCAGAATCATACTACAATACTAGAGTTTGGCTCTACAATTTTTCTAATAATTATTGGGAAAACACTCAATTGTTTAGAAATCAGTTGCACCAAGAACATTAGCAAGACCAAAAGAACATGAGCATGAACATTAGATTCAGCAATAGGAGAGAAAGGCAAGGTAAGCGTGCAGACCTCATGCTGACATGAGCTGATGTCGCCGGCATCAAGAAAGGCTCGGCGTCCTCCGACTATGCATGCACGCCGGCCAGAATCACATAGCCATGGCTCCCACCAGAATAACTGCGTCTGTCCCAGATTAGAGAAAGGGAACAACAAATTACAAGCATGGTTTTGGTACAGATTCACAGAAGACCCTAATCAAACATCACGACAACATACGTCAAGAACCTGCAGCGCCTGCCGACGTCAAACGCAGTGCAGAACCACCACCAGTCGCGGTCCGGCGAGCCGCACAACGGTAGTAGCAACAACAATAACTACCAGCGTGACCAGTACACCGACGTGAGCGATGGTAGCAACAACAACTACCAGCGCAACCAGTCCGGCGAGGAGCACGATGACCGCAAGCACTACACAACAAACCTATACCAAAATTAATATCCAAGGTGACATATTAACACACACACACAAGATAAGGCCTTTGCAGTTTAAGAAAATAAACAAGAAATAATCTTCAGTATAAAGGATGCAAATCATCAGTTTCCACTTACATTTAATAGTAGTTTGACATGAAGAACAATGAGGAGGCCAGCAAGAACAATGAGGAGGCCGGCATCTCACTGTAGTCAGATCCAATAATTCACCATCAGCGGATGACTCGGTGAGTTCCATAACAGCCTCCTCCATTGGACCAAACTACAACACCTCTGCCATGGTTCTCTAGCCGTCGGGCATGTCATCACCTTGGCTGAAACCCTTGAGAACACTCCACTGGACTCCACGAGGTCGTCGAGGATCCAGATCCTTGAGAATGCGCCCGCGCACTCCACGCAACCACAGACTGCGTCAGACGAAGAGAAGTTGGAAGAAATTAATCAACAAGTGCAGCCGCGATGGTTTGGGAATTAGTTCGGTGATGGCAAGCGGTGAGATCTTCATCAGTCGGATAATGGAAGAGATGGTGCAGGCGGATGGATAAGGTTGCTGGTGGGGATTGACTGAGCTAAGAGATATTTTTCTTTTATAAAAGATGAGAGTTCTACATAGATGACAACCTGTACGGGTTGTTTATACGGGGTGGTAATTTACTAAATGACTAACATGGGCCCCCATCAAAAATGCTGGGCCTAAATAGGCTTCATACATGGTGTATGTAAACTTGGATTTGGAATTTTATCTCTATACCGTAATCGTTACCAATTCAGTTACTACTCCTTATCGGAACTCAGTTCCTACTCCTTATCGGATAGGCTGATACGAGCACATGTTAGCGTACTGCCCTTAAATAGCTGGAACATACACTTCGGTGAACCAAGGGACTGTATCATCTAGACCTTTGGACCATCAACCCGTCAAAAACAAAGTCAACAAGATTAGTCACAACCGATCTAGATTGAATCGCACGAAGAACTTGCACACAAATCCGGCTTGCCAGACTTCAGATTAGAAGGTAAATGCTCTCCGTGGAAAACTACTATTATCATCAATTCAAAGCAACCTCATAATTTTTTATTCATTATTACATTGTTTTACATTTAGGCATATAATTATAATACTAACTCAAATAAACTATCCTCGCACGTCTTGCCTTGGCTCTTGACATAAACTCTATTTTCTTTGAGAAAATAGTACCAGCTTCTGTGGTGAACTAAAACTGACACACAGGCTGATAAAGTCATGGCAGCAATACAAAGATATGCTCTAATAATTTGCTACAAAAATTCCAGAATCGCTACAGGATTTGATTTGCAGCAAAGATACAATTACGACAATAATTGGCTCAGGTGTGTGAAGCTTTACAAAAATTAAAAAAAATACAAGAAAACACAATCAGGTATATTGTTGACCTTTTTCTATCTTAATGTAATGCACACTATTTTTTGGTACTTTTCTAACATATATATTTGAAAGATTGCCCTTTGAAATATTGCAGAACCTAATAAATCGACCGACAAATTCCGATAAAAATTCTATCATATATATATTCTACAAAAAAATCTATTACTATTCAAGATATCTTCTGACATTTCGATAAATCGACCGATTTATCGCTTACCATTGTCTGGCCAATAAGATAAATCAGCCGACAAATCAGACGACATGGCGATAAATTGACTGATATGCCGATAAATTGGCCGATTTACCCCTTATCATGGGTCGACCGATAAGTTCCCGATAAGCGATATCCTTATTATATTATGCACAAATAAAATGTGTAAAGAGACTTTATATTTAATTAATTATAATTTGATACATAATTCAACATTCCTCTAATGGATTATGGCCATGTAGTGGAACGACATGAAATGGAAAAAATGGTCGGAAAAAAAACTAAAAAAATACATGGTAATAACCAAAGCATAAAAAAATAAAGTTGAAATTAGGCAAGAGTTTGTTATTCATTAACGACAAATTTTCGTACAATGTCAATAAAATAATCAAATGACTAAACTGAAATATGAAAATGTAAATCATTCATTGCAAATATAAATATGTCGGAACCTAGCCGCGCAAATGCGCGGGTACACCCGCTAGTTAAACCATATTTTAGCATTACCCTTTAATGAGAATGGAAATAGCTTAAGGATATAGTAGTAACGAATTTTTTTCCTCATGAGTGAATAGGGTGGCTATATCATTCAATTTAGTAAGATGTGCCACAACAGTTTCAGATTCATAGCCATAAAAAGGATCAGATTCAACCAAAGTAATTATCTCAGGATCGACAGAGAAATCATAATCCTTATCAGTTACACAAATAGGTGAAGTAGCAAAAGCGGGGTCATATTTCATTCTAGCATTTAGAGACTTTTCATTCAGCTTAGCTAATAATTTCTTAAGATCAAATCTATCATTGCAAGCAAGAAAATCTCTAGCCGTTTCTTCATCCATAACATAACCCTCAGGCAAAACAGGAAATTCATATCTAGGGGGAGAATCTTCATCATCACTTTCATCAATATTATCAGTTTCAATAATTTCATTCTCTCTAGCCCTAGCAAGTTGTTCATCAAGAAATTCACCTAATGGCATAGTATTATCAAGCATAGAAGTAGTTTCATCATAAGTATCATGCATAGCAGAAGTGGCATCATCAATAACATGCGACATATCAGAATTAATAGCAGAAGCAGGTTTAGGTGTCGCAAGTTTACTCAAAACAGAAGGAGAATCAAGTGCGGAGCTAGATGGCAGTTCCTTACCTCCCCTCGTAGTTGAGGGAAAAATCTTAGTTCTTTCGTCTTTCAAGTTCCTCATAGTGATCAGCAGATATAAATCCCAAGTGACTCAAAGAATAGAGCTATGCTCCCCGGCAACGGCGCCAGAAAATAGTCTTGATAACCCACAAGTATAGGGGATCACAACAGTTTTCGAGGGTAGAGTATTCAACCCAAATTTATCGATTCGACACAAGGGGAGCCAAAGAATATTCTCAAGTATTAGCAGTTGAGTTGTCAATTCAGCCACACCTAGATAACTTAATATCTGCAGCAAAGTATTTAGTAGCAAAGTAGTATGGAAGTAACGGTAACAGTGGCAAGAGTACCAGTAGCAGTTTTGTAGTAACTGTAATAGTGACAACGGTAAAGTAACTAAGCAAAGATCAATATGTGAAAAGCTCGTAGGCATTGGATCAGTGATGGATAATTATGTCGTATGTGATTCCTCATGCAACAGTTATAACATAGGGTGACACAGAACTAGCTCCAGTTCATCAATGTAATGTAGGCATGTATTCCGAATATAGTCATACGTGCTTATGGAAAAGAACTTGCATGACATATTTTGTCCTACCCTCCCATGGCAGCGGGGTCCTATTGGAAACTAAGGGATATTAAGGCCTCCTTTTAACAGAGTACCGGACCAAAGCATTAACACTTAGTGGATACATGAACTCCTCAAACTACGGTCATCACTGGTAAGTATCCCAATTATTGTCACTTCGGGGTTAACGGATCATAACACATAATAGGTGACTATAGACTTGCAAGATAGGATCAAGACCTCACATATATTCATGAAAACATAATAGGTTCAGATCTGAAATCATGGCACTCGGGCCCTAGTGACAAGCATTAAGCATAGCAAAGTCATAGCAACATCAATCTCAGAACATTGTGGATACTAGGGATCAAACCCTAACAAAACTAACTTGATTACATGATAAATCTCATCCAACCCGTCACCGTCCAGCAAGCCTACGATGGAATTACTCACGCATGGCGGTGAGCATCATGACATTGGTGATGGAGGATGGTTGATGATGACGACGGCAATGGATTCCCCTCTCCGGAGCCCTGAACGGACTCCAGATCAGCCCTCCCGAGAGAGATTAGGGCTTGGCGGCGGCTCCGTATCGTAAAACGTGATGAATCCCTCTCTCTGATTTTTTTCTCCCCGAACGTGAATATATAGAGTTAGAGTTGAGGTTAGTGGAGCATCATGGGGCCCACGAGGCAGGGGGCGCGCCCAGGGAGGTAGGCGCGCCCTCCACCCTTGTGGACAGAGTGTGGGCCCCTTGGCCTTGATTCTTTTGCCATTATTTTTTATTAATTGCAAAAATATTCTCCGTTGAGTTTCAGGTCATTTTGAGAACTTTTATTTCTGCACAAAAATAACACCATGCCAATTCTGCTGAAAACAGCGTCAGTCCGGGTTAGTGCCATTCAAATCATGCAAGTTAGAGTCCAAAACAAGGGCAAAAGTGTTTGGAAAAGTATATACGATGGAGACGTATCAATTAGCTCTTCGCTTCGGAAGTTATCAGGAGAGCCGAATACGACCTCCAATGTTAAAGAGCTCGTGCAACGGGCTTCTACGCCCGGTATAACTCCTTTAAAGGTCGTGTTGCTTGGCTTGATTCTTGATGGGTCTATCCCCATCTTGCGGACAGTGTCCTGATATATCAGATTGAGACTGTTGCCGCCGTCCATAAAGACTCGAGTGAGATGGTATCCATCGATTATTGGATCGAGCACTAGGGCAGCCGAACCCCCGTGACGGATACTAGTCGGATGATCCCTACGATCAAAGGTGATCGGACAGGCCGACCATGGGTTGAATTTGGGGGCAACAGGATCAATGGTGTAGACATCTCGGAGTGCGCGTTTGCGCTCCCTCTTTGGGATATGAGTGACATAGATCATGTTCACTGTTTTGATCTCCGGTGGAAATTTCTTCTGTCCCCCCGTGTTCGGCTGGTGAGATTCATCCTCGTCTTCGCTCTGAGGTCCCTTCCCCTTGTGTTTGGCGGTGAGCTTGTCGGCCTGCTTGAAGACCCAACAACTACGGTTGGTATGGTTCACAGGTTTAGCGGGGGTGCCATGGATCTGGCAGGGCCTATCTAATATTTTGTCCAGGCTGGCTGGACCATCTTTGTTGCCTTTAAATGGTTTCTTTCGCTGACCGGGTCTAAGCCATTGAATCTGGCGTTTACTGCTGTATCATCTGGGCTACCAGCATTGTTTCGACGTTTATTTTTGTTACGTCGTGGCTTTCCATTGTCATCCCTGACTTCGGATGTGCCAGGCTCGCTGGTGCTGCTACGGACTAACCAGCTGTCCTCGCCCGTGCAAAAACGGGTCATGAGTGTAGTTAGGGCTGCCATTGTCCTTGGCTTTTCTTGGCCGAGGTGTCTAGCTAGCCATTCATCCCAGACACTATGCTTGAAGGTTGCTAAGGCTTCGGCGTCCGGGCAATCGATGATTTGGTTCTTCTTAGTGAGAAACCGATTCCAAAGCTTATGGGCTGATTCCCCGGGTTGGTGGATTATGTGACTTAAATCGTCAGCATCCGGGGGCTGGACATAGGTCCCATGAAAATTGGCCCGAAAAGCATCGTCAAGTTCTTCCCAACTTCCAATGGAGTTTTCTGGGAGGCTTTTCAACCAGTGCCGAGATGGTCCTTTCAGCTTGAGGGCTAAGTATTTGATGGCATGGAGATCATCTCTGTGAGCCATGTGGATGTGAATAATAAAGTCTTCTATCCAGATAACAGGATCCGTCGTTCCATCATATGCTTCGATATTTATGGGTTTAAACCCTTCTGGAAATTCGTGATCCAGCACCTCATCGGTGAAGCACAAGGGGTGTGTGGCACCCCTGTATTTGGTTATATCGTGGCATAGGTCCGACGGTTGTAATGTTCGGTATCGGCTCTGAACTGGTATGTGACCGTCATATTTGGTTGATAACCACAATCACGCGTGGGGTTATGGTCCCTAGATCCGTAGATGGATCTGGTCTTGCCAGCTTTTTTTGTTCAGGTCCTCACGTAGATCGTGTTCTGGCCCTGAGTTGTGGCCTCCCTTCCTTTACGGGGAGGGGGTGTGGGTTTGTGCACACCATTGCTAGCCACTCTGTCTCGTCGACGAGGTGGTCGGTCCGGCTTGTCGGCGATATTGCTTTTCGGCAGTATGGGCGCAAGAGCCTCGTCGTCGCATTCGTGCAGCAATTTACGCTGAGGATAGCCCTTTGTTTGGCAATTATAGCCATATTTTTCCTCAGTGTGTCTAGCACTTCATTCCATCTATCATTGAGCGTATCTTGTGTGGCTTTAAGCCGCTGCTTCTTCTTCTTCAGGCTCCTTGCGGTGGCGATAAGCCTTTGATGGAGGCGCTCTTGTTCTAAGGGTTCTTCTGGGACGACGAATTCATCGTCGCCCAGGCTGACCTCTTCTTCGGAGACAGGTTGATAATTGGTCTCTTCAGCACCGCTATGGTCAGACAACGGCCCCGGACTATGTTCGCCGTCCTCTCGCTCGTCCTGCTCCATCGCAGGATCTGCGGGGTCCTCGGCTTGGTCTGGATTATCACCGTCGTCAGTGACAATGTTGCTATCTTTCCCTTTGCCGGATCGAGATCGACGCTTCTGACGCTGACGTTTGGGAGGTTCACCGACAGGCTTATCGTTATTGCCATCGGCCTCCTTCTCTTTAAGTGTGTCCACCATATATAAATCGTATGAGAAGGTGGCTCTCCAGCGCCCTATAAGCGGTGGTTTTTGTGCCTGCTCCTCTCCGGCATCGTCGTCCATACCGTCGATGTCATCGGAGCCGTAATCGAGCATGTCGGTTAAGTCTTCGACAGTGGCTATAAAGTGGGTGGTGGGTGGGAAGCAGAATTCTCCGTCATCAGCTTCCAATTCAAGTCGGATATAGTTCGGCTGAGAATCTCCTGATAAGGAGAGGGCTTTTAACGAGTTTAGCACATCGCCTAAAGGCGAGTGCCGGAAGATGTCCGCGGAGCTGAACTCAACGATTGGCGCCTGATCTGGTTCGATGCGCGCGGATGCACGCGATTCAGAACCTACGGCTGGAGACGAATCAGAAGTTCCGGTGACACAGATCCCGCTCAAGGTTGGATCTGTGTGCAGCTCTAAAGCCGCGGAGTCTGCAGTTTCCATGGCGGGGTTGAGCTTCCCGTCCTCGGACGACGCAATCTGCTCCGGATCTAGGGCCAGAGTGGTTACCGGCGCTATCTCCTGAGCACGGTCCGATGACAGATTTAGGTCATGCTCATCGTGATGGCGGGGAGCGGCCGTCATGGGCTCGAATCCGTCGAAGATCAAGTCTCCGCGGATATCGACCACTTAGTTCAAGCTTCCAAACCTGACCTGATGGCCAGGGGCGTAGCTGTGGATCTGCTCTAGATGGCCAAGCGAGTTGGCCCGCAGTGCGAAGCCGCCGAATACGAAGATCTGTCCGGGGAGGAAAACCTCCCCCTAGACTGCATTGTTGTAGATGATTAACGGAGCCATCAAACCTTTTGGCGACGACGCAGTGGAACTCTTAATGAAAGCACCAATGTCGGTCTCAAAACCGGCGGATCTCGGGTAGGGGGTCCCGAACTGTGCGTCTAAGGTCGATGGTAATAGGAGACGGAGGACACGATGTTTACCCAGGTTCGGGCCCTCTCTATGGAGGTAATACCCTACTTCCTGCTTGATTGATCTTGATGAATATGAGTATTATAAGAGTTGATCTACCACGAGATCGTAATGGCTAAAACCCTAGAAGTCTAGCCTATATGATTATGATTGCCCCTACGGACTAAGCCCTCCGGTTTATATATACATCGTAGGGGACTAAGGATGTACAAAGTCGGTTATAGAGAAAGGAATATTCATATCCGAATGCCAAGCTTGCCTTCCACGCCAAGGAGAGTCCCATCCGGACACAAGAAGAAGTCTTTTGTCTTGTATCTTCATAGATCAACAATCCGGCCCATGTCACATAGTCCGGCCGTCCGAGGACCCCTTAATCCAGGACTCCCTCACCCGCGAGCAGCTGAGCAGATGGATGAGTGGCATGCCACCATCTAGAGTCTGCTCAGTTTCACTGAGGCTGGGGGCTCACAGCGAGTCGGCCCGCCACGGCCTCCCCAAGAAACGGCAATGGCTCATGCTGCTAGTCGTACGGAAGGGGCCACCCCCCATGATGTTATCCCTGCCATAGCAACCAGCGCGAGCTCGACAGCATCAAGAACCTAATGACATCTCGATGGCCTCTACTGACCCTCGAGCACGTCCAGATTGACAGCAAGCCCCAGAGGATAGGCGGGGAGAAGACGCGCGCGTTGTCGTTGAGAAACACCGTGACGACCGCCGCCAAACCAATGGGTGCAACGATCCTAACATCGACGAGCCTGCGCTCGATATTGGCGAGTGCCTACCTTTTGAGGTTGGGTGTCCTACCTTTACTCGTGAACTGTGGCAAGTCCGTTGGCCGTCCGTCCGCACATTCAAGCTAGAGATACCCGAGAAGTATGATGATAGGCTCAACCCGGCAGAGTTTCTGAGCATTTACACTATTGCCATCCAAGCTGCTGGGGGAAGAGATGAGAAGGTATTCGCCAACTACTTTCCTTTAGCCCTCAAGTCCAATTTGATGTCTTGGTTGATGCATCTGCCGAAGAACTCCATTTCGTCATGAGCTGACCTTTGCCATGAGTTCATTAGCGCCCTCACTGGCGGCCATCAAGAACCAGACCGACCCAGCGGTTTGAAGCTTCTCTAGCAGAGAGAAGGAGAGACACTCCAGAAGTATTTGCAGAGGTTCAACAAAGTCCACAGGAACATCCCAAACATCCATCCGGCAGCTGTAATAGTTTCCTTCCAGTCCAATGTGCGCAACCGCCGGGATTCGTTCCAAGATGAATATGCGGTTGCCCAAGACAATGAAGGAGCTTTACACCCTGGTGGATAAGTGTGCTCGGATGGAGGAAGGAAGGAAGTTACCCGGAGAGGAGGATTGCATCAATATTGATTCAAAAGATGATGATGAATCAACCAGTCAGAAGAAGAGCAAGAAGTGCAATAAAGGGTGCAAGGATAAGGCAGTGATGACTATTGAAGGATCAGGTATGCCTAGTATCGGCAAGGCAGCCAAGGCTGAATTTTCCTGCAAGGAAGCTACCGTGTGTGCTGACTGCCAGGAAGCTGCGACTGCCGAGAAGCCAGGAAAAGGTGATGGGCCATATTGCAAGATCCATCGAACCAAGGGCCACGACCTTCAAGAGTGTTATAAGGTTGAGCAGCTTGTCAAGAGGAAAAGAGCTGAGTACGAGAAGCATGACAAGGAAAAGGGTCAGAATGTTGATGGCGGTAAGGGTCGAGGCAGTGAAGCAAATTGCCCCGGCAAACCTTTTTGGAACAAAGGAAAACCCGCCAGAGGTTAAGAGAAGGAAGCTTGTGATGATGAGAGTGATGTTGGGGATGAAGAGGAAACCAGTGAGCAGGAGTATCAGAAGGCCATTGATGCCATGTGCATTGATGGGGGTGCATCCTTGCACACTTCCCAACGCCAACTCAAACGGTGGGAGTGTGAGGTCAATGTCGTGGAACCAGCACCAGAGGCCCGGAAACAACTCAAATGGTCACGCACGCCCATCATCTTTGACAAAGAGGATCATCCTGACTGTACCACTGTGGTAGGATGTTTTCCATTGTTGGTCTCTCCAACAATTCGCAACCTCAAGGTCACTAAGATATTGGTGGACAACGGGGCCGGGTTGAATCTGATTTCCACAAAGGTTATCAGCAGGCTTTTAGCAGAAGGGGAGTTGGAAGTCACCGGCATGTTTCAAGGAGTTAATCCCGGCAGGAGCCATCCTAAGGGAAAGATCACATTGCCTGTGACATTTGGAGGGGAGTTGAACTATCGGATAGAGAAGATTGTGTTTGATGTGGTCGACCTCCCCTTGCCGTATAATGGGATCCTTGGATGACCAGCCCTGGCCAAATTCATGGCGGCATCCCACTATGCCTACAATACCTTGAAGATGCCTGGGCCACTTGGAATCATCTCCATCCCATCAGATGAGAAGGACGCAAACATTTGCATGGACAAGATGTACCGGGATGCAGTCGCGGCAGAAGCAACAGTAGCAGCAGTTCCCACCAAGGAAAGCAGAGGAAAGAATAAGGATAGCAAGGACGCTGACAAAGAATCCGGGAAGTGTACCTCTTCAGAGTGTACTGCACCTATTGATGATTTGCCAGAGAGTTCCAACAACAAAAGGACCAAGGTTACTGATCACAAGTGAAGAAGGTCCCGGCAGGGCTGGCTGGCGTTGATGGTACCTTCACCATTAGCGCCACCCTCGATGACAAATAGGAAAGCGCGCTCGTTGCCTTCTTGTGGGCGAATATCAATATGTTTTCCTGGCAACCATCTGATATCCCCGGTGTTCCCAGGGAGGTAATCGAGCACCACCTTGCTGTCTGCCCACACGTCAGACCTGTCAAGCATAAACTCCGGAAGCAGGCTTTGGAGAGGCAGTAGTTTATTGCAGAGGAGATCAAGAAGCTTGAAGCAGCTGGTTTGGTCAGCGGAGTGCTACATCCCACTTGGCTACCAAATCTAGTGGTAGTTCGAAAGGCTAACGAGAAATGGAGGCTTTGCATAGATTTCACAGATCTCAACAAGGCTTGCCCGAAGGACCCATTTCCCTTGCCGTGCATCGATCAGATTGTGCATTCCACTTTAGGCTGCAATTTGCTTTCCTTCCTGGATGCATATTCTGGATATCACCAGATCTTTGTGTCCAACGGAGACAAAGAGAAGACCTCATTCATCACCCCATGTGGTACGTACTATTTTATCCACATGCCATTCATATTAAAGAGTGTCTGGTCTACTTTTGCAAGGGAGGTCCAGATTGGTTTTGAGCCACACCTGCACAGAAACATTGAAGCTTACATGGATGACATTGTGGTCAAAACCAAGGACAGAGCAACTCTTATCCAGGATTTGGAGGAGACATTTGCAAATTTGCGCAAGATCAACTTGAAGCTCAACAAAGAGAAGTGTGTGTTTGGCATTGCCTCCGACAAGCTACTTGGGTTCTTTGTGTCCCATCAGGGGATCGAAGCCAATCCCAACAAGATCAAAGCTATCGAGCAGATCCAAGAGCCAAGGACAGTTAAGGATGTCAGGCGTCTGACAGGGTGCGTTGCCATGCTAAGAAGATTCATTTCCAAGTCTGTTGAGCGTGCCCTGCCGTTCTTCAAAATCTTGAAGAAGGCATGACCCATGAAGTGGACCCCGGAACGTAACAGCCTTGATATTGCCCTTTTCCTTTTCTAATGATTTTCTTGGATTTCTTGATTTGATTTGCTTTTCGGTGGCTATGTGGTTCTGAAACTTGGGAAGATCATGTCTTCCTAGGTTTTATAGTAGCTTGTCATCCTCATTACCATCCCTAGCTCATGTCATTTCCATATTAGCCCAAATCCCAATATTCTTTTATTGGGAATATTACTTTTCTGATAAAGGAATTATCCTATTTGCCCTAGGTTGTGATGCAACCCATCCTTCTGTCACACCAAAAATTCCCAAATAATTCTCATAAATTTTTTGGGTCATCTCTTGCTCAAATATGGCAAAACTTGTCATTGCCATGTTCAAAAACCATCCTCCAATAATTCTTTTCCTATTCTGCCCTAAATGGTGCATTGCAAAGCAAGTGCAATTTATCTTTGCCTGATTGACCCCAAACTTTTTGGACATCTTTTCCTGTCCATATCATTGTACCATGCCAAAATTCAACTCAACTTGCTTAGTAAATATTGCTGAGCAATTTTTCAAAGTTCCTGTCGGAGGGAAGTCATTGTGAAGGAAGTACAAGCTAGGCATATCCAAATGAGTTAACATTTTGCAAGGTCCTTCATATGATCAAATCATCACTCTCCACCAAATTTGAGCTCATGTAACCTTTCTATGTGAGCACAGCTCCAAATCTTACTTTTTGGTCAGATTTCCAGTCTGTGAAGCAACCATATTTTATCTTGCTTCATTTAAGCTGAAAATTTTCCAGGGCATTCTCCTAGCCATATGAACTCTCTGCACCAAGTTTTGGCTCCATCCATTTAGCCATTTGCCCTCGGGAATTTTTCCAAGTTTCTGTCTAGAATGAAGCTTTGTGAAGCAAGTGCCACTTTTGTATTTCCAAATGGCATGAAACATTTACAGCAGCTTCATATGATCAAATAACCCACCTCCTCCAAATTTGAGCTCATGACAATCATGTATATGAGTGCAACTTCATAATTTCCTAATCTGGCCATTATGGCACTTTCTACAGCAACCCTCATCTAAACCTCTCCTATTAAGCTGATTTTTGGTAATCAGCATCATCTTAGTGTTTGATCACGATGTGCCAAAGATCTGAGTCCAAATCCATGCATGTGAACCACAACAACTTACAAACACATTGATGATCACTTGGTTTCTTGCAAGCCGTGGACGTATCTCACCTTCCTGTGCCCGTTGCTTTGCTTCACGGTCCTCTCTGTAGCTCACTCAATCCAGTGGATATGGTCGGCCACACCAAAGTGTGCCGCTTCCGCTAGTGCTTGTGGTGATCACGCTGGCGTCATGCAGATTGCAAGCTCTGGATCGGTCCGGCCAGTGTGCTCGTCCCCTCACTCGTCATCTCGACCTCAAATGATGTCCAGGATCTCCCCCGTGCTTGTCCGCATCACCCCGTTCCCCTACCTCGTCGTCTCTCGCCTTTAATGCGTCTCTAGCTCCATGCCTGTGCCGCGTCCAGCCTCTGCCCGCTGAGGGAGTCCTGGACTAGGGGGTGTCCGGACAGCTGAACTATCATCATCGGCCGGACTCCAAGACTACGAAGATACAAGATTGAAGACTTTGTCCCGTGTCCAGATGGGACTTTCCTTGGCGTGGAAGGCAAGCTTGGCGATACGATGTGACGTCCCCGGTTTGACCGTACACTAATCATGCACGCAAATGTGTACGATCAAGATCAGGGACTCACGGGAAGATATCACAACACAACTCTACAAATAAAATAAGTCATACAAGCATCATAATACAAGCCAGGGGCCTCGAGGGCTCGAATACAAGTGCTCGATCATAGACGAGTCAGCGGAAGCAACAATATCTGAGTACAGACATAAGTTAAACAAGTTGCCTTAAGAAGGCTAGCACAAACTGGGATACAGATCGAAAGAGGCGCAGGCCTCCTGCCTGGGATCCTCCTAAACTACTCCTGGTCGTCGTCAGCGGGCTGCACGTAGTAGTAGGCACCTCCGGTGTAGTAGGGGTCGTCGTCGACGGTGGCGTCTGGCTCCTGGACTCCAGCATCTGGTTGCGACAACCAGAAGGAAGGGAACGGGGGAAAAGGGGGAAGAAAGCAACCGTGAGTACTCATCCAAAGTACTCGCAAGCAAGGAACTACACTACATATGCATGAGTATATGTGTAAGGAGGCCATATCAGTGGGCTGAACTGCAGAATGCCAGAATAAGAGGGGGATAGCTAATCCTGTCGAAGACTACGCTTCTGGTCACCTTCGTCTTGCAACAGGCATAAGAGGGTAGGTCGAAGTCCTCCAAGTAGCATCTCCAAGTAACATCTCATAGCATAATCCTACCCGGCGATCCCCTCCTCATATCCCTGAGGTAGAGCGACCACCGGTTGTATCTGGCACTTGGAAGGGTGTGTTTTATTAAGTATCCGGTTCTAGTTGTCATAAGGTCAAGGTACAACTCCAAGTCGTCCTGTTACCGAAGATCACGGCTATTCGAATAGATTAACTTCCCTGCAGGGGTGCACCACATAACCCAACACGCTCGATCCCATTTGGCCGGACACACTTTCCTGGGTCATGCCC
>NC_041381.1:293765255-293812640 GCF_002162155.2 Triticum dicoccoides
TGGGGGGGTATGTGGCCGGGGCGGCTGGGCCGATGGGCCGGCCCAAGGGGGGGGGAAGTTGGGCCAGGCCAGGGGCCAGGTGGGGTGGGGGAACTGGCTGGGCCAGGGGGTTTTCCCCTCCCTCTCCCTTTTTTTTCTTCTTTCTTTTCTTTTATTAATTTTCTTTTCTGTTTTTAGATTATTTAAAATGCCAAAGCATTTTACAAAAATTAGTGCACCCCACCATAATTATGTTAGCTATTTTAGACAACCCCCGAAAATTTTTAGTTTTGGTTTTGAAACTTTTTATCTTTGCTCTTGTTTTGATTTTTGTTTTAGAACGGGTTCGGATCTAACGCGAGTTTATCCACAGTAACCGAGGTGACGTGGCAACATTAGTGGGGATTACTGTAGCTTAATTACCCGGGCGTCACATACGAATATGTAGATCTCCTACCATTATAACCGACTCTGTGTAACCCTAGCCCTCTCCGGTGTCTATATAAACCGGATGGCTTTAGTCCGTTGGACGAACAACAATCATACCATAGGCTAGCTTCTAGGGTTTAGCCTCCTTGATCTCATGGTAGATCTACTCTTGTAATACCCGCATCATCAATATCAATCAAGCAGGATGTAGGGTTTTACCTCCATCAAGAGGTCCCGAACCTGGGTAAAACATCGTGTCCCTTGTCTCCTGTTACCATCCGCCTAGACGCACAGTTCGGGACCCCCTACCCGAGATCCGCCGGTTTTGACACCGACATTGGTGCTTTCATTGAGAGTTCCTCTGTGTCGTCACCGATAGGCTCGATGGCTTCTTCGATCATCAACAACGATGCAGTCCAGGGTGAGACCTTCCTCCCCGGACAGATCTTCGTATTCGGCGGCTTTGCACTGTGGGCCAGTTCGCTTGGCCATCTGGAGCAGATCGAAAGCTACGCCCCTGGCCGTCAGGTCAGATTTGGAAGTTTGAACTTCACGGCTGACATCCGTGGGGACTTGATCTTCGATGCATTCGGTCCACAGCCGAGCGCGCCGCACTATCACAACGGGCATGACTTAGCTCTGCAGCCGGACAGTAACCTAGAGGCCGCACACGAGTCCGCTCCAATCTTCAATTTGGAGCCGGCTGCGCAGATCGAGGACGGGTGGCTAGACACCGCCTCGGGGGCTGCAACCTCTACAGCGATAGAGCCGAACACTGACCTTGTCCCTCATGAAGCTCGTGACTCCGAGGTGCCGGACTCCTCGCCGGACTCCGAACCTCCTGCGCCCCCTCCAGTCGAATCCGATTGGGCGCCGGTCATGGAGTTCACCGCTGCGGACATCTTTCAACACTCACCTTTCGGCGACATCTTGAGTTCGCTAAAGTATCTCTCGTTATCAGGAGAGCCCTGGCCAGACTGCGGTCAAGACGGTTGGGATGCGGACGACGAAGAAATTCAAAGCCCACCCACCACCCACTTAGTAGCCACTGTCGACGATCTAACCGACATGCTAGACTTCGACTCCGAAGACATCGATGGTATGGACGACGATGACGGAGACGACCAAGAACCAGCGCCTACTGGGCACTGGAAAGCCACCTCATCATATGACATATACATGGTGGATATCCCAAAGGATGGGAATGGCGAAGGAACAGCGGAGGATGACCCCTCCAAGAAACAGCCCAAGCGTCGGCGTGAGCGGCGCCGCTCTAAATCCTGCCACAGCAAGAATGGAGATTCCGGCACTGGAGATAATAACACCCCAGACAGTGTCGAAGACAACCAGCCCTCATGAGAAAGCAGCAGACGAAGAAATAGAGGATTACATGCCTCCCTCCAGAGATGAGGCAAGCCTCGACGACGACGAATTCGTCGTGCCTGAGGATCCCGTCGAACAAGAGCGTTTTAAACGCAGGCTTATGGCCACGGCAAACAGCCTCAAGAAAAAGCAGCAGCAGCTTAGAGCTGATCAAGATCTGCTAGCCGACAGATGGACTGATGTCCTTGCGGCTGAAGAGCATGAGCTCGACCGCCCCTCCAAAAGCTACCCTAAACGCAAGCTGCTCCCCCGATTAGAGGAGGAGGCATATGAACCTGCATCACCAGCAGACAATACGGCTGACCGACCACCCCGTGGCCGCGACAGAGAGGCCTCTAGGCCCTCCACCAGAACCGTACCCCGGCATCGCTCGAAAAGCACAAGGCCACAGGGGAATGCTCCAGACTTGCAACATATATTGGAGGATAAGGCAAGACAATCAAGATCGATCTATGGATCGCGTGGGCGCCCCATGATACGCGACGACAACTGTCGCGCCGGACACAGTAAGTCCGGCCGGCCCGAACAAAATATACAAAGCTCTTTTGAACTCCATCGTGATATCACCCAATACAGAGGCGCCACACACCCACTATGCTTCACAGATGAAGTAATGGATCATCAAATCCCCGAAGGGTTTAAACTCGTGACTATTCAATCTTATGATGGCACAACAGACCCCGCGGTTTGGATCAAGGACTATCTCCTTCATATCCACATGGCCCGCGGTGATGATGTCCATGCCATCAAATATCTCCCACTCAAGCTTAAAGGACCAGCATGGCATTGGCTTAACAGCTTGCCAGCAGAGTCAATTGGGAGCTGGGAAGACCTGGAAGCCGCATTCCTCGATAACTTCCAAGGCACGTACGTGCGACCACCAGACGCTGACGACCTAAGCCATATAATTCAGCAGCCAGACGAATCGGCCAGACAATTCTGGACACGGTTCTTAACCAAGAAAAATCAAATCGTCGATTGTCCGGATGCGGAGGCCCTTGCGGCTTTCAAACATAACATCCGCGACGAGTGGCTTGCCCGACACCTGGGACAGGAAAAGCCGAAATCCATGGCAGCCCTCACATCACTCATGACCCGCTTATGCGCGGGTGAGGACAACTAGCTAGCACGCCGCAACAACCTCAGTAAAAATTCTGGCAGTCCGGATATCAAGGACCGCAATGGCAGGCCGCGTCGCAACAAAAACAAACACCGCATTAACGGCGACAATAGTGAGGATACGGCAGTCCATGCCGGATTCAGAGGCTCTAAACCCGGTCAACGGAAAAAGCCATTCAAAAGAATGACTCCGGGTCCGTCCAATTTGGACCGAATACTCGACCGCTCGTGCCAGATACACGGCACCCCCGAAAAGCCAGCTAACCACACCAACAGGGACTGTTGGGTATTCAAGCAGGCAGGCAAGTTAATTGCCGAAAACAACGACAAGGGGCTGCATAGCGACGACGAGGAAGAGACCCGACCGCCGAACAATAGAGGACAGAAGGGTTTCCCCCCACAAGTGCGGACGGTGAACATGATATACGCAACCCACATACCCAAAAGGGAGCGGAAGCGTGCACTCAGGGATGTATACACGATGGAGCCAGTTGCCCTGAAGTTCAATCCATGGTCCTCCTGCCCAATCACCTTTGACTGAAGGGGCCACCCCACCAGCATCCGCCACGGCGGATTCGCCGCATTGGTTTTAGACCCAATCGTTGATGGATTTCACCTCACCAGAGTCCTGATGGACGGCGGTAGCAGCCTGAACCTGCTTTATCAGGATACAGTGTGCAAAATGGGCATAGACCCCTCTAGGATTAAACCTACAAAGACGACCTTTAAAGGCGTCATACCAGGTGTAGAGGCCAATTGTACAGGCTCAGTTACACTGGAAGCGGTATTCGGATCCCCGGATAACTTCCGAAGCAAAGAGTTAATCTTTGACATAGTTCCGTTCTGCAGCGGCTATCATGCTCTACTCGGACGCACCGCGTTTGCAAAGTTCAACACGGTACCACACTACGCATACCTTAAGCTCAAGATGTCAGGCCCTCGAGGAGTCATCACGCTCAATGGAAACACTGAACGCTCTCTCCGAACGGAGGAACATACAGCGGCTCTCGCGGCAGAAGTACAGTGCAGCCTCTTAAGGCAATTCTCGAGTCCGGCCGTTAAGCGACCGGACACGGCTAAACGCGCCCGGAGTAACCTACAACAAGACCACCTGGCACGTTCCGAGCACGCGTAGCAATGCGGCCCCAACCCCAGCCCCTACAAAATTTCAAGACGGGTCCTTCGCGTACATCATTACGCTCTGAAGATACCATGGGCATAGGGGGAGGGGCACGACCACGATAGGCCCAGAATGCGGCTTAACCACACCAGGGGCTCTCAAGTGTGTCGTTCTTTTTTCTTTTCTTTTTTTTACCCACAGGACCCCGTTCATCAGAGGCCCTTTCCGGCAGTAGACCTGCCGAACTCACGATGCAACAGCCAGGGAATGAGAAAGGCTACGACGAATATCCAGGTGGTCTCCATTATGAGCATTAAATCTGTTTTATACACCATTCCGCAGCCTACCCCTGGAGGGGGACATGTTTAATAGTCCCATCCCTTGCTTATCACACCATTTGTATCGTTCTGCATTCACAGCAGTATTTCTTGAATAAACAATGCACCTTTTTTCTTACAATTGCATTCCTTTCTTATACATATGTTCATTTATGACATGTTGCATCCGTACACTTTGGTACGGCTAAATACACCAGGGGCTTATGTTTCCCGCATCATGGTGCGATAAGTCCGAACACTTTCACAAGTGTGGCACCCCGAACTTATAGCATTATATGCATCGGCTCCGAATCATGTCTTGGGTCAATAGTTGGGTTTGCCCGGCTCCCATGTTTTGGTACCTTATGTTCCGTTGTATCGGCTAAGGTAGCACTGGGAGAACCACTGTGATTGCGCCCCAGTTGAGCTGGGCGAGCGCCTTAGTGGAGAAAGCTAAAACTGACCGTCATGAGGAGGCGAGAGCCGATCGCTGTTCGAGAGGTTTTTCTGAGTCCCTAAAGACTTATGCCGCTTAGAGCGAGGAACCGACTTTGTCCAGCCCAGGCGTGGATAGCGCCCCAAATTCGGCCTTCCGAACACTAGGGGCTTCGCCGAAATTTAAATTTATAGAATTCTATGGCTAAGTGAGAGTGTTCAAGCATTATAGGTCCGGTTGCCTTGTTCGTTGTGTTGAGCGCCTCCCTAGATGGACCCAAAAATGGGAACAAGAGTGCTCAAATTTATCCCGAACACCCCAGCACTCGTGGCATGGGGGCCGAAGCCGACGACTTGCCATCTCTCAGATTTGATAAACGGCCGCACAGAAGGTAATATTTTAAATTAACAAGCGTTGCTTAGTGCATATGAACAAAGTTTTCAGCGCACAGGATAACAAAATGCGAGTCTACTCAAATATTACATCTTTGGAGCACTCACCCGCAATAGTGCGGGCACCCTTCAGAACAGTCTTATAATACATCTCGGGAGTACGATACTCCTTGCCCAGTGGTGGCGCGTCCGTCACAAGCTTCTCAGCATCCATCTTGCCCCAGTACACCTTTGCGCGGGCAAGGGCCCGGCAGGCACCTTCAATACAGGCGGAGTGCTTGATGACTTCAACCCATGGACACGCATCCACCAGCCGCCGCACCAGGCCGAAGTAGCTCCCAGGCACGGCCTCCTTAGGCCACAGCCGAACTACGAGGCCCCTCATGGCATGTTCGGCCACCTTGTGGAGCTCGACCAGCTGCTTTAGCTGGTCGCTAAGGGGCACCGGATGTCCGGCCTCAGCATACTGAGACCAGAAGACCTTCTCCATCGAGCTCCCCTCCTCGGCCCGATAGAAAGCGGCAGCATCAGACACGCTGCAAGGAAGATCTGTGAACGCTCCTGGAGAGCTTCGAATTCGGGTAAGTGATAGGTAATTCACACTCACATGCTTACTTTGCATGAAAAATGCCTTACCCGCTGCTATTTTCTTCAATGCCTCGATTTCTTGGAGGGCCTTGTAGGCTTCGGCCTTAGCGGCTTTGGCACTCTCAAGAGACGATGCAAGCTCGGACTCTCGAGTCTTCGAGTCATGCTCCAGGCTCTCATGTTTTTCCACGAGATCCTGGAGCTCTTGCTGTACCTCTGCCACCCGCACCTCCTGCTTCTCTCGCTCGGTGCGCTCCGCGGCCGCATTACGTTCGGCCGCGGACACCGCCTCCTTCAGGGTCGCCACCTCGGTCGTGGCACCTGCAATACCCATGTTATCCTTGTCAATTTTCTTGCAACCAAATCCTTTTCTGTAAGGTACAATCTTAATACGGCGTTATTCACCTTCCTTGTCCTCGAGCTGCTTCTTGGCACGGCCGAGATCGTTCTCGGACCGCTCGAGGCTTTGCTTCAAAGTATTGACCTCCGCAGTCAGTGCGGCAGAGGTCAGCAGCACAGCCTGCAACCCCATATTGACATATTTCATGACTCCTGCGTATATCTTTTTAGATCCTCAGTTCGGCTTTTCTTTCCGAATACCGAACCAAGCATCAGGGGCTACTGTCTATGCGGTACTATTCTACATATATCAAAATTCTTACCTCAAAGCCTGTTAGAAGGCTGCTGCAGGCTTCGGTCAGCCCGCTCTTGGCAAGCTGAACCTTCTGAATCACCGCACTCATGAAGGTGCGGTGTTCCTCTTCGATGGAGGCGCCGTTGAGCGCCTCCAGCAAGCTATCCGGCGCCTCCGGTTGGACGGAGGCCGCTGGCATCGCGGTCTTGCCCTTCTTACGAAGGGGCTGCCCGTCGGACTTCGGAGCCACTTCAGGTTCCGGTGCGGAGTCCGGCGCAAATTCCGGGAGGCTGCCCTGCGGCACCTCCGGGGCCTCCCCCTCCTAGCAGGTCCCTTCCCGGGATCCCACCTCGGCATCGTCCGCATCACGGGGGGTGGAGGCGGTCGGAAGGGAATCCATATTCGACGCACCCAAGGACCCGCTCGACGAAGCGGGAAAATCATCCTTGGGCGGACTGCAGGGTTGTATGCGGCATTAGAATGACACTATGTGGCGAAAAGAAAAACCATGAAGTTATTCGGGAGTCCGGATACTTACAATCTCGCCAGGGGCTTGGCCCTTGGAGGCCAATCCTCGTCGTCATCACTGGCGTTGGCGGAGCAGTCCAGGGGAAGAGTCTTTCCCTTCTTGGACCCTTCGGCCTCCCACGTTGGGGAAGCCTTCCTTTTCTTCCCTCCCCCCGCTGAGGGAGAGGCCTTCTTCTTCTCCTCCTCGCCTTTGTGGGAGGAGTATGCCTCGGAGTCATCGTCCGATGACACCTGAAAACGGGAACTCTTCCGAGTGCCCGTGGCCTTCTTCTTGGCCTTCTTCTCCGGCACCACGTGGGGTGCCAGAGCCAGCAGCCCCGTTAAGCGGGCGTCCGCTGGGTCCTCTGGCAATGGGGCCGGACAGATAGTCTGTTCAGCCTTCTTCAGCCAGTCCTGTCAAAGGAGAGGGAGTTTAGATCCCGCATAGAGTCAAACTATGGAAAATAAGTGTCCCGTAAAGGGCAAAAACGCTTAACTCGCTAGCCGGACGCTGCGAGCTGAATCTGCAATCTTCGGTAGCGAATGCGGGGGCCTCGGCACCTTTAAACAGCACCCTCCAGACATCTTCATACGTAGTGTTGAAGAGCCCGCTCAAAGTCTGGTGCTGCGCCGAGTCGAACTCCCACATACTGAAGCCCCATCGTTGGCACGGGAGAATCTGGCGGATAAGCATGACCTGGACTATGTTGACAAGCTTGAGCTTCTTGCTCACTAGCTTTTTGATGCAGGCTTGGAGTCCGGTCAGCTTCTCCGAATAACCCCATGTCCGGTCGCTCTCTTTCCAGGAGGTGAGCCGTATGGGGATGCCAAATCTGAATTCGGGGGCCGCTGCCCATTCAGGGTCACGCGGCTCGGTGATGTAGAACCACCCCGATTGCCACCCCTTAATGGTTTCCACGAAAGTGCCCTCAAGCCAAGTAACGTTGGGCATCTTGCCCACCATGGCGCCTCCGCACTCCACTTGGCTGCCCTTTACCACCTTCGGCTTGATACTGAAGGTCTTGAGCCACAAGCCGAAGTGGGGCTGGATGCAGAGGAAGGCCTCACACACGACGATAAACGCCGAGATATTGAGGATAAAATTCGGGGCTAGATCATGGAAATCCAGGCCGTAGTAGAACATGAGCCCCCGGACAAAGGGATGGAGTGGGAAGCCTAGTCCGCGGAGGAAATGGGGAAGAAATACTACCCTCTCGTGGGGCCTGGGGGTGGGGATGAGCTCTCCCTCGTCGGGGAGCCGGTGCGCGATGTCGCTGGACAGATATCCGGCACTGCGCAGCTTCTGGATGTGCCCCTCCGTAACGGAGGAGGCCATCCACTTGCCTCCCGCTCCGGACATAGTTGGAGAAGGTTGAGGTGAGATGTGCGGACTTGGGCGCTGGAGCTCGAGTTCGCGGAGATGGATAAGCCAAGGAGGAAGAAGGTGCAGGTAAAAGGGTTGGATCTTTATCCCCTAATATGGGCGGATGGAAACATGCGTCCCCACCGGCCTGATACAACTCGCTTATCTCCCAAGCGCCGCAATCAATGGCGTGGCTGGGTTACCCATGTTCGTATTGATGGGAATCCCGAAATAAGGGGAACATGATCTCTGCTTCGACAAGACGTGCCAAGGAAACCGCTTCGCTAAACACGCTGAGGTGGTACAATAAAAACGATTCGAGTAAAGGCTTGGTAGTGGTGTGACGTCACGCCACCAAATACGTCAGCAGATTGAACTTGTGTAAATATTATTCTCTCTACGGTGGTATGTGGAATTTATTTTGCAGAGCCGGACACTATCCTGGTGTTCACAATCTTCTATAAATTATTCGGAGAAGGAACCCGCCTTGCAATGCCGAAGACAACATGCGCGCCGGACTCATCGTCATTGAAGCCTGGTTCAGGGGCTACTGAGGGAGTCCTGGACTAGGGGGTGTTCGGACAGACGAACTATCATCATCGGCCGGACTCCAAGACTATGAAGATACAAGATTGAAGACTTCGTCCCGTGTCCGGA
Organism: Triticum dicoccoides; assembly: GCF_002162155.2. NCBI lineage: Eukaryota > Viridiplantae > Streptophyta > Magnoliopsida > Poales > Poaceae > Triticum > Triticum dicoccoides. The sequence goes on from NC_041381.1 coordinate 293,774,180, forward strand.
TGGGACTTTCCTTGGCGTGGAAGGCAAGCTTGGCGATACGAATATGTAGATCTCCTACCATTGTAACCGACTCTGTGTAACCCTAGCCCTCTTCGGTGTCTATATAAACCGGATGGCTTTAGTCCGTAGGACAAACAACAATCATACCATAGGCTAGCTTCTAGGGTTTAGCCTCCTTGATCTCGTGGTAGATCTACTCTTGTAATACCCGCATCATCAATATCAATCAAGCAGGACGTAGGGTTTTACCTCCATCAAGAGGGCCCGAACCTGGGTAAAACATCGTGTCCCTTGTCTCCTGTTACCATCCGCCTAGACGCACAGTTCGGGACCCCCTACCCGAGATCCGCCAATTTTGACACCGACACCCGCCATTAAAGCTTAGTCTGGAGATCATCCGTGAGCTTTGGAGCGTTCCTCCGCGGCTATATAAGCATGCCCAAGTCCATCCACAGCTCACATGTCCCTCCCTCGCCTCTTTTGATCACCAGAGAAGCCTCACATCGTCGTTTCTTCTCGTACCACCGCGACCTCGCCAGAGTTCTTCTTGTTTCTGGCCAAACCAAGCCACCCTCCTCTTCCCAACACCTTCACCGCACTCCACACACCCCCACGAGACGCCCCAACCCCTTCCCCTCGCCGGAGACGGTCGCAGCGCCGAGTACCATCTTCTTCCGACCACCTCTGCCATTCAGTCGCCTCTCCGTCTCACTCGCCCCGAGCTCCTCTCCCCTCCATTCCTCCACTAGCAGTCTCACTGGAGTCCAGCGCACCCTCGCCCACCCTCCATTCATCGCCAGAGTAGCCGTTTCGTCGAGAACCTCCACCACCACCATCTCTCTGTCCTCCTCGGTTTACCGACCCGCGCCGCCGTTCCACTCCTCCCTGGTGCCACCCGACTCCCTGAACGGGCGTGCCGCGCCGCCCTACACCCACCAGTGGCCACACCATGGCCGAAGGCCACTGGAGCCGCCCGGGCCCCTTGCTGGCGTCGCCCCTCCCCTGCTCCTCCTCTCTCTCGATCAGGACAGAGGGAGGAGGAAGAATACGAGGCCCATGCCCCCTCCTGCCCCTGGGCCCTGCAGGTAAGCCTCTGGGCGTTGACTTGGCCCCGGGCCTGCGTGGATTTATGTGGAAACATATTTTGGTAAGTACATTTAGAAAGCACAAGTGCTCCCTGGGTGATTTTGGTAATTAATGTCAACATATCTCTTGTTGGACTAACACTTCTACCTAGTATGTTTCAGACAAGTTCAAAAATGGAGTGGCATGGACTAAAGGATGTGGAACCCCTTCAAGATGCTAAGGACAAAGGATTGGCTCAAGCTCCAAGATCAAGACTCTACATTTTCTATTTTAGTGATCCAAGATCACATTGAGTCTATAGGAAAAGCCAATACTATCAAGAGGGGATGAGGTGTTGCTCAATGGCTTGCTTGCTCAAAATGCTTAGTGATATGCTCCAAAGCCCTCAACTACTTTCTCACATCCACATATGTCCTAAACCAAAGAGTCTAACTCGGCCCTACCGATTCTTTCCATCCGGCGCCACCGAATTCAGATGACATAGCCACTGCCACAAACCCTAGGCAAATCGGTCTCACCGATAGGGATCTCGGTCTCACCGAGATGGGATTGTAATCTCTCTGTGTATGTCCATTACCAAAATCAGTCTTACCGAGTTTGAGTAATCAGTACTACCGAGATTACAATGCAAACTCTCTGGTTAGCTTATTACCAAAATCTGTCCCACCGAGTTTGTGTAATCGGTCTCACTGAGTTTGCCTGACCAACTCTCTGGTTAACTTATTACCAAAATCGGTCCCACCGAGTTTGTGTAATCGGTCTCACCGAGATTACGTTATGCCCTAACCCTAACCATATCGGTCCTATCGAGTTACATGTCGGTCCCACCGAAAATCCTAACGGTCACTAGATTTGCTGAATCGGTCCGACCGAGTTTACCAATTCGGTCCCACCGAGTTTGGCAAGTTGTGTGTAACGGTTAGATTTTGTGTGGAGGCTATATATACCCCTCCACCTCCACTTCATTCATGGATAGAGCCATCAGAAGGAACCTACACTTCCAGCTTGCTATTTCTGAGAGAGAACCACCTACTCATGTGTTGAGACCAAGATATTCCTTTCCTACCATATGAATCTTGATCTCTAGCCTTCCCCAAGTTGCTTTCCACTCAAATCTTCTTTCCACCAAATCCAAATCCTGTGAGAGAGAGTTGAGTGTTGGGGAGACTATCATTTGAAGCACAAGAGCAAGGAGTTCATCATCAACACACCATTTGTTACTTCTTGGAGAGTGGTGTCTCCTAGATTGGCTAGGTGTCACTTGGGAGCCTCCGTCAAGATTGTGGAGTTGAACCAAGGAGTTTGTAAGGGCAAGGAGATCGCCTACTTCGTGAAGATCTACCACTAGTGAGGCAAGTCCTTCGTGGGCGACGGCCATGGTGGGATAGACAAGGTTGCTTCTTCGTGGACCCTTCGTGGGTGGAGCCCTCCGTGGACTCGCGCAACTGTTACCCTTCGTGGGTTGAAGTCTCCATCAACGTGGATGTACGATAGCACCACCTATCGGAACCACGACAAAAACATCTGTGTCTCCAATTGCGTTTGAATCCTCCAAACCCTTCCCTTTACATTCTTGCAAGTTACATGCTTTACTTTCCGCTGCTCATATACTCTTTGCATGCTTGCTTGATATGTGTTGTGAGTATTAAATTTGTGCCTAAACTCCACTCCAACTTAAAGAAATTAAAAACTGCAACTTTTGGTACTTAGTGTCTAATCACCCCCCCCCCTCTAGACACCTCTTCTCGATCCTTTCAATTGGTATCAGAGATTTGGTCTCCATTGCTTTGGTTTAAACACCATTGGAGGAAGATGGATGAGTCTACAATTGGGAGTCTTAGACATAGAGTGCCTATACTTGATGGAGAGTACTTTCATGAGTGGAAAAATGAGATGCTTGTGGTTTTCAATCAATATCATTTGAACAAGTACATTGCTAGCCCTTGTGCACCTCATGTTGATCCTATGCATCCTACTCTTGATGAGTCAATTGACATGATTCGCAATCTTAGAACTGTTGAACTTATCACTAGAGGCTTGCCTAGAAACTTGGTTGGATGTTTGCCTACTTTTAAGTGTGCCTACACCATATGGAAATTTCTTGAGGAACGTTTTCCAAATTATTCCTTGAAAAACCTTGATGAAATTCTCCATAAGTCTATTGCCTTGAGTAAAATGAATTCTAGTGATCCTATATTTGGAGATTGTCTATTTGAGCTTACAAACCTTATGCATGCCAAAGGAGATGTTGGAATTATTAGTGATATTATTTCCGAAGCTATAAAAATTCATAAGTAAGATCATTGTCAAACTCACTCTAATGAATCACCCTCTCTAGGATTTGATCCACCACATGATGATGTTGAACATGGATACTATGATGAGGATGATGATAGTGACTTCGATCTTGATGATGCAATGAGACACTTTGGTCTTATGGCAAACCTTCGGGGATATATGGCAGGAGGAAAGGAATGGGTTCTTGATAGTGTATGTACCGATCACATGACCGGAGATAAAGATATGTTTCGTGAGCTTGCTGAAAACGATGGTCCTCGAAAGTATGTCACTTTCGGTGACAACTCAAAGGGTAAGGTGGTTGGCCTCGGTAAGTTGGCCATATCACATGATAGCTCCATACAAAATGTCATGCTCCTTGAATCTCTTGGATACAACTTACTTTCAATATCTAGACTTGCTGATTTCGGTTTCAATGTCCTACAAGTGTTTCGTAGAGATAATCATAAAATGGTCTTTACCGGTGTACGTAGAGGTGATCTATTCATTGTTGATTTCACTAAAAAGGCTCAACCTAGAACTTGCTTTATTGCTAAATCCTCTAAAGGTTGGTTATGGCATAGATGATTAGGTCATGTTGGTATGCGAAACCTTGACAAGCTTATTAAAGGAAATCATATATTTGGAGTTAACTATGTCATATTTGATTAGGATAGACTTTGCAGCGCTTGTCAGGCAGGTAAACAGGTTGGAGGAAGGCATCCCGTGAAGAACATCATGACCACAAGGAGGCCACTCGAGCTACTTCACATGGATCTTTTTGGTCCCAATGCCTACAAAAGTCTCGGTGGAAATTCTTTTGGTCTAGTTATAGTTGATGATTTTTCAAGATTTACGTGGGTGTTCTTTCTCGATGATAAATTGCAGGTTCAAAAGATCTTCAAAAACTTCACTAGGAAGGCCCAAAATCAATTTGAAGTGAAGATCAAGAAGGTTCGCAGCGACAACAGAACGGAGTTCAAGAACGCAAATGTGGATACCTTTCTTGACAAAGAAGGTATTTCACACGAGTTCTCGGCTACGTACACACCTCAACAAAATGGAGTTGTTGAGAGGAAGAACCAGACGCTCATCGAAATGGCGAGAACGATGCTTGATGAGTACAAGACGCCGAAGCACTTTTGGGCGGAAGCGGTTGAGACAGCTTGCCATGCAACAAATCGCTTGTATCTTCACAAGCTACTCGGCAAGACGGCATACGAGCTTCTCACCGGTAACAAACCCCAAGTTGGATACTTTCGAGTATTCGGCTCAAAGTGCTACATTCTTGATAAGCATCGTCGTTCTAAATTTGCTCCTAAGTCTCATGAAGGTTTCCTACTTGGTTATGGCTCAAACTCTCACACATACCGTGTCTACAACAATTTCACCCGAAAGGTTGAAGAAATGGTAGATGTGAAGTTTGATGAATCTAACGGCTTGCAAGTAGAGCAATTGCCAATTGATGTAGGAGATAAAGATCCCTCGGAAGCAATCCAAGACTTGTCTATTGGCAAGATTCGTCCAACGGAGGTGAAGGAGAGTAACTTGTCCGTCCAAGTGGAAGCTTCTACCTCACTACAAGGTGAACCAAGAGTTGATACAGAAGCATCCGCAAGTGGGACACACCAAGATGAAGAAAACGAGGAAGTGCACCAAGACGAATGTCAACGACCTCCTTCTCCACCACGACAAGAGAATGACAACGCCAACAATGAAGAAGGCCAAGAAGAAGAACAAGATGAATAAGATGTTCAACCAAGACCCAAGCAAAAGCTTTCACGAGTTTGAGCAAGAATTGCTAAAGATTATCCCGTCGAGCAAATTTACAATGATATCCAAACCGGGAGAATCACTCGCTCTAAAACTCGTTTAGCTAACTTTTGTGAACACTATTCATTCATCTCTAGCATTGAACCTATGAAGGTTGAAGAAGCATTGGAAGATCCGGATTGGATAAACGCCATGCATGAAGAGCTACACAACTTTGAGAGAAATCAAGTTTGGACATTGGTTGAGAAGCCCGACAACAACCACAACATCATCGGTACCAAATGGGTGTTTCGCAACAAGTAAGATGAAGATGGACAAGTAGTTCACAACAAAGCATGTTTCGTCGCCCAAGGCTACACACAAGTCGAACGTGTGGACTATGGTGAGACTTTGCTCCCGTTGCTAGACTTGAATCCATTAGCATCTTACTTGCCTGTGCTAATCACCATGATATCACCTTGTACCAAATGGACATTAAAAGTGCTTTTCTAAATGGTGAAATAGAGTAGGAAGTTTATGTTAAGCAACCTCCTGGCTTTGTTAATCCTAAGAAACCTGATCATGTTTACAAACTGCACAAAGCTCTTTATGGTCTTAAACAAGCTCCTAGAGCGTGGTATAAATGCTTGACCAAGTTCCTTATTGAAAAAGGCTTTGAAATTGGGAAAATAGATTCTACTTGTTTTACTAAAAGGGTCAATGGAGAACTATTTGTATGCCAAATCTATGTTGATGATATTATATTTGGTTCTACTAACCCTCATTTTAGTGAAAAGTTTGGGAAGCTAATGTTGGAGAAGTTTGAGATGTCTATGATGAGTGAACTCAAATTCTTTCTTGGTTTGCAAATCAAGCAAACTAAGGAAGGTACCTTTGTCTCTCAAACGAAGTACACCAAGGACTTATTCAAGAAGTTCAATATGCAAGAATGCAAAGGTATGACTACACCCATGCCTACTAGTGGACATCTTGATTTGACCAAAGATGGTGAAACGGTTGATCAAAAGGTTTATCGCTCCATGATTGGTTCATTGTTATATCTATGTGCTTCACGTCCCGATATCATGCTAAGTGTGTGCATGTGTGCACGATATCAAGCTGCTCCTAAAGAATGTCATCTTAAGGCCGTGAAAAGGATAATGAGATACTTAATCCATACACCAAATTTTGGCATTTGGTATCCTAAGAGGGCCTCTTTCAATCTTGTTGGCTACTCCGACTCGGACTATGCCGGTGACAAGGTTGATAGAAAGTCCACTTTGGGTACTTGTCAATTTTTGGGTAGATCTCTTGTATCTTGGTCTTCCAAGAAACAAAACTCGGTATCCTTATCCACCGCCGAAGCGGAATACATCGCCGCTGGTTCATGTTGTGCTCAATTACTTTGGATGACCCAAACTCTTAAAGACTATGGGATATATGTGAAACATGTTCCATTACTTTGTGACAATGAGAGTGCGATCAAGATTGCTCATAATTCCATGCAACACTCTCGAACTAAGCATATTGAAGTTCGTCATCATTTCATTCGAGATCATGTTGCTAAGGGTGACATTAATATTAAGCATGTTCGCACCGAAAAGCAATTAGCGGATGTATTCACTAAACCACTTGATGAGAAAGTATTTTGCATGTTAAGAGGTGAATTGAACATCCTTGGAGTAGGAACTCTATTGGATACATGCCAGACATGAGCTTATGACTAATCCTTGATATTTCTCTTATGATGATAATCTTATGTCTTGGATATATTTGCACCTTGCATGTTATCTAACCTATGTAGGTACTTGGATGAATCTAATTCCATGAGATTGTAACTCACTCACATCTCGAGCAATCTCTACATCGCCAAGTCTCTACACAACGGTGGTTGAAGCCAAGGAAGCACGAAACCATTCAAACATATCCTTTGACAAATTCTATGTTGAGTTTCACGATTGTCATTTTGGAAACACAAGTGCTCTTCCTTGCAAGAACTAACCCATGTAGGTAGATGAACTCCAATTCCAAGTGGTGCTCCCAACTCTTGATGAGCTACATCAACCTTGAGCAACCCACACAAGTTCAACTACATGATCGCGATCATCACCACCACCCAAGGTATGTTATTCCATCTTAGAGAAGCTTTACTCCAAGTCATGAGTCAAAGCAACTCGATAAGATGTGAATACATCAAGAGGCTTAAACGAAAAATGGTAACCCTATTTTGAGCTTAAACGATGAGTATGACCTATGATCAAGTGATCTCACTTGACTCCTAAGTCAATATACTCTAACATAGGTGACCTTGTCGCCGACCATCTCTAGATGAAGTTCTCTTGAGTTCTTTTCTGTGCTCTTGCATTTGTCTCTTGCATATTTGTTTCCCCTTTCAAAAAAAACTTCATCTAGATTTCTTTTCTTTTCTATTTGTTCAGCATTCCCTGCATCCAATTCATTGCAAATCTTTCAGTTAATTCCTTGCAAATCCTTGTGAGATCTTACTTGTCTAGTGAGCTGAGGTGACAAGTTCTTTCTCTATGATGAACTCAGTCTCACCGGTTTGAGGCTTTCGGTCCAACCGAATCCTTTCGGTGCAACCGAAGCATACCACTCGGTGCCACCGATTTCACAACAGGAAAAACATTTTGCCATTTATTTTTGCATTACTTTTGATCCAGCTCCACTCAATGAATCTTGTGCTCTACAGGCATCACATTTTTATCAGTGATTTGTGTTGTGACTCAAGGACCATCCCATTCACGACAAATTCCAAAAGACCTTTCTTGGAAATTGATGTCAAAGGGGGAGAGAGAGAGATCACATAAAAGCTTAATCACTCCAACATGGGGAGAGAGATATCTCTAGGGGGAGGGAATACTCAAGAAGAGAGTAATCTTCAAGGATCCCAGATGCTCGGTGTCCAAGAGGAGAGATGCCACATGTCTTCTTGAGGGGAAAGACATGTTCATATGTGCTTATTTCATATGAGCTCTGATTTTGCATTTTGCTCTGATTTCTCCCAGTATCCCATGCTAGATTCAGGGGGAGCAAGACATCTGAGGGAAGGAAATTCCTTAAATTCATTGCACATCTTTACCTTTGGGGACATGTCTATGTTAAACGTGGTACTTAGTACTCACTCTCTACATGTCATCCCAGTCTTGGTACTCTTGTGGTTTCTTCTGTTTGCTCTGGCTAGTAGGTGTATCTGTGTTATCTAACCATGTTTACGCAGGTTCATTCCATCCTAAGCCAACTCAAGACCACAAGGTAAGTATATGCATCACAGTCATGTGTATGAGGAATTCTTGCTGATGTACATACTGTTTGCAAGAAGGACTCATGAGCATGAAGGTACATTTCCCACATTCACATCTTTTGCTATCTTTTGCTCTGATGCATATAGCCAAGATACATGTAACACATTGCCTACTCTGTCATGTTTATGCATTCACATGCTTCTCTATTCCACATTCACATGATTGCATACATGTAGGGGGAGCCTATGCATGTTACATATCTTTCCAAAGCTTTACTTGCTATTCTCTATATCCTTATCTAAAGCTTTGATGTATGTTGTCATCAATTACCAAAAAGGGGGAGATTGAAAGCACAAGTGCTCCATGGGAGATTTTGGTAATTAATGTCAACATATTTTTGGTTGGACTAACACTTCTACCTAGTATGTTTCAGACAAGTTCAAAATTGGAGTGGCATGGACTAAAGGATGTGGAACCCCTTCAAGATGCTAAGGACAAAGGATTGGCTCAAGCTCCAAGATCAAGACTCTACATTTTCTATTTTAGTGATCCAAGATCACATTGAGTCTATAGGAAAAGCCAATACTATCAAGAGGGGATGAGGTGTTGCTTAATGGCTTGCTTGCTCAAAATGCTTAGTGATATTCTCCAAAGCCCTCAACTACTTTCTCACATACACATATGTCCTAAACCAAATAGTCTAACTCGGCCCTACCGATTCTTTCCATCCGGCGTCACCGAGTTCAGATGACATAGCCACTGCCACAAACCCTAGGCAAATCGGTCTCACCGATAGGGATCTCGGTCTCACCGAGATGGGATTGTAATCTCTCTGTGTATGTCCATTACCAAAATCGGCCTTACCAAGTTTGAGTAATCAGTACTACCGAGATTACAATGCAAACTCTCTGGTTAGCTTATTACAAAAATCGATCCCACCAAGTTTGTGTAATCAGTCTCACCGAGTTTGCCTGACCAACTCTCTGGTCAACTTATTACCAAAATCGGTCCCACCATTTTGTGTAATCGGTCTCAGCGAGATTACGTTATGCCCTAACCCTAACCATATCGGTCCTATCGAGTTGCATGTCGGTCCCACCGAAAATCCTAACGGTCACTAGATTTGCTGAATCGGTCCGACCGAGTTTACCAATTCGGTCCCACCAAGTTTGGCAAGTTGTGTGTAATGGTTAGATTTTGTGTGGAAGCTATATATACCCCTCCACCTCCTCTTCATTCGTGGAGAGAGCCATCAGAACGAACCTACACTTCCAACTTGCTATTTTTGAGAGAGAACCACCTACTCATGTGTTGAGACCAAGATATTCCTTTCCTACCATATGAATCTTGATCTCTAGCCTTCCCCAAGTTTCTTTCCACTCAAATCATCTTTCCACCAAATCCAAATCCTGTGAGAGAGAGTTGAGTGTTGGGGAGACTATCATTTGAAGCACAAGAGCAAGGAGTTCATCATCAACACACCATTTGTTACTTCTTGGAGAGTGGTGTCTCCTAGATTAGCTAGGTGTCATTTGGGAGCCTCCATCAAGATTGTGGAGTTGAACTAAGGAGTTTTTAAGGGCAAGGAGATTGCCTACTTCGTGAAGATCTACCGCTAGTGAGGCAAGTCCTTCGTGGGCGACGGCCATGGTGGGATAGACAAGGTTGCTTCTTCGTGGACCCTTCATGGGTGGAGCCCTCCATGGACTCGCACGACCGTTACCCTTCATGGGTTGAAGTCTCCATCAACGTGGATGTACGATAGCACCACCTATTGGAACCATGAAAAAAACATATGTGTCTCCAATTGCGTTTGAATCCTCCAAACCCTTCCCTTTACATTCTTGCAAGTTGCATGCTTTACTTTCAGCTTCTCATATACTCTTTGCATGCTTGCTTGATATGTGTTGTGAGTATTAAATTTATGCCTAAACTCCACTCCAACTTAAAGAAATTAAAAACTACAACTTTTGGTACTTAGTGTCTAATCACCCCCCCCCCCTCTCGACACCTCTTCTCGATCCTTTCACATTTTCTTTTATCGAAAATGTACTCTCGTTCTGCTTCGGGGTGAAATACGTTTTCTTTGCTCTGAAAGCGTATTCTCGTATACTATGACTCTAAATGTGTTTTCCTTTTCAAAAAAATTATTTGGCCCGAAGGCGCTTTCAGTTTTGTCTCCAGGGGACTTTTTTGCTAAAAAAATTCTCTGATAGGTCCCTGATCTTCTACACCTCATAACTTCACGACCATAACTCCAATTGAGGTGAAACCAACGTCTTCGTCTCGTCAAGCTATTTCTGTCGGTAACATTTTCACTAGGTGGTCCCATAGTGAAAATGACCAGTTTGCCTTTTCTTCCAATCAGCCCCCTTTGAGAGAGAACCGTCCGGCGTTTCGTTCTGTAGCTTCACCGCACTTCTCTCCAGAGTCTTTGTCACCCCCAGGCAAGTCACAATAGCCACTTGCATGATATTCATGCAGTAGCCTTGGTTTTCAAGTTGAATATTTAATAAAAGTTTGTCGTTATCTGCCTACTTGCTTGCTACTACTGTCGTTGTTTCGGTTATGCTCGTGGATTCTTGTTCACTTTCATGCTATGTTCTGATGCATCTTGTTATCTTGTACTAGTTGCTAGTACCATGTTCGTAAGTCATGCTTGGTAGTAGTAATACATGCTAGTAGTAGTGATGTTCTTCGGATGCATGGCGCGCCTCCTCATAAATGAGCATCATATCCACGAGATAGGTATGCACCTTATCCTTGTCACCAATGCGTGGAAAGAGGGAGTTGCGGAAGATCTGATGCATGATGTCAAGAAAAGAGTTCAGCACCCATGCCTTTCTGCCATTGGGAAGCGTCTTCTCAACATAGAAGGGTTGAAGCTTGTTCTTGCTGGCTGACTCGGGGTTGGCATGAGGGCGAACACCAATGGGCGTGTTGTGCCCCTCATCAGGAACCTGAAGCAAATCCATGAAGTCCTTCCACTTAGCAGTCATCCGTTGTCCATTGGTCATCCAGATCATGGCCCGTTCCTCATCAGTATGAAAGTGGACCGAAGCAAAGAACTGGGTCACAATCACCGGGTCAAAGTCCAGGTGAAAAGTAAGCAAGTGCTCAATGCTAAATTGCTCCACCAGGTCCAAAGCCTCACCAAAATAGTCATGGTGCTTATCCTGCCTCATATGATTCATGTCAATCCAGTGCACGTCCACGTAGATGTTTTGCTTGGCCTTGAACACATCCAGATAGATAAGATTCTGCTACTTGGTCCAGAACAAATCATTCCCTCTAAAGTTTGCACGGGGATTCACATAGGGGTTGATCTTCCTTCGAGTGACAAACTCAACCAGTGGTATCTCATCCATGCCCATTGCTGGCTCCTTGATCTTGGTGGCGGTGGTCTTGGTTCTGCGTTGGGGGGCATTGGAGCCCTCTGGAGCTTCATCTTGGTTGTGTAGGCGCTTCGAGCCCGTGTCGCGGACAAGATTCGACCGACGGACATTGGAACCGGAGCCACCATCTATGACACACAACACAAGAACATGCAAGAGAAGCGAGAAGGATCAATTCAAAGACCACATCAAAACAAATGAAACAAGTAGAAATAGCATTGGGTAGTTTCCACAGGGAAGGTTCGACTGTCCTTGATCTTGTTCACTTGGTTGAGGGCCTTCACTTTGTTCTTCGGAAGCGTGTGGGTCTTGGGTCGGTGATGGCTCCACTTGAGTGGAGCATTGTCCTTCTCCTTCGGCCACAAGGGGTTCCTCAATGGGTAGGATATGACCAACACCCATTCTTCTTATGGCTTGGGGAGGAATTTCGTCACCTACATCACAAGTACCACTTTGCTCCACTTGGGAGCCGTTATTCTCGTCAAACTCCATGTTACACGTCTCCTCAATGAGTTCCGTGGACTTGTTGAGGACATGGTAAGCATGAGAGTTTGTAGCATAACCAACAAATATGCCCTCATGAGCTCTATCCTCAAATTTAGACAAACAAACACCTTTCTTGAGAATGAAACACTTACAACCGAACACCCGGAAGTACTTGAGGTTGGGCTTGTTACCAGTGAGTATTTCATAAGGAGTCTTGTTGAAGCCTTTGCGGAGATAAAGCCGATTGGATGCATGACACACGGTGTTGATGTCTTCGGCCCAAAAGTTGTAAGGAGACTTGAACTCCGCCATCATGGTCCTTGTCGCATCCATCAATGTCCGATTTTTCCTCTCCGCAACACCATTTTGTAGAGGGGTGTATGGTGCGGAATATTGATGATTGATCCCCTCATCACTAAGAAACTCATCCAAGGTGTAGTTCTTGAACTCAGTGTCGTTGTCACTTCTTATTGTCAAGATCTTTGCATCGTGTTGATGTTGAGCTTCATTTGCAAAGTCGATGACAGTTTGTTGAGTTTCACTCTTCCTCTTGAAGAAATATACCCAAGTGTACCTTGAGTAATCATCGACAATCACCAAGCAATACTTTCTACACCCAAGACTATCAAAGGATGGAGGCCCAAAGATATCCATGTGAAGGAGCTCCAAGGGTCTCTTCGAGTAGATGATAGTCGTGGGAGGGTGAACCTTCTCATGTAACTTTCCTTCGATACAAGCACTGCAAGCACGATCTTTGGCAAAGCTAACATTTTTTAGTCACGGGCATGGTCCCCCTTGAGGAGACTTTGCAAATATCTCGTATTGACATGGGCTAAACGGTGATGCCAAAGCCACCCCACATCAACTTTAGCCATTAGGCATGTCGCTGTCTTAGTGGGTCGCTCTGAAAAGTTAATCACATAAAGACCGTTCTCGACATGCCCAACAAAGGCTACTTTAAGAGTCTTGCTCCACAAGAGGGCCACAGTACAATATCAAAGAATGTGGCAAAATCCATGAGTGCAAGTTGATGAATGGAATGTAAATTGTATGCAAGGGACTCAACAAGCATGACTTTCTCGATCGTGAGATCATGAGAAATGACTACCTTGCCAAGACCCAATACCTTAGAAGACGAGGCATCATGCCACTCAACATTGGTGGGCATAGATGGGATCTTGTGCACGTCCACCACCAAATCCTTGCTTCCGGTCATATGATTTGTGGCTCCACTGTCGAGCAACCATGATCCCCCACCGGAAGCAAACACCTACAAGACATCAATGCTTGGTTTTAGGTACCCATTTTGTAATGGGTCCTTTGATGTTAGTAACAAGGGTCTTAGGAACCCAAATAGACCATTCAATGTACTCATAAGGAGAACCAACAAATTTAGCATAAAAATGCCTATCACTAGCATGGCACAACACATAAGAAGGGTTAAAGTCGTCGACTTTGTTAGAAGGGGTGGCATCGCCCTTTTTGACATCACCACCCTTCACATTGTTATTCTTCTCCTTAGAAGCACCCTCTCCCTCCTTCACAAAAGTTTGCTTGAGAGGAGGTCGTTTGGTCTTGTCATTCTTCTTCTTGTTCTTGGACTTGGGTGCGAACCCAACTCCCTCCTTGGCCACAACTTCCTTTTGATTGCTCAAAAGGTCATTGAGATTCTTCTCACCTTGTATACAAGACACAAGGCCTTTCTCAAGTTTCTCCTTCAACTTGGCATTCTCCTCCACAAGATGCACATGCTCACAACATGGGTTAGTAGCATTTGCATTATCAATTAAGACCATGTGAGGAAAAGTGGCTTTCTCCTTGGTTAGTGAGGGAGTTCCGGACTAGAGGGTGTCCGGATAGCCGAACTATCATCATCGGCCGGACTCCAAGACTATGAAGATACAAGATTGAAGACTTCGTCCCGTGTCCGGATGGGACTTTCCTTGGCGTGGAAGGCAAGCTTGGCGATATGGCTATGTAGATTTCCTACCATTGTAACCGACTTTGTGTAACCCTAGCCCTCTCCGGTGTCTATATAAACCGGATGGCTTTAGTCCATAGGACGAACAACAATCATACCATAGGCTAGCTTCTAGGGTTTAGCCTCCTTGATCTCGTGGTAGATCCACTCTTGTAACACATATTGTCAATATTAATCAAGCAGGACTTAGGGTTTTACCTCCATCAAGAGGGCCCGAACCTGGGTAAAACATCGTGTCCCTCGTCTCCTGTTACCATCCGCCTAGACGCACAGTTCGGGACCCCCTACCCGAGATCCGCCGGTTTTGACACCGACATTGGTGCTTTCATTGAGAGTTCCTCTGTGTCGTCACCGATAGGCTCGATGGCTTCTTCGACCATCATCAACGATGCAGTCCAGGGTGAGACCTTTCTCCCCGGACAGATCTTCGTATTTGGTGGCTTTGCACTGCGGGCCAATTCGCTTGACCGTCTGGAGCAGATCGAAAGCTACGCCCCTGGCCGTCAGGTCAGATTTGGAAGTTCGAACTTCACGGCTGACATCCGCGGGGACTTGATCCTCGATGGATTCGAGCCACAGCCGAGCGTGCCGCGCTGTCACGGCGAGCATGATTTAGCTCTGCAGCCGGACAGTACCCTGGAGGCCGCACTCGAACCCGCTCCGATCTTCAATTCGGAGCCGGCTGCGCAGATCGAGGACGGATGGCTAGACACCGCCTCGGGGGCTGCAACCTCTACGGTGATGGAGCCGAACAATGACCATGTCCCTCATGAAGCTCGTGACTCCGAGGTGCCGGACTCCTTGCCGGACTCCGAACCTCCAGCGCCCTCTCCGATCGAATCCGATCGAGCGGCAATCATGGAGTTCACCGCAGCGGACATCTTTCAACACTCACCTTTTGGCGACATCTTGAGTTCGCTAAAGTATCTCTCGTTATCAGAAGAGCCCTGGCCGGACTACGGTCAGGACGGTTGGGATGCGGACGACGAAGAAATTCAAAGCCCACCCACCACCCACTTGATAGCCGCTGTCGACGATCTAACCGACATGCTAGACTACGACTCTGAAGACATCGACGGTATGGACGAAGATGCCGGAGACAACCAAGAACCAGCGCCTACCGGGCACTTGAAAGCCACCTCATCATATGAAATATACATGGTGGATATCCCAAAGGATGGGAATGGCGAAGGAACAGAGGAGGATGACCCCTCCAAGAAACAGCCCAAGCGCCGGCGTCAGCGGCGCCGCTCTAAATCCCGCTACAGCAAGAATGAAGATTCCGGCACCGGAGACAATAATACACCGGACAGTGCCGAAGACAACCCACTCCAGCAAGATCCAGTGCAGGAGGATGGAGACGCCAGCCCTCATGAGAGAGCGGCAGAAGAAGAGTTAGAGGATTATATGCCTCCCTCCAGAGACGAAGCAAGCCTCGACGACGATGAATTCGTCGTGCCTGAGGATCTCGTCGAACAAGAGCGTTTTAAACGCAGGCTTATGGCCACGGCGAACAGCCTCAAGAAAAAGCAGCAACAGCTTAGAGCCGATCAAGATCTGCTAGCCGATAGATGGACTGAAGTCCTCGCGGCCGAAGAGCATGAGCTCAAACGCCCCTCCAAGAACTACCCTAAACGCAAGCTGCTCCCCCGATTAGAGGAGGAAGCGTATGAACCCGCATCACCAGGAGACAATATGGCTGACCGACCACCCCGTGGTCGCGACGGAGAGGCCTCTAGGCCCTTCACTAGACCTGTACCCCGGCATCGCTCGAAAAGCACAAGGCCACAGGGGAACGCTCCGGACTTGCGAGATATATTGGAGGATAAGGCAAGACAATCAAGATCGATCTATGGATCACGTGGGCGCCCCACGGTACGTGACGACAGCCGTCGCGCCGGACACAGTAAGTCCGGCCGGGTCGAACAAAACAGACAAAGTTCTTCTGAGCTCCGTCGTGATATCGCCCAGTACAGAGGCTCCGCACACCCACTATGCTTCACAGATGAAGTAATGGATCATCAAATCCCCGAAGGGTTTAAACTCGTGAATATAGTCTTACGATGGCACAACAGACCCCGCGGTTTGGATCGAAGACTATCTTCTTCACATCCACATGGCCTGCGGTGACGATCTTCACGCCATCAAATATCTCCCCCTCAAGCTTAAAGGACCAGCCCAGCATTGGCTTAACAGCTTGCCAGCAGAGTCAATTGGGAGTTGGGAAGACCTGGAAGCCGCATTCCTCGATAACTTCCAAGGCACGTATGTGCGACCACCAGACGCTGACGACCTAAGCCACATAATTCAACAGCCAGACGAATCGGCCAGACAATTCTGGACACGATTCTTAACCAAGAAAAACCAAATCGTCGACTGTCCGGATGCGGAGGCCCTCGCGGCCTTCAAGCATAACATCCGCGATGAGTGGTTTGCCCGGCACCTGGGACAGGAAAAGCCGAAATCCATGGCAGCCCTCACATCACTCATGACCCGCTTCTGCGCGGGTGAGGATAGCTGGCTAGCACGCAGCAACAACCTCAGCAAAAATTCTGGCAGTCCGGATTTCAAGGACCGAAATGGCAGGTCGCGTCGTAAAAAAAACAAGCGCCACATCAACGGCAATAATAGTGAGGATACGGTAGTCAATGCCGGATTCAAAGGCTCTAAACCCGGTCAGCAGAAAAAGCCATTCAAAAGAACTGCTCCGGGTCCGTCCAATTTGGACCGAATACTCGACCGCTTGTGCCAGATACACGACACCCCCAAAAAGCCAGCTAACCACACCAATAGGGACTGTTGGGTATTCAAGCAGGCAGGCAAGTTAATTGCCGAAAACAATGACAAGGGGCTGCATAGCGATGATGAGGAAGAGACCCGACCGCCGAACAATAGAGGACAGAAGGGTTTCCCCCCACAGGTGCGGACGGTGAACATGATATACGCAACGCACATACCTAAAAGGGAGCGGAAGCGTGCACTCAGGGATGTATACGCGATGGAGCCAGTCGCCCCGAAGTTCAATCCATGGTCCTCCTGCTCGATCACTTTTGACCGAAGGGACCACCCCACCAGCATCCGCCACGGCGGATTCACCGCATTGGTCTTAGACCCAATCGTCGATGGATTTCACCTCACCAGAGTCCTGATGGACGGCGGCAGCAGCCTGAACCTGCTCTATCAAGATACAATGCGCAAAATGGGCATAGACCCCTCAAGGATTAAACCTACCAAGACGACCTTTAAAGGCGTCATACCAGGTGTAGAAGCCAATTGTACAGGCTCAGTTACACTAGAAGTGGTCTTCGGATCCCCGGATAACTTCCGAAGCGAGGAGTTAATCTTCGACATAGTCCCGTTCCGCAGCGGCTATCATGCCTTGCTCGGACGTACCGCGTTTGCAAAGTTCAACGCGGTGCTGCACTACGCATACCTCAAGCTCAAGATGCCAGGCCCTCGAGGAGTCATCACGGTCAACGGAAACACTGAACGTTCTCTCTGAACGGAAGAACACACAGCGGCTCTCGCGGCAGAAGTACAATGCAGCCTCTTAAGGCAATTCTTGAGTCCGGCCGTTAAGCGGCCGGACATAGCTAAGCGTGCCCGGAGTAACCTACGACAAGACCACCTGGCACGTTCCGAGCACACGTAGCAGTGTGGCCCCAACCCCATCCCCTGCAAAACATCAAAACAGGTCCTTCGCGTACACCATTACGCTCTGAAGATACCATGGGCATGGGGAGAGGGGCACGACCACGATAAGCCCAGACTGCGGCTCAACCACACCAGGGGCTCTCAAGTGTGTCGTTCTTTTTTTTCCTTTTTACCTTTTATTTTTTACCCACAGGACTCCGTTCGTCAGAAGCCCTATCCGGCAGCAGACCTGCCGAACTCACGATGCAACAGCCAGGGAAGGATAAAGGCTACAACGAATATACAGGTGGTCTCCATTACGAGCATTTTTATACACCAATCCGCAGCCTACCCCTGGAGGGGGACATGTTTAACAGTCCCATCCCTTGCTTATTGCACTATTTGTATCGTTCTGCATTCATAGCAACACTTATTGAATAAAACAATGCAGCACCTTTTTGCTTATAATTGCATTTCTTTTCATACATATGTTCATTTATGACATGTCGCATCCGTACACTTTGGTACGGTTAAAACACACCAGGGGCTTATGTTTCCCGCATCATGGTGTGATAAGTCCGAACACTTTCACAAGTGCGGCACCCCGAACTTATAGCATTATATGCATCGGCTCCGAATCATGTCTTGGGTCAATAGTTGGGTTTGCCCGGCTCCCATGTTTTGGTACCTTACGTTCCATTGTATCGGCTAAGGTAGCACTGGGAGAACCACTGCGATTGCGCCCCGGTTGAGCTGGGTTAACGCCTCAGTGGAGAAAGCTAAAACTGACCGTCATGATGAGGCGAGAGCCGGTCGCTGTTCGAGAGGTTTTTGGGAGTCCTTAAAGACTTATGCTGCTTAGAGCGAGGAGCCGGATCTTGTCCGGCCCAGGCGTGGATAGCACCCCAAATTCGGCCTTCCGAAGACTAGGGGCTTCGCCGAAATTTAAAATTATAGAATTCTATGGCTAAGTGAGAGTGTTCAAGCATTATAAGTCTGGTTGCCTTATTTGATGTGTTGAGTGCCTCCCTAGATGGACCCAAAAATGGGAACAAGAGTGCTCAATTTTATCCCGAACACCCCAGCACTCGTGGCATGGGGGCCGAAGCCGACGACTTGCCATCTCTCAGATTTGATAAATAGCCGCACATGAGGTAATATTTTAAATTAATAAGCGTTGCTTAGTGCATATGAACTAAGTTTTTAGCGCACAGGATAACAAAATGCGAGTCTACTCAAAAATTACATCTTTGGAGCACTCCCCCACAATAGTGCGGGCGCCCTTCAGCACACTCTTATAATACATCTTGGGCGTGCGATGCTCCTTGCCCTCTGGTGGCGGGTCCGTCACAAGCTTCTGGGCATCCATCTTGCCCCGGTGCACCTTTGCGCGGGCAAGGGCCCGACGGGCACCCTCAATACAGGCGGAGTGCTTGATGACTTCAACCCATGGGCACGCATCCACCAGCCGCCGCACCAGGCCGAAGTAGCTCCCATGCATGGCCTCCTTAGGCCACAGCCGAACTATGAGGCCCTTCATGGCCTGTCCGGCCGCCTTGTGGAGCTCGACCAGCTGCTTTAGCTGGTCGCTAAGGGGCACCGGATGTCCGGCCTCAGCATACTGAGACCAGAATACCTTCTCCGTCGAGCTCCCCTCCTCGGCCCGGTAGAATGCGGCAGCATCGGACACGCTGCAAGGAAGATCTGCGAACGCTCCTGGAGAGCTCCGAATTTGGGTAAGCAACAGGTAATTAACACTCACATGCTTACTTTGCATGAAAAATGCCTTACCCGCTGCTATTTTCTTCACCGCCTCAATCTCCTGGAGGGCCTTGTAGGCTTCGGCCTTAGCAGCTTTGGCACTCTCAAGAGCCGTTGCAAGCTCAGACTCTCGAGTCTTCGAGTCACGCCCCAGGCTCTCATGTTTTTTCACGAGATCCTGGAGCTCTTGCTGTACCTCCGCCACCCGCGCCTCCTGCTTCTCTCGCTCGGTGCGCTCCACGGCCGCATTGCGTTCGGCCACAGCCACCGCCTCTTTCAGGGTCGCCACCTTGTTAGTGGCCCCTGCAATACCCACGTTATCCTTGTCATTCTTTTGCAACCAAAATCCTTTTCTATAAGGTACAATTTTAGTAAGGTGTTACTCACCTTGCTTGTCCTCGAGCTGCTTCTTGGCACGGCCGAGCTCGTTCTCGGACCGCTCGAGGTTTTCCTTCAAAGTATTGACCTCCGCAGTCAGTGCGGCAGAGGTCAGCAGCGCAGCCTGCAATCCCATATTGACATATTTATTATGACTCCTGCGTGTATCTTTTTAGATCCTCAGTCCGGCTTTTCTTTCCGAACACCGAACCGAGCATCAGGGGCTACTGTCTATGCGGTACCATTCTATACATATTGAAATTCTTACCTCAAAGCCTGTTAGAAGGCTGCTGCAGGCTTCGGTCAGCCCGCTCTTGGCGAGCTGCACCTTCTGAATCACCGCACTCATAACGGTGTGGTGTTCCTCTTTGACGGAGGTGCCATTGAGCGCCTCCAGCAAGCTATCCGGCGCCTCCGGTTGGACGGAGGCTGCCGGCGTCATGGTCTTGCCCTTCTTACGAAGGGGTCGCCCGCCGGACTCCAGAGCCACTGTGGGTTCCGGGGCCGAGTCCGGTGCAAAGTCCGGGAGGTTGTCCTGCGACACCTCCGGGGCCCTCTCCTCCTGGTGGGTCCCTTCCTAGGATCCCACCTCGGCATCGTCCGTGTCACGGGGGTGGAGGCAGTCGGATGAGAATCCATATCCGACGCACCTAAGGACCCGCTCGATGAAGCGGGAAGATCATCCTTAGGCGGACTGCAGGGTTGTATGCGGCATTAGAAAGACATTATGTGGCGAAAAATATAAACCTTGAAGTTATTCGGGAGTCCGGATACTTACGATCTCGCCAGGGGCTTGGCCCTTGGAGGCCAGTCCTCGTCGTCGTCACTGGCATTGGCGGAGCAGTCCGGGGGAAGAGTTTTTCCCTTCTTGGACCCTTCGGCCTCCCTTGTTGGGGAGGCCTTCCTTTTCTTCCCTCCCCCCGCTGGGGGAGAGGCTTTCTTCTTCTCCTCCTTGCCTTGGTGGGAGGAGTTGGCCTCCGATTCATCATCCGATAGCACCTGAAAACGGGAACTCTTCTGATTCCCCGTGGCCTTCTTCTTGGCCTTCTTCTCTGGCACCACATGGGGTGCCGGAGCCAGCAGCCCTGTTAGGCGGGCGTCCGCTGGGTCCTCTGGCAATGGGGCCGGACAGATAGTCCGTTCGGCCTTCGCCAGCCAGTCCTGTCAAAGGTAAAGGGAGTTTAGATCCCGCATAGAGTCAAACTATGGAAAACAAGTGGAAAAATCACTTATCTCGTCAGCTGGACGCTGCGAGCGGAATCCGCGATCTTCGGTAGCGGATGCGGGAGCCTCGGCGCCCTTGAACAGCACCTTCCAGACATCTTCGTACGTAGTGTCGAAGAGCCCGCTCAGAGTCTGGTGCTGCGCCGGATCGAACTCCCACATGTTGAAGCCCCGTTGTTGGCACGGGAGAATCCGGCGGATGAGCATGACCTGGACTACGTTGACAAGCTTGAGCTTCTTGTCCACCAGCTTCTGGATACAGGCTTGGATTCCGGTCAGCTCCTCCGAATCCCCCCAGATCCGGCCACTCTCTTTCCAGGAGGTGAGACGTGTAGGGATGCCGGATCTAAATTCGGGGGCCGCTGCCCAATCAGGGTCACGCGGCTCGGTGATGTAGAACCACCCCGATTGCCACCCCTTAATGGTTTCCACGAAAGTGCCCTCCAACCACGTAACGTGGGACATCCTGCCCACCATGGCGCCTCCGCACTCCGCTTGGCTGCCCTTCACAACCTTCGGCTTGACACTGAAGGTCTTGAGCCACAAGCCGAAGTGGGGCTGGATGCAGAGGAAGGCCTCGCACACGACGATAAACGCCGAGATGTTGAGGATGAAATTTGGGGCCAAATCATGGAAATCTAGGCCGTAGTAGAACATGAGCCCCCGGACAAAGGGATGAAGTGGGAAGCCCAGTCTGCGGACGAAATGGGGAAGAAATACTACCCTCTCATGGGGCCTGGGGGTGGGGATGAGCTCTCCCTCGTCGGGGAGCCGGTGCGCGATGTCACTGGACAAATATCCAGCGTCGCGCAGCTTCTGGATCTGCCCCTCCGTGACGGAGGAGGCCATCCACTTGCCTCCCGCTCCGAACATAGTTGGAGAAGGTTGAGGTGAGAAGTGCGGACTTGGGCGCTGGAGCTCGAGTTCGCGGAGATGGATAAGCCAAGGAGGAAGAAGGCGCAGGTAAAAGGGTTGGATCTTTATCCCCTTATATGGGCGGACAAAAACATGTGTCCCCACCGGCCTGGTAAAACTCGCTTATCTCCCAAGCGTCACAATCAATGGCGCGGTTGGGTTACCCACGTCCGTATTGATGGGAATCCCAGAATAAGGGGAACACGATCTCTGCTTCGACAAGACGTGCCAAGGAAACCGCTTCGCTAAACGCGCGGAGGTGGAACAATAAAAACAATTTGAGTAAAGGCTTGGTAGTGGTATGATGTCACGCCACAAAATACGTCAGCAGATTGAACTTGTGTAATATTATTCTCTCTACGGTGGTATGTGGAATTTATTTTTGCAGAGCCGGACACTATCCTGATGTTCACAATCTTCTATAAATTATTCGGAGGAAGAACCCGCCTTGCAATGCCGAAGACAACATGCGCGTCGGACTCATCATCATTGAAGCCTGGTTCAGGGGCTACTGAGGGAGTTCCGGACTAGGGGGTGTCCGGATAGCCGAACTATCATCATCGACCGGACTCCAAGACTATGAAGATACAAGATTGAAGACTTCGTCCCGTGTCCGGATGGGACTTTCCTTGGCGTGGAAGGCAAGCTTGGCAATACGGATATGTAGATTTCCTACCATTGTAACCGACTTTGTGTAACCCTAGCCCTCTCCGGTGTCTATATAAACCAGATGGCTTTAGTCCATAGGACGAACAACAATCATACCATAGGCTAGCTTCTAGGGTTTAGCCTCCTTGATCTCGTGGTAGATCCACTCTTGTAACACATATCGTCAATATTAATCAAGCAGGACGTAGGGTTTTACCTCCATCAAGAGGGCCCGAACCTGGGTAAAACATCGTGTCCCTCGTCTCCTGTTACCATTCGCCTAGACGCACAGTTTGGGACCCCCTACCCGAGATCCGCCGGTTTTGACACCGACAGTTAGCTTCACTTGGAGTTGATCATGAGACTCCTTGAGGCTAGCATGAGCACCCTTCAAGGCCTTGTGAGCCTTGTCAAGTATATCAAACTCCTCCTTGAGTCTAGCATGGTCAACCCCAAGTTTAGCCTTCTGAGAATTGAGCACACGAGATACAACAAGAGCATGATCAAGATATTTCTTTAATTTAGCATGGTCGTCGTTGTGTGACTCCTCAAGAGGCAAACGATGAACACGCTCTTCCTCAAGAGCATTGGAGAGATCCGATATCTCATCGGCATAGTCACGATTATGACCTTCCATCTTAGAGATGGTTTATTCATGAGCCTCAATCATGTCATTGGCTTCACCAAGTTTTTCCAAGAGAGCAATGAAGTGCTTCTTGGATTTGCCCTTGAGCTTACTCATAAAAGACTCAAATTCATTTATTTCCTCATTAGACCCCTCACTTTCATCAATGCAATCTGTCAAGGAAGGATTAGTAATGATGGTAGCTTTGATGTTGGGGGTTACCTTGTTGGTGGCTTTGGCCATGAGGCACTTGGCGGTGATGTTCTCGTTGGGTGAATCGAAGAGAGACACCCGTGGAGTTGTGGCAATGGCAACGGAGGCCATGGCCATGGCTTCACCATCTTCATCATCATCATCATCCTCATTTTATTCTTCTTGTGCCACCAACCCTTTGGTCGGAGTCTTCTTGGTGAAGTTGTTCTTGTTAGGGAAGGACTTGGCTTTGTCTTTTCGGATGAGCTTGCCACCATTGTCTTCCCGCTTCTCGTAAGGGCACTCTGCAACAAAATGGCTCACATTGCCACAATTGTAACATGTTCTCACACATTGCTTGCCCTTGAATCCACTTGAGTTGTTCTTGTTGAAATTGGGCCTTGAGTTCTTCTTGCTCCAAAATTGCCTTGAAGCAAGAGCCATGTGCTCATGATAATCATATTTCGTATCTTCGGGGTTGCTCTCCTCATCTTCCTCTTCATCCTCTTCTTCTACACTAGCCTTGTACTTCAAGGCAAGGTTGGGCTTCTTTGCTCTTTGAGAACGCAACACCGCATTGTCGACGGTCTTGTCCAAGATCCTCATCACCACAAACTCAACCAACACTTCACTTGAGGACAAGGTGTGGAAGTCCGGCCTTTGACGGATGAAGGAGGACATGGCCTTGTGGTAAGGCATCACGGCCTTGAGGAATTTGCGCTTGATCCAATTATCATTTGTATCCTTGCTCCCATGATCTCGGAGAGAGACCGCGAGAGTGGTTAAAAGCTCACGAGGTTCTTCATCTTCATTCCTTGCAAACTCATCGGCTTCGTCTTGCACCACTTCATAGTTGGAGTGTTGAATGCTTGCGCTTCCCTTGTAAAGAGAAACAACATGGTGCCAAGCTTCCTTGGCCACGGTGAACGGACGGAGATGTGCAATGTCTTCGGATGGAATTGTGTCTTGGATGATGAAGAGGACATTCTCATTGAATTGTTGATCCGTGGCTTCTCTTGGGGTAAAGTTGCTTGGGTTATGCAGATAGAAACGTTGCTCAATAATTCTCTAAAGATTAGTATTAACATGGTTTAAATGATGTTTAAAGCGATAGACCCAAGAGTCAAAATCCTCATTTTTCACAATCTTAGGAGGAGAACCCGCATGATTTAAATGTGTGGAGGGAACCGGTCCTCCATAAGTAAGAGGAGGTTCAACATGGGAAAAGATGCCGCTACCATTTCTACCACTAGATAAAGGAATTTATCACTAGAAGCTTCCCCCTTATCGGAGTTGGCATCCGCCACCTTGTTAGTGGGAGCGGCCACTTCCAAGGGTGCGGTGGATAACTTAAGACCATCAAGGAACTCTTTGAACATGCCTTTGACCTCGGCCGTCATGGAGGTTTTCAATGTGTCCAAAGCCACATTGAATTCTTCACATGAGATCGGGGATCCCCCATCGGCCGAAGACGAAGAAGGATTCACACCGGGGTGCTCCTCCTCACCGTCTATGGTGTCAACCATACTCTTAGGACGGTAAAGCCCTTAATTAAGAGACGAGGCTCCGATACCAATTGAAAGGATCGATATAGTTGACTAGAGGGGGGTGAATAGGAAACTAATAATTTTTAGCTTTTCTTTACCAAATTAAACTTTGAACCAAAGTAGGTTGTCTAGATATGCAACTAGGTGAGCAACCTATATGATGCAACAACAATAAGCACACAAGCAAGCAAAGGATATACCACAATAAAGCTTGCACAAGTAAAGGTGAGAGATAACCAAAAGTGGAACCAATGGAGACGAGGATGTGTTACCGAAGTTCCTTCCCTTTGAGGGGAAGTACGTCTCCGTTGGAGCGGTGTGGAGGCACAATGCTCCCCAAGAAGCCACTAGGGCCACCGTATTCTCCTCACGCCCTCACACAATGCGAGATGCCGTGATTCCACTACTGGTGCCCTTGGAGGCGACGACCAAACCTTTACAAACAAGGTTGGGGCAATCTCCACAACTGAATTGGAGGCTCCCAATGACACCACGAAGCTTCACCACAATGGACTATGGATCTACGGTGACCTTAACATCTAGGGTGCTCAAACACCCAAGAGTAACAAGATCCGCAAGGGATTAGTGGGGGGAATCAAATTTCTCTTGGTGGAAGTGTAGATCGAGGCCTTCTCAACCAATCCCTAGAGAGTCAGCAAGTTTGATTGGCTAGGGAGAGAGATCGGGCGCAAATGGAGCTTAGAGCATCAATGGAGCTTAGGGGTGGAAGAGGTAGTCAACTTGGAGAAGAAGACTCCCCTTTTATAGTCAAGGGACAAATCTAACCGTTATCCACCAACTCAGCCTGCGACACGCGGTACTACCGCATCATACAAGCGGTACTACTGCAAGGGCCTGTGGTACTACCGCGGAGAACTGCGGTACTACTGCTAGCACGGCACGGGCTAAGACCAGTCCTGATACGCTAAGGCAGGGAACGGTAGAACAGCTGGCGCGGTACTACCGCACCCCCTTGCGGTACTACCGCAAGGCAGGAATAGTCTAGGCTGAGCAGGCACGGACATATAAAAATACATCTGTGACAACTTCCGCTGAGTTTTGATCTATGCAAAAATCCGACACGGTACTACCGCAAGACTGGAGCGGTACTACCGTGTAGGGAGCGGATGTAAAAAATTACATCCGCCCCTACTTCCGCCAATGCTGCTGTGCCTGGATAGAGCCCACGGTACTACCGCGCCCATGGAGCGGTACTACCGCGTAGGGCGCAGTTGTAAAAAATTACATCCGCCCCTACTACCGCTCAAGCAGCTGCATCTGGCCTGAGGCCACGGTGCTACCGCTCCCAAGGAGCGGTACTATCGTGAGCACCTACGGTACTACCGCGCTGGTGGTCGATACTACCGCAAGGGCCTGTGGTAGTACCGCTCTGAAGAGCCGTACTACCGCCTGCCTCAGTTCAGCAACACTAGGAGTCCTTCATTTTGTAGAGACACGTAGAGATGGAGGATGCTCCAAAGAGCCAAAGGAAAGGTGGTGCAAAAACGAACAGACGTGTACGTGTTGATTCCACCCAAACCTTTCCAACGCAGACCCCCTCTTAATAGTATGGCTTTCCTACGACTCAAATCCACCGAAAAGAAACGTAGAGAAACACCGTCTTCAATAGTCTTCGAGGGGTGATGACCCACAAGTATAGGGGATCTATCGTAGTCCTCTCGATAAGTAAGAGTGTCGAACCCAACGAGGAGCAGAAGGAAATGATAAGCGGTTTTCAGCAAGATATTCTCTGCTAGTACTGAAATAAGTGGTAACGGATAGTTTTGTGATAAGATAAATTGTAACGAGCAACAAGTAACAAAAGTAAATAAAGTGCAGCAAGGTGGCCCAATCCTTTTCGTAGCAAAGGACAATCCTGGACAAACTCTTATAATAGGAAAAGCGCTCCCGAGGACACATGGGAATATCGTCAAGCTAGTTGTCATCACGCTCATATGATTCGCGTTCGGTACTTTGATAATTTGATATGTGGGTGGACCGGTGCTTGGTGTTGTTCTTACTTGAACAAGAATCCCACTTATGATTAACCTCTATTACAAGCATCCGCAACTACAACAAAAGTATTAAGGTAAACCTAACCATAGCATGGAACATATGGATCCAAATCAGCCCCTTACGAAGCAACGCATAAACTAGGGTTTAAGCTTCTGTCACTCTAGCAACCCATCATCTACTTATTACTTCCCAATGCCTTCCTCTAGGCCCAAATAATGGTGAAGTGTTATGTAGTCGACATTCACATAACACCACTAGAGGCTAGACAACATACATCTCATCAAAATATCGAACGAATACCAAATTCACGTGACTAATAATAGCAAGACTTCTCCCTTGTCCTCAGGAACAAACATAATTACTCACAAAGCATATTCATGTTCATAATCAGAGGGGTAATAATATGCATAAAGGATCTGAACATATGATCTTCCACCAAATAAACCAACTAGCATCAACTACAAGGAGTAATCAACACTACTAGCAACCTACTAGCACCAATCCCGGACTTGGACACAAGAATTGGATACAAAAGATGAACTAGGGTTTGGAGATGAGATGGTGCTGGTGAAGATGTTGATGGAGATTGCCCTCTCCCGGTGAGAGGAGCGTTGGTGATGAAGATGGTGATGATTTCCCCCTCCCGGAGGGAAGTGTCCCCGGCAGAACAGCTCTGCCGGAGCCCTAGATTGGTTCCGCCAAGGTTCCGCCTCGTGGCGGCGGAGTCTCTTCCCGAAAGGTTGCCTTCTGTTTTTTTCTCATCGAAAGACTTCATATAGGAGAAGATGGGCGTCGGAGAGCCACCAGGGGGCCCACGAGGTAGGGGGCGCGCCCTAGGGGGAGGCGCCCCCCACCCTCGTGAGCAGGGTGTGGGCCCCTGGCCTTCATCTTTGGCGACGATTTTTCTTTATTTATTTTAAGATATTCTGTGGAGTTTCAGGACTTTTGGAGTTGCGCAGAATAGGTCTCCAATATTTGCTCCTTTTCCAGCCCAGAATTCCAGCTACCGGCATTCTCCCTCTTCATGTAAACCTCGTAAAATAAGAGAGAATAGCCATAAGTATTGTGACATAACGTGAAATAACAGCCCATAATGCAATAAATTTTGATATAAAAGCATGATGCAAAATGGACATATCAACTCCTCCAAGCTTAGACCTCGCTTGTCCTCAAGCGA
Source organism: Triticum dicoccoides (assembly GCF_002162155.2). Lineage (NCBI taxonomy): Eukaryota > Viridiplantae > Streptophyta > Magnoliopsida > Poales > Poaceae > Triticum > Triticum dicoccoides. The sequence continues at coordinate 293,802,536 of NC_041381.1, forward strand.
AAAGCCGATAACAATAAATATGTCCTCATGTTTAGAGGTAGAGGCGTCTATAAAAATAAAATACGGACATGAAGGCATCATGATTATTTCCATAACAGCAACATATATAGATTTTGTCGTATGATTACTCATGTTCAAGTGATGATCTTTTCACAACGCAAAAGTATGAATCAGAAACCTTATCGAGCACCAACAAATTATAACCTCAGTCATTGAAGCAATTGCAATTTATCATAACATCGGAAAGAGTCTATGTCAGAGCTTAAAAGCAAGTCCACATACTCAACTATCACTTAGTCCTTCATAATTGCTAACACTCACGCAATACTTGTGGTTACAGAGTTTTAATCGGACATAGAGAAAGATAGGGGCTTATAGTTTTGCCCCACAACCTTTACCTCAAGGGTAATGTCAACAATAATAATTCATGCTCCCCTATATCCAATTAGATATATATATATATATATATATATATATATATATATATATATATATATATATATATATATATATATATATCATGTTCTTTCCAACATGCTGAGCTTGCCAAAGGATAAAATGAAAAAGGAAAGGTGAAGATCACCGTGACTCTTGCATAAGGTAGAGGATAATAATAAAAGATATGCCCTTTGCAGAGGGAAGTAGAGGTTGTCATGCGCGTTTAGGGTTGATGCACAAAATCTTAATGCAAAAGAACGTCACTTTATATTGCCCCTTGTATGTGGACCTTTATTATGCAGTCCGTCGCTTTTATTGCGTCCACAACAAGTTCATACAAAGCTTATTTTCTCTGCACTAATAAGTCATGCATATTTAGCGAGCAATTTTTATTGCTTGCACCCATGACAACTTACTTGAAGGATCTTAATCAATCCATAGGTAGATATGGTGGACTCTCATGGCAAAACTGGTTTAAGGGTATTTGGAAGCACAAGTAGTATTTCTACTTGGTGCTGAGAATTTGGCTAGCATGAGGAGGAAAGGCAAGCTCAACATGTTAGAGGATCCATGACAACATACTTTATCTCAGATGTAAGAAAACATAACTCATTATGTTGTCTTCCTTGTCCAACCTCAACTCTTTAGCATGCCATATTTTAATGAGTGCTCCCAATCATAAAAGATGTCAATGATAATATATCTATATGTGAAACCTCTCTTTCCTTATTACTTCCTATTAATTGCAACAATGACCAAAGCTAAATTTTCCAACTCCCAACAACTTTTAATCATCATACTCTTTCTATGTGAATTCATTACTTTCAATAAGATCAATATGAACTTTTTGATTCTTTTTATTCTTTTTCTTTTATTCACCCAACATCATGGCAAAATAATCAAGCCCTTGACTCAACACTAATCTTTATTATATAGCTCATGGACTCGATTACAAAGAAGGATCATAAAGCAAAACTCAAAACTAGATCATGCCATGACTTTATTCTACTAAGTCAAGATACTACTAAAAGGATCGAACTAAGAAAAATGGTAAAGATAGGAGTTGTGATGGTGATACGATACCAGGGCACCTCCCCCAAGCTTGGCAGTTGCCAGGGGGGGTGCCCATACCCATGTGATTATATCTTCAAAGGTGATGGAGGGGGTGATGATGACGGTGATAATCGCACATTGAGTGTAAAAGCTCCTCCAACTTGCGGATAATGCCCTTGAGCCCAGCAATATGGTCCTTCAACAAAATATTCTCCTGTGTGAGATACTTGTTCTGTATGCGGGCTAACTCAATCATCTTGAAAGCTTCAATCTCTGTTGGAGTGAAAAGGTTAGGTAAAGGTTGAGGGATGTCTTCTTCTTTCAACACCGGAGCTTGGACCTCCATGGCCTTCTTGATCCTTTCATCCTTGTTGATCTCTTCTGGTTCCTCTCTTTTCAACTCTATCTTCAATAGCCAAGCATCATTGTCTTCGTTGTTGGAGGAGGGAGGAGTCATGGTGCTCTAAATCTGCAACGGAACAACTCGAAACAAAAATAGAGGATATTTGCGTGATACAGTGGTCAAAACCTTCGGGAGAATATATAATGAATTTTTACCGACCAAAATACATATCGTGCAAGGAAATGGAGTCCGGAGGGCACACGCGGTGCTCACGAGGTAGGGGGGCGCGCCCAGGGGGTAGGGCGCGCCCTCCACCCTCGTGGAGGCCTCGTGTCCTTCCCGGACTGCTACTTATTTTTCTATTTTTCTAACTATTCCAAAACGGAGAAATATTGCCTTAAAAGTTGTTTTGGAGTCGGTTTACTTACCGTACCACATACCTATTCCTTTTCGGAGTCTGAAACGGGCTGGAAAGTGTCCCTTATGTATTCCTACGGGGTTACGGTTTCAATAATATTGGTTTCAACATTTATAGGATTACCTGGGATATAGTGTTTGATCCTTTGACCGTTTACCACCTTCGGATTTGTGCCTTCGAAGTTGTTGATTTTTATGGCACCGGAACGATAGACCTCCTCGATAACGTAGGGACCTTCCCATTTAGAGAGAGGTTTTCCTGCAAAAAATCTTAAATGAGAGTTGTATAGCAACACATAATCACCTACATTAAACTCACGCTTTTGTATCCTTTTGTCATGCCATCTTTTAACTTTTTCTTTAAACAACTTGGCATTTTCATAAGCTTGGGTTCTCCATTCATCAAGTGAGCTAATATCAAATAACCTCTTCTCACCGGCAAGTTTGAAATCATAGTTGAGCTCTTTAATATCCCAATATGCCTTATGTTCTAATTCAAGAGGTAAGTGACATGCTTTTCCATAAACCATTTTATACGGAGACATACCCATAGGATTCTTATATGCAATTCTATAGGCCCATAATGCGTCATTCAGTTTCTTGGACCAATTCTTTCTAGACCTATTAATAGTCTTTTGCAAAATTAATTTGAGCTCTCTATTGCTCAATTCTACTTGACCACTAGACTGCGGGTGATATGGAGACGCAGTTCTATGATTAATGTCATATTTAGCAAGCATTTTACGGAATGCACCATGAATAAAATGTGAACCACCATCAGTCATTAAATATCTAGGGACTCCAAACCTCGGAAAAATAACTTCCTTAAGCATTTTAATAGAGGTGTTATGATCAGCACTACTAGTTGGAATAGCTTCTACCCACTTAGTAACGTAATCAACAACAACTAAAATATGTGTATATCCATTAGAGGCAGGAAAAGGTCCCATATAATCAAAGCCCCAAACATCAAATGGTTCAATAATAAGTGAATAATTCATAGGCATTTCTTGATGTCTACTAATATTACCAATTCTTTGACATTCATCGCAAGACAGAACAAACTTACGGGCATCCTTGAAGAGAGTAGGCCAATAAAAACCGGATTGCAATACCTTATGCGTAGTTCTATCTCCAGCGTGGTGTCCTCCATAAGCTTCGGAGTGACACTTGCGTAGGATCTGTTCCTGTTCATGCTCAGGTACACAACGTCTAATAACACCATCTACTCCTTCTTTATAAAGATGTGGGTCATCCCAAAAGTAATGTCGCAAATCATAGAAAAACTTTTTCTTTTGTTGGTATGTGAAGCTAGGTGGTATAAATTTAGCAACAATATAATTAGCATAATCAGCATACCATGGAGTGCTATGAGAAGTGCTTATGACATTTAATTGTTCATCAGGAAAGCTATCATCAATAGGTAGTGGGTCATCAAGAACATTCTCTAACCTAGATAAGTTATCTGCAACAGGGTTCTCAGCTCCTTTTCTATCAACAATATGCAAATCAAATTCTTGCAGCAAGAGAACCCATCTAATAAGTCTAGGTTTTGCATCTTTCTTTTCCATAAGATACTTAATAGCAGCATGATCAGTGTGAATAGTTACTTTAGAATCAACAATATAGGGTCTGAATTTATCACAAGCAAATACAACTGCTAAAAGTTCCTTTTCGGTAGTAGCATAATTTCTTTGAGCATTGTCTAGAGTCTTACTAGCATAATGGATAACATTTATTTTCTTATCAACTCTTTGCCCTAGAACAACACCTACAGCATAATCACTAGCATCACACATAATTTCAAAGGGTAAATTCCAATCAGGTGGCTGAACAATAGGTGCAGAGACTAATGCTTTCTTAAGTATTTCAAATGCTTCTACACAATCACCATCAAAGACAAATGGTACATCTTTTTGCAATAAATTAGTCAGAGGCCGAGAAATTTTTGAGAAGTCCTTAATGAACCTCCTATAAAATCCAGTGTGACCAAGGAAACTTCTTATACCTTTGATGTCCTTGGGACATGGAATCTTTTCAATAGCATCAATCTTGGCTTTATCAACTTCAATACCTCTTTCAGAAACTTTGTGCCCCAAGACAATACCTTCATTAACCATAAAGTGGCACTTTTCCCAATTCAAGACAAGATTAGTTTCTTCACATCTCTGCAAAACTCGAGCAAGATTGCTCAAGCAATCATCAAAAGAGGAACCATAGACGGAAAAGTCGTCCATGAAAACCTCACAAATCTTTTCACAAAAGTCAGAGAATATAGCCATCATGCATATTTGAAAGGTAGCGGGTGCATTACATAAACCGAAAGGCATACGTCTATAAGAAAAAGTACCAAAAGGGCATGTAAAAGTAGTCTTTGATTGATCTCTAGCCGACACGGGTATTTGAGAGAAACCAGAATAACCGTCTAGAAAGCAATAATGTGTATGTTTGCATAATATTTCTAGCATTTGATCAATAAAAGGTAAGGGGTAATGATCTTTCTTAGTAGCCTTATTTAATTTGCAGAAATCAATTACCATCCTATAACCTGTGATGATTCTTTGCGGAATCAATTCATCTTTATCATTAGGGACAACAGTAATACCTCCCTTCTTAGGGACACAATGGACAGGACTTACCCACTGACTATCAGCAACGGGATAAATTATACCTGCCTCCAGAAGCTTGAGTATTTCCTTTCTTACCACTTCTTTCATTTTAGGATTCAAACGTCGTTGAGGACCACGAACTGGTTTGGCATCCGCTTCCAAATTTATTTTATGTTGACATAGAGTGGGACCGATGCCCTTAAGATCATCCAGAGTATATCCAATAGCGGCACGGTGCTTCTTCAGAGTTTTCAATAATCTTTCTTCTTCATGCTCTGAAAGGTTAGCACTGATAATGACATGATATATTTTCTTTTCATCAAATTATCAGGCAACGGTTTAACCTCAAACACGGGATCACCCTTGGGTGGAGGAGGATCCCCTAGGATTTCGACAGGCAAATTGTGTTGCAGAATAGGTTCCTGTTTAAAGAATACTTCATCTATTTCCCTTCTTTCATTCATGAACATATCATTTTCATGGTCTAGCAAATAGTGTTCTAAAGGATCACTAGGAGGTACGGCAATAGAAGCAAGACCAATAATCTCATCTTTACTAGGCAATTCTTCCTCACGATGTTGTTTACTAAATTTAGAGAAATTAAACTCATGAACCATATCATCCAAGCCAATAGTAACAACATTCTTTTCGCAGTCTATCTTAGCATTAACAGTATTCAAGAAGGGTCTACCAAATATAATGGGACAAAAGCTATCTTGTGGAGAACCAAGAACAAGAAAATCAGCGGGATATTTGGTTTTTCCACACAAGACTTCAACATCTCTAACAATTCCTATTGCAGATATAGTATCTCTATTGGCAAGTTTAATTGTAACATCAATATCTTCTAACTCAGCAGGTGCAATATCGTGCATAATTTCTTCATACAAGGTGATAGGTATAACACTAACACTAGCACCCATATCACATAAGCCATGATAACAATGATCTCCTATTTTAACAGAAATATCAGGCACGCCTACCACAAGTCTATGTTTATCTCTAGCACAAGGTTTAGCAATTCTAGCAGTTTCACCACGGAATTGAATAACATGCCCATCAATATTATCAGACAAGAGATCTTTAACAATAGCAATATTAGGTTCTACTTTGACTTGCTCAGGAGGTGTATAAGTTCTAATATTGCTTTTACGAACAACAGTTAAAGCTTTAGCATGATCCTTCATTCTAACGAGGAAAGGTGGTTTCTCAACATAAGAAGTAGGAACAATAGGATCATTATAAGTGACAGTCTTTTCTTCAACTTTAATAGGTACAACTACTTTTACTTCTATGGGAGGACGATATTTAAACCACTTCTCCTTGGGGAGATCAACATAAGTAGCAAAAGATTCACAGAAAGAAGCTACTATCTCAGAGTCAAGTCCATATTTAGTGCTAAACTTACGGAAAATATCGGTATCCATAAAAGATTTAACACAATCAAACTTAGGTGTCATACCTGACTCCTTACCTTCGTCGAGGTCCCAATCTTCAGAGTTGCGTTTAATTCTATCCAATAAATTCCATTTAAATTCAATAGTCTTCATCATAAAAGAGCCAGCACAAGAAGTATCGAGCATGGTGCGATTGTTATCAGAAAGCCGAGCATAAAAACTTTGCATAATTACTTCTCTTGAGAGCTCATGATTGGGGCATGAATATAACATTGTTTTAAGCCTCCCCCAAGCTTGAGCGATGCTTTCTCCTTCACGAGGGCAAAAATTATATATATAATTGCGATCACGATGAACAAGATGCATAGGGTAATACTTTTGATGAAATTCCAATTTCAATCTTTTATAGTTCCATGATCTCATATCATCACATAACCTGTACCATGTTAATGCGTCTCCCTTCAAAGATAAAGGGAAGGCCTTCTTCTTAACAACATCATCGGGTATACCTGCAAGCTTAAATAGTCCACAAACTTCATCCACATAGAGTAGATGTTCATCAGGATGCTTTGTTCCATCTCCTGTAAAAGTGTTAGCTAGCAGTTTTTCCATCATACCCGAAGGAATTTCAAAAGGAGTTTCATTTTCAATAGGTTCAGTAGGTTCAGTAGGTTGAGGAGCAACTCTTTGCTCTACTGGACGGGGTGAAGATACCCCGAACAAGCCCCTCAGAGAATTACTTTCCATAGTAACAAGTGACAGAAAATTTTGGCACACTAAATAAATTTTTCCTTACCAAATTCCACCTATCAAAGGTGCTACACTCCCCGTCAACGGCGCGAGAAAAGAGTCTTGATGACCCACAAGTATAGGGGATCTATCATAGTCCTTTCGATAAGTAAGAGTGTCGAACCCAACGAGGAGCAGAAGGAAATGATAAGCGGTTTTCAACAAGGTATTATCTGCAAGTACTGAAATAAGTGGTAACGGATAGTTTTGTGATAAGATAAATTGTAACGAGCAACAAGTAACAAAAGTAAATAAAGTGCAGCAAGGTGGCCCAATCCTTTTTGTAGCAAAGGACAAGCCTGGACAAACTCTTATAATAGGAAAAGCGCTCCCGAGGACACATGGGAATATCGTCAAGCTAGTTTTCATCACGCTCATATGATTCGCATTCGGTACTTTGGTAATTTGATATGTGGGTGGACCAGTGCTTGGGTGATGTTCTTACTTGAACAAGCATCCCACTTATGATTAACCTCTATTGCAAGCATCCGCAACTACAACAAAAGTATTAAGGTAAACCTAACCATAGCATGGAACATATGGATCCAAATCAGCCCCTTACGAAGCAACGCATAAACTAGGGTTTAAGCTTCTGTCACTCTAGCAACCCATCATCTACTTATTACTTCCCAATGCCTTCCTCTAGGCCCAAATAATGGTGAAGTGTTATGTAGTCGACGTTCACATAACACCACTAGAGGCTAGACAACATACATCTCATCAAAATATCGAACGAATACCAAATTCATATGACTACTAATAGCAAGACTTCTCCCTTGTCCTTAGGAACAAACGTAATTACTCACAAAGCATATTCATGTTCATAATCAGAGGGGTAATAATATGCATAAAGGATCTGAACATATGATCTTCCACCAAATAAACCAACTAGCATCAACTACAAGGAGTAATCAACACTACTAGCAACCTACTAGCACCAATCCCGGACTTGGAGACAAGAATTGGATACAAGAGATGAACTAGGGTTTGGAGATGAGATGGTGCTGGTGAAGATGTTGATGGAGATTGCCCTCTCCCGATGAGAGGAGCGTTGGTGATGACGACGGTGATGATTTCCCCCTCCCGGAGGGAAGTGTCCGCGGCAGAACGGCTCTGCCGGAGCCCTAGATTGGTTCCGCCAAGATTCCGCCTCGTGGCGGCGGAGTCTCGTCCCGAAAGGTCGCCTTCTGTTTTTTTCTCATCGAAAGACTTCATATAGGAGAAGATGGGCGTCGGAGAGCCACCTGGGGGCCCACGAGGTAGGGAGGCGCGCCCTAGGTGGGGCCCACCCTCGTGAGCAGGGTGTGGGCCCCCTGGCCTTCATCTTTGGCGACGATTTTTCTTTATTTATTTTAAGATATTCCGTGGAGTTTCAGGACTTTTGGAGTTGCGCAGAATAGGTCTCCAATATTTGCTCCTTTTCCAGCCCAAAATTCCAGCTGCCAACATTCTCCCTCTTCATGTAAACCTTGTAAAATAAGAGAGAATAGCCATAGGTATTGTGACATAACGTGAAATAACAGCCCATAATATAATAAATAATTATATAAAAGCATGATGCAAAATGGACGTATCAAGGGGCGCCAAATCGTCTTGTGTTTAGATATGATATATCTGAAATGCTCAAAGCACACGATTAGTCCACAAAAGCATTGTCATCAATCACCAAAACTACTAAGGGATAAATATGCCCTTACACTCTTCACTTGGGAGCTTGACCATCTTCATGTGCATCCTCGGGAGGGTTCTCTTGGTACCTAATCATGCACAACATTCCGGACTTAGGTAGTAGCCATGTCTCGAGAGGATCGAATGAGATATCACTAAGGAAAGAAGTCACCTCGGTCTAGAGAGCTCTAGCTCGTGCTCGTGTCATGGGTCCTCTTGGCACTTGGTGAGAAGATGGTAGGTCCATGGGGATGACCGTAGGATGCTCCGCATCAGTTGTGTTGTGATATCTTCCCGTGGGTCTTTGATCTTGATCGTGCACATTTGCGTGTATGATTAGTGCATCATTAAGTCGGGGCGTCACATCATTGGTGCATTATCATGTTAATCCCTGCATTATGAGTCTGTTGGGAGGTCTCTATCTAGTGCTTATGATAATCGCTTTCCGATATAAAAGAGTGAAGTGCATCATAGGTCCTCGAACTATTTCGAAGGTGTCATGTAGGTCCTCAAACTATGAAAATCGCCATCCAGGTCCTCAAAGTGCAATATGTGTGTTATCCTGGTCCTCAAACTATTTCAAAGGTGTTACATAGATCATTGAACTATTTCAGAGTTGTCACATCTATACACACTTATTACACATCAAGGATTTTCAAGGACCTAGATGACAATTTTTATAGTTTGAGGATCTACGTGACACCATCGAAATAGTTCAAGGACCTAGGATGCAGTTCACTCGATATAAAAGTTGATCTTAACTGACAACAATAATATTGCCCCTTTTGCTTTCTTTCAAGTTGTGTAGGTGTGCCACACATCTGTAAAGATTGTTATTATGATGTTGATGCTAATCTCTACTTCCAAGTCAAGGAACTACCAGGACATGCCGTCGGCAATTCTGAGAAACGCCAAGAGAAGAGAGCTCTCACCAGCAGCAACAACCATTGATGGGCTTGTAGAAGCAGGGGAAGAATCCTGGACGACGTCAAACATGAGGGGTGAAGAAGACTGCCAGGGTACGAGACAAAGTGGATGCCGCCGAGACGAAGTGGACGCCCATACTGCCCTTGGTCTGTCGCCATGAACAAGACGGGAAAGAAGGGTCGCAGACTGAAAAGGCGGTGGCTTGCTCGACTGTGAAGGTGGGACACTAGAGGGCAACAGTGGTAGTAGCGCTCTTCTACACGCCGCGCCTCCAAGACACGAGCGGCGCCGCCAGAGCTGGCAAATCGCGTGCTTTGTAGAGAAGGGGATCCCTTTCCTCTTGATCTCCCTCCTTGTTGGGATCAGGTTGGTGTGGACAAAGAAAGGCAGCGAGATGAGGTGGAGAAGCGCGCGACGAGGCAAATGGAGCAGGCGGCCGGCAAAGAGGATGTCGTCGTCGCCGA
>NC_041381.1:293812880-293813516 GCF_002162155.2 Triticum dicoccoides
CGGGCTGCTTCGTTTGTTAGAAAAAACTGGAGGTGGTTTTCGCAAAATGTCATCCACAACAATCTTTTTTGAACGGAGGGAGGCACAGCCCACCGGCCATTATCTAATCATTTTAAAAAAGGAACTTTGCATATGTGGGTCCCTACCCAAAACCTTCCCGGCCCCACCAACTCTAAACCCCAAACCCTCTCCCTCCTGCTCCGGCGTCGCCACCCACGAGCTCCACGCCCCCGCCGACGGGGCGCTGACCGCGCCGCCGGCCGCTGATTGAAGGTATCGTCCCCTTCCCCGCTCTCGCCCCTCTCGAGTCCGTGCGGCGCGTCCTCTGATTGGCATGGCTAGCGCAGCAGGCCTACAGGGCGCTACGGTGTGGTCTCGGTTTCCTCGCGGGAATCACAGAGCTCCGTTCTGGGAGACGAGTCGCGGAAGGTCGGCTTAGTTGCGAGATTCTGATGCCAGAAGGAGTCCCCTTGTTTGGTATAATCGTTGCCTTTAGAGTGTGGGGTTTTAAGCTTGTTCCCATAGGATTCTCAAAAAAGCTTGTTCCCATAGTGCTGGCACGCTGCTGCTTGAGATCGAGCTGTGTTAGACCTTTATCAGCTTGGCGTGTGCTTCGATTTAATCGTAATCTTGTAC
>NC_041381.1:293813770-293823568 GCF_002162155.2 Triticum dicoccoides
GCAAGTTATGTACTTGTTCCTGCATTCTTTGTTATGCCTGAGTTCTTGATTTCAGTCTTTATCTCGGTAGAATGTGATTTAGCTTAACAGGAAAATCCTACTAGCTGTGAACCATTTATTCCTAGGTTCGTTTTTATGGTTGTGCTTTTCTATCTGTGCTAGTGGGAATGTGTGAAATGCACAAGTTTTTTCATTATTGTATTTGTCTTTATCATACGGGATGACCTGACGTTCTCAGAGACCGACGTAGATAACTTGTGTAATTCTGCAATTTCTTCGGCTATTCACTTGTTGCCAGATGCAACGATTTGCAACCCGACAGAAATTTGCAACACCACACACTTGCGTAAGGATCCTCTGAGCACAAGCAGTTCCTAGTTCCCAGCGGAACAACAGATGATGCCCGAATTTTCAGTAGCAAATGCACCCTGTTGAAATGAACTTGGTGTATAGGAATTCAGATGAATGTTTGTCGCAGTTCTCTGGAGTTTTACAATAGTCTTAAACGTGGTCTGACCTCCAAGCCACGACTTACAAGGGTATATAAAGACTTCTGGATGCTCAAAGGTTGGAGTCAAAAACAAACCGAGCTATAACTTTCCTAACTCATATGACTCTGTTTGGAAACTCAGATAGCACCGACGTATTCTTTTGAAGATACCTACTCGATCTCTTCGAATCAAAGGCTGGCAGCATACAGTTTGGAAAGCACACAGATCCAGCTTTCCAAATTGTATTTTTTTTAGGGGATCCAAATTGTATTTATTTGCCCTATTTGAAGCACGCATACACATTCTGCACCTGTTTCAATTTTGGAGTTTCTGGCAGTCAATCCGAATCTGAAAGGGAATATCGTGTTTCCATCTTGTGGGATTTATACAGTATAAAGTCCTCATCATTTAAATTGTCAAAATCAATAAGAGAGAATTCACCTGTTGTGATAGTAACTTGGCACGCAGGGGCGTACCCAGGTTCAACCATAGGGGTGCACAGGACACCAGGTCCAAGAAATTTCCTTGCTATATGCCATGCATAGTACAGTGTGTGACACCCCATATTTAAGTGTGGAAAATTAGTGATTTACATGTGAGACACCAGGTCTTTTTTTCGCTGGGTCCACTCCTGTTGGCACGTGCTCTTGTTATTGGTCCAATACATGGATCATTAAGTTATAGTGACTTGATCAGCAACGTGAGAAGATGGTAAAGAGCTAGGGATGCCCTCATCACTTTATGTTGTGATGCTTCAGTGCTACTGAGAATAGCTAAAGTGCACACAGTTTTTCACTATTGTATTTGTTCTGTTGTGATGCTTCAGTGCTTGGTGGGAATGACTGAGATGCAGAGAAATTCAGCAGAGCGGTGGGTTACTCAAATGGTCAGGAAATCTCAGAAGGAAGCTCTCGGGACTGTTACGGGACAAGACATTACTGATGATGTAGGCCCTGGTGGCGATACCACTTGCTCTGCTGGTGAAAATAGGTACCCTGATTGGCCTGGAACTACAGTCTTCAGGATGCTAATTTCTGCTACAAAGCTCGGTCCGATAATTGGTTACAAAGGAGAGAGGGTTAGAAGACTGTGTGAGGAAACAAAAGCATGTATCCGTATAATAGGTGGTCATCTTGCGGGGGCAGAAAGAGCTGTAAGTTGTTGATTGAACAGATATCTTGTTTCTACTCTGTACTTTTTGATCAACCTAAGGATTTAACCTAATTAATTGGAAAACACACCTTTGTATTCTTTTTATGTCTAAAATATGGTAGAATTTTCTTAATTGTTGACATAGGTGTTCGTTGTCCATATATACCTTTCGTTATTTTCCGTTGCAACCAAGCCTTTTTTTCGATATTTAGACCTGTTTACACTAAATTTCTGGCCCCATCTGTCTTGGCTTAACAATCAACTAGTAATTCACATGGAGATGTGGACATTATTTTTTTCAGCATGCTGTGTTAACACTAGTATGTTGCACTCTAGCAGGGAACTGGCTGCTACGGATTTAATAGTTCTTTAACTTAATGCTTAGTATTCCATCAATACTGCATCTTGCCTTTTTTGGGTTTTATACCACACATTCTTTACTTATTTTCCTTTCTTAGTGTATATCAGCATATGGAAGAAGGCATGTTTTGCAATACAGTGGTCCTAAAGCTGATGGACTTCAGTTTATGGAAAGGAGACATGATTCGTCTTTCAGTTGTCCTAAAAAATCATTTCATCTTTTTCATTGAAAGGTTATCATTTTCGCAAAGGAGCAACCAGATGAATTAATACCTCCAGCCATGGATGCACTATTGAGAGTATATCAGCACATAATTTATGATGATGGCTTAAACATGGGATCTGATAGTACAGTTGTGGCACGGATCCTTATACCAAGTGAACAGGCAGTGAGCCTTATTGGGGAGCAAGGTTTGATGATATATTCTATCGAGGAAGCTTCCAAAACTAACATTTATGTCCTTGGTATGTTATTTTTTCTGGTCTACCTGTAAGCTCACTTATCCACATCCACTGCTTCCTTGTATCCATATCATTGATTTGTCATAATGTACTAGTATACATGTGATTCTGTGGATGATATGCACTTATGGAGTTAAACTGTTAATGTCTGTCAATAAGGAACATGAATTGTGGCTTAACCATATAGTTACTTAGTTTGCTTGGCATCTCTGTTGGTGCAAAGCTGAAATTTGGAAAACATATGATGTTTTGTTGCTTTTACATTAGTATATTTTCTCAAACAAGGTTGCATATGTCAATCATAGGCTGAAAAGCAGTTCTGAAATGTTGTGTAGCTGTAGTAATGGTTTGTGCCTCAATCATGTATATGTGTGCTACTTGAAAATGTTGGGCTTGCTTCCCTATTAGTTTGGTTATGGAGAAATCAGTCAAGTTGCTACTGAAGGCAGAAGAAGATAGTTCAATCAATGTAGACCAAGACGCTACTTATATAATTTGCACCTGTATTCATCTACATGTAGAGGGTTTCGATAGAGTACAATATGTACTTCAAATTCTAAGTCCTACCAACCATCCAATCATGTATCCTTTGATTTTTGTGTAACTGATTTGCTTGACTTGTGTGTGTTAGTACTGTAGTCATATGCACCTATCACCAAAAGATTGCCCATGAATGGTACGGCAGGAAACTGTTTCTACAATGAGTTCACTAAATAAGAGAATGCATCATCTGTTAAAAATGAGATGAATTAAGTTTTCCACTGCATCCATCATTTAGCCAAAAGTGGGTTTCACCCTTATGCCGAGCTCACTTTTATTTTAACAGAAAGTTGCTATTACCTCGAGTTACTATCTTTTCGATACGATGATAAGCAGTTTCAGTATGCCATTCTTTCAGTTGATGTCCTTTGGATTATATACTATCTTTTTAAAATTGAACTAAAACCACGTCACTTATTTATGAACGGAGGGAGTATTTATTTCGTTGGTTATTCTGGGGTTTATTGTTCCAGCATCCAGTGTCCTTTAGCCAGTATGTCATTCCTTGTGTGCTTTGACCATGCAGATTGTGACTTGCCGCCTGTTGCAATTGAAGAAGATAGGATTGTTGAAATATGGGGACAACCTGCACGCGTGCGGAAGGCTTTGGAACTTGTTGCTTCTCATTTGAGGAAGTACCTGGTTGATCGAAGTGTTATCCCATTTTTTGACCCTCATGTAAGTAGTTGGCACTGTTTTGAACATTATTCTTGTAACAGCCATCGAAAGTTATAGTAGATTCTTTAAGGGTGGGAAGTGGTAGTGGATAATCCGAAATATCCGACAATTGTATTCGAGAAAATGCATATTCGTATCCGAAACATCCACGTCCAAACTAAAATGGAAATGAAAAATATCCGGGTTTATTTTTTACAAATACAAATACAAATGTGGTACTGGATTTTGGCACAAATATGGATATGGAAGTGGATATATCTGTATCCGAATAAAATTCCGTGAGCTAATCTAAGCAAGTCTAGCCCCAATATGCGAATTATCCAATATAAAAGCCTAATAAGTTGTCAAATTTACTTTTTGTATGATTAAACTTAAAAACCATTATGCATTATAGTAGTGTTTATTCATTAACATGTCTACCATTAACTTATTATGTGTTTCAAGTTGATTATTTTGTGTCACGTAGCTATTGACTCATTTCCTTTTAACTAATATGTCACTATTATTCTTTTCTGTTCTGAATTGAGTAAACATCCGATATGCCTCCGTATTCGAGTAACATCTGATCCGCATTCGTATTCGTAACATCCGTATTTGCATTCGTATTTGTTCCGAAAATATGAAAATCGAAGTGTTAAGAGGACTATCCGATCCGTTGCCACTGCTTTCTACCCTACCCAATATTTGATTCAGATGAACTCTTATATCTTCAGGTGCCTTTGTCGATGTTACATGTGGAAATGCCCCAGTGTCATTACAGTGACCATCCTGAGGGAATGCCCCCGCTTTACTACAGTGACCATCCCGAAGGCCGTCTGGAAGCAGTTAGTCCACTCTGCCATTCCGACGATCATCAGCGTGAACCCCAATGGACTGAAACTTACTACACGAGATGCAGGAATCCTGTCGAAGCTCCTACCTCTTTTGGAAGATATCGATCAGTTACACCTCCACACCATTGTATAAGTGTGTATGGACAAGAAACATCTTCACCACCCAAGGGAACATACCTATCAGCTCCTATTGAATTAGGTTCACACCACAACCTGACATCATATGAGTTACGAGCAACTTCACCAATCGGTGCATCAGCTACTGTTGAAAGAATACGCTCCCTTATATCTGTGCATGGTCACCAAGCACATCCACTGAGGAAGACATGTCAATCAGTTACAATGGGAAAACGTCCACACCTGGGAATATCATTATATGGAAGTGAATCTCATACCAGCAGGGTATCTCCATCCGCAGCTGCTGATCTACCGACACCTCGTGGTATGTGTGAATATGAACTGCAAGCATCTCAATCATTGAGGATGTATCCACCAGCCACTGTAGAAAACCTTCTGCACTGTCGTGTGTCTGCGTGTGGCCCAGAAGCACCTTCGCATGTGCTTGTGCGTCCATTAACTAGTAAATCACCAGCAATCACTGCACAGGTTTGTATAGTTTGTGCTGTAGAGTTTCTAAGCTTACCTACATGTTTTGTTTTTCTTCACAACTATAATTAGTATATGTTTGTGATGGTGGATTATTTGACAATTGACAGGTTACTGAAAAGATGCAAGTTCCAATTATATATGCTGAAGCCGTGATTGGCCCGACTGGTGCAAGAATTGATTACATTCGCCGCGCTAGCAGATCGAGCATCTTGATAAACGATTTGGAGGAGGATGCAATGTCTATTGAAATCAATGGAAGTTCTGCAACAGATGTTCAGACTGCAGAGCAACTGATAAAGGTAACAGTGACTACTTCTCTAAGAAATTGTACTTCTGTTAAGTAACAGCTTTATCTTTTAGGTAGGACTTCATCTTGTTATGGTAGGGAAATACTTGTGGTTGACTCAATGGTTGTGTAGCTTTATCTTTTAGGCAGGACTTCATCTTGTTATGGTAGGCAATACTTGTGGTTCACTCAATGGTTGTGTATGTAAAGCATAATGTGCTGCTTCCAATCCTTTGTTTGCTGAAAAACTGAAAATTACTTCTCTTAATTGGATGCCTGTGTTTGGTGTCTACTGTCTAGAGCTCAGCCAGTCCTCTTGATCACAGCCTATCTGAGAATAGAAGCCATGCTAGTTTTCTTCAAATCCTTACTGACCGGTCTGAATGCATGGCTAAACAGGCCCGGTGACTACTTCTGGTAGACTATTTCTTCAACTAAACTGGTTTCTTTCGGGTAAATTGGTTCAGATGCAGTGTCGGTTTTAGATAACATCAACAAATTTCTCCACCTCTTTTGTTTTCTCTACAATATATTCCTTAATAGTTAGTTTCAGCTATGCTTTTCCGCTACTCTTTGTACATAAAAATACACTACTTAAAGTACCACATCATTTTTTTAGTTGATGTTTGGAATTAGAACTTTGGCATTAGAGACAGATCATTATTTTTGAATTGTGACCATTATAATAAAATGGTTTTGGCTCCAATTTACTTGTTTTTCTATCACATCTTGCCTTTTGCTCTGTAGTGTCCTACTACTGTTATGTTGGGACTCCAAAATGTGTTGCTTTTGCATCACATTTTGCCTTACAAATTTCATTGTTGGCCTTCTGCTCCCCTGACGACTGTGTTCCTTTCCAGAACTTCATGGCTGAAGCTGCCGCTGCTTCCCCTGGTCATAAGTTTGACTCCATTCCATCATATTTGCCTGCACCAAGATCTCCTCAACCTGATATTCTAAGGACTTCATACATTGAGAAAGAAAGTGGTGTGGCAGAGCAGCGGCTGCAAACGATTTACTGAAAATTCCCAAGCTTCAATTCTGCACATACTCCTGATACAGGAAATTCCGTGAGAGTATATTCACCAAAAGTTTTGATATGATCCTGTTTTTCCTTCCGAGATTCGTTGTGAGAATTGTATCTAAACTGTGTGCTATCCGTGAGTGGCAGAGTTTATGCTATAGGACTAGACAGCTTGGTTAATTTGGATGGATACATGATGTAAAAGAGAGGCGTGAAGATGTCTGAGCTTTTCACGCAGAATAGTCGCAGGCCAGTTTCTGTTTAGAAACGTAGGGCAAACAAACTATGTGGTAGTATTATATACTTCTTCCGTCCCATAATGTAAGACGTTTTTTAACAGCACACTAGTGTCAGAAAATGTCTTACATTATGGGACGGAGGGAGTAATTCAAATCAAATTCACTTGCAAACTAAGAGCAACTCTAGCAGAGTCGCCAAAAGGACTCTAGCACGCCAAAAGGCGCCGATGGGCAAAATAACCGCTTTAATGGCAAAAATCCTATCCCCCCGTTTCGTAAGAGTGTTTTTCTTACACTACACTAGTGTAAACAATACTCTTACGAAACGATGGGCAAAATAACTGTTTTAATGGCAAAAATGCTCGTCAAGGGCCATGAGTATCCTAAGCTGGAACTACCGGGGTTTGGGGCAACCCCGGACGGTTCAAGAGCTTGTGGACCTTGTTCATGCCCATCGCCCAGGAATCTTTTTCCTGTCTGAAACACGGCAATGCGAGGAAAAGGTGAAGACAATAAAATGGAGACTAGGTCTGAAGCACTGTGTTGTAGGGTGGAACCCTAGATGGAGATCTTTCACGAATTGGAGGGGGAATCCCCAAGAACACGAAGAACACAAAAAAGGGGAAACACTCAAATTGACTAGATCCAATCACACATATGCTAGATCCAAGAACACACAAGAGATCACAATGATTCAAGGATAACATAGAAAAGATATAAGGAACTAGTTCATCCCAGTCCTATGAGGAAAGAAGTCTTGATGATCCTATGATGGGGATCCTTCTCCAAGAGGAGGCCTTGATATCCACAAGAGGATCTTCTCCCTTAGAGGTCATGATCTCCAAGAGGAGGAAGATGAGCAAAGCTCTCTCAATATCTCACATATACTTTGTTGTCCCTCAAATGAGGTAGGGGGAGAGGTATATATAGTCTAGGGACGAAATAGAGGGGAGAGGGGGATACAAGGGTCAAAAGACCATAATGCACGCAGGCATCCATGGAAGGGTCCGGGCACCCAGGGTAAAGTGCCCCGGGCACCCGGATTGGTCAGAGGCACGCGCCCAGGCAGGGCCGGGCACCCGGGGCTGCAAGGGTCGGGCACTCGGACAAGGCCGAGGCCGGCTGGAGCTGGGCCGGGCACCCGGGGTTGGTGGCCCGGGCACCCGGGCGGGACTGGGGCGGCTGAGCCGGGCACCCAGGGCCATTTGGCCGGGCACCCGGGCGGCCTCAGCCAGCGCCAGGAGGTGCCGGGCACCCGGGGCCAACCAGGCCGGGCACCTGGGGTGCTCAGAGGCGGCTCCCAGCTGGCCGGCCGGGCACCCGGGGTGTGACGCCCCCGATTCAATCGTACACTAATCATGCACGCAAATGTGTACGATCAAGATCAGGGACTCACGGGAAGATATCACAACACAACTCTAAAACATAAATAAGTCATACAAGCATCATAATACAAGCCAGGGGCCTCGAGGGCTCGAATACAAGTGCTCGATCATAGACGAGTCAGCGGAAGCAACAATATCTGAGTACAGACATAAGTTAAACAAGTTTGCCTTAAGAAGGCTAGCACAAACTGGGATACAGATCGAAAGAGGCGCAGGCCTCCTGCCTGGGATCCTCCTAAACTACTCCTGGTCGTCGTCAGCGGGCTGCACGTAGTAGTAGGCACCTCCAGTGTAGTAGGAATCGTCGTCGACGGTGGCGTCTGGCTCCAGGGCTCCAGCATCTGGTTGCGACAACCAGGTAGAAGGGAAAGGGGAAAAGAGGGAGAAAAGCAACCGTGAGTACTCATCCAAAGTACTCGCAAGCAAGGAGCTACACTACATATGCATGGGTATATGTGTAAAAGGCCATATCGGTGGACTGAACTGCAGAATGCCAGAATAAAAGGGGGATAGCTAATCCTGTCGAAGACTACGCTTCTGGCAGCCTCCGTCTTGCAGCATGTAGAAGAGAGTAGACTGAAGTCCTCCAAGTAGCATCTCCAAGTAGCATCTCCAGTAGCAACGCATAGCATAACCCTACCCGGCGATCCTCTCCTCATATCCCTGAGGGAGAGCGACCACCGTTTGTATCTGGCACTTGGAAGGGTGTGTTTTATTAAGTATCCGGTTCTAGTTGTCATAAGGTCAAGGTACAACTCCAAGTCGTCCTGTTACCGAAGATCACGGCTATTCGAATAGATTAACTTCCCTGCAGGGGTGCACCAACTTACCCAGCACGCTTGATCCCATTTGGCCGGACACACTTTCCTGGGTCATGCCCGACCGCGGAAGATCAACACGTCGCAGCCCCACCTAGGCTCAACGGAGAGGCCAGCACGCCGGTCTAAACCTAAGCGCGCAGGGGTCTGGGCCCATCGCCCTGAGCACACCTGCACGTTGCGTACGCGGCCGATGAGCAGACCTAGCAACCTCCATTACAAAGGAAGTTGCGTTAACGCAGTCCAACCCGGCGCGCGCCGCTCAGTCGCTGACGTCACGAAGTGCTTCGGCTGATACCACGACGTCGGGATACCCATAACTACTCCTGCGTAGATGGTTAGTGCGTATAGACTCGTAGCCAACTCAGATCAAATACCAAGATCTCGTTAAGCGTGTTAAATATCCGCGAACGCCGAACAGGGCCAGGCCCACCTGTCTCCTAGGTGGTCTCAACCTGCCCTGTCGCTCCGCCACAAAGATCCACACAGAGGGCCGTCGGGACAAAGGTCCTTTCAGCCCCCAATCCGTGAATCACTCGCGGGTACTCTTCGAGCTGACCCGACTTTAGTCACCATCTGTATAGTATGTAAGTATGTATAATATATACCCGTGATCACCTCCCGAGTTGTAACGCCCGGATAATCTTGCTACAGTAATCCCACGCTAATCATGGCACGTCATCCCGATTACTGTTGCTATCCTCGCAATAATTCGAAACCGTTCAAATTCAAAATTCAAATTGATGAAAACAATAAAAGTTTTCAAAATTTAAAATAAAATTGTTCGATGGTTGACGAATATTACAAAGGTAATTATAGTGCAACAGACATATTTTTATAAAATGGCTAAATGGATTAAATGATTTAAACAGAAAAGAAATAATAAAAGAAAATACAAAAGGAAAGAAAAATAGAAAACCA
>NC_041381.1:293825579-293836373 GCF_002162155.2 Triticum dicoccoides
GGCCGCGTACGCAACGTGCAGGTGTGCTATGGGCGATGGGCCCAGACCCCTGTGCGCTTAGGTTTAGACCGGCGTGCTGGCCTCTCTGTTGAGCCTAGGTGGGGCTGCGACGTGTTGATCTTCCGAGGCCGGGCATGACCCAGGAAAGTGTGTCCGGCCAAATGGGATCGAGCGTGTTGGGTTATGTGGTGCACCCCTGCAGGGAAGTTTAATCTATTCGAATAGCCGTGATCTTCGGTAACAGGACGACTTGGAGTTGTACCTTGACCTTATGACAACTAGAACCGGATACTTAATAAAACACACCCTTCCAAGTGCCAGATACAACCGGTGGTCGCTCTACCTCAGGGATATGAGGAGGGGATCGCCGGGTAGGATTATGCTATGAGATGTTACTTGGAGATGCTACTTGGAGGACTTCGACCTACTCTCTTCTGCCTGTTGCAAGACGAAGGTGACCAGAAGCGTAGTCTTCGATAAGACTAGCTATCCCCCTCTCATTCTGGCATTCTGCAGTTCAGTCCACCGATATGGCCCTTTACACATATACCCATGCATATGTAGTGTAGTTCCTTGCTTGCGAGTACTTTGGATGAGTACTCACGGTTGCTTTCTCCCCCCTTTTTTCCCCTTTTCCTTCCTTTCTGGTTGTCGCAACCAGATGCTGGAGTCCAGGAGCCAGACGCCACCGTCGACGACGACCCCTACTACACTGGAGGTGCCTACTACTACGTGCTGCCCGCTGATGACGACCTGGAGTAGTTTAGGAGGATCCCAGGCAGGAGGCCTGCGCCTCTTTCGATCTGTATCCCTGTTTGTGCTAGCCTTCTTAAGGCAATCTTGTTTAACTTATGTCTGTACTCAGATATTGTTGCTTCCGCTGACTCGTCTATGATCGAGCACTTGTATTCGAGCCCTCGAGGCCCCTGGCTTGTATTATGATGCTTGTATGACTTATTTTATTTGTAGAGTTGGGTTGTGATATCTTCCCGTGAGTCCCTGATCTTGATCGTACACATTTGCGTGCATGATTAGTGTACGATTGAATCGGGGGCGTCACAAGTTGGTATCAGAGCCGACTGCCTGTAGGAATCCCCCTTCCACACTCCTTGGCCGAAGTCGAGTCTAGTCACTACAAAACTTTTACTAACATGGCTGTGAGCCTTACGGGCCCACGTCGCCATTGGGTGGTACTAGGATCTTTTACTCCTCGACCTTTATTCTGGGACTCTGAACTATTTTCTACTCGGGTTAAACGAATTTACTAACTCTAACATTAGGATCCCGTTACCACGTTCACCCCAAAGTTGGATAAGCCATAGTTATTCTGTAGGATAGCATTTTGAATAGTGCCCATGTTGTCATTTGACTCCATTGAAACATCTTTGTTTTCAGATGGAACCCGCGAGGCAGGTCGTGCGCCACACTGCGGCCATTGGTGCCTCAGGATCACCTGCTGTGCTAGCTGATATGATGACCTATCTGGGTTATCGCTGGCACCCTGAGTACACCGTCTATGAGGAGTACCAGGACTTTAACCAGGAGCAGTACCGTGCCATAGTCCACCTCTACTCTCGGGAGTATGAGTCCACTACCGTGCTGCACACCGCTCATGGTGTTGGAGTGACCATCGAGATGGCAGTCCACGATGCGGCTCATGCTGCTCTGACACGTCTTCGTGGAGAGTATCAGGCATTGGACACTTCCCCTTTCAGGCACATTCCTATCGCATCTGACGTTGGTGCGGAGGGATACTACACTGCCGCCTACTCCACCGTCACCCGAGAGCCTTTCCACCATCAGCGCCTGGTTCTGCATGCTGATGGGCTGGACCGAGCTAACAGAGCTCTTCGCCACGAGTTGTACACCACTCGTCAGCACCTTTACAGGGCTCTGACGCGGTTGCACCCCTTTGTCCGGTCTGGACAGCTGCCGCGTTCTGCGATCTACCCAGCCAGGACCGTGATGCCCCACGGTGTCGGATGGCCAGAGGTGGGAGGCTACTCTCCCGCACTTGGTCCTCTTCTGCCACCTGAGCGTCGGAGAAGGATGAACATTGGAGCAAGAACAAGCATGGAGATGATGGCATGCGCAAGGGGAACAAGAACGGAGTTACAAGTGATGATTTCAGGACTTTGAAGCCACCATAATGGGTGCATGAAGCCTTGGACGAAATATACAAGATGCCACTTCATAAATTTCGTCCCGAGGCTATTTTAGGTGCTGCGTCACCTTATTATTGGGCCAGGCCCATGTAATTTCGAAATACATAAGTATAGGCTATTTTTAGAGTCCGTATGTGTGGGGAAACAAGAGATAGGGTTGATTTCGGACTCCTCCACCAAGGGCCACGAAATTCCCCCCTCTTCCTCCAGATATACAGCCCTTAGGGCATCGTTTAGACTTTGGGTTTTGTTTAGATTAAAAGTTCGCCATAGCTGCAACTTCGCGTACTTCGTTTGTGTTCAACGACCAGACAAAGGCGTCACAGAACCCCACCTTGATCAATAAAGCTTTCATCTTATATTCGCAATATCCAGATTGCAATCTTAGTTTCTTGCTTGTTCTTCGTTTGCTCACAGGAAACAGACCCTCGTGGTCAGGTTGATCGTGCTCCGGCGTGGTCAATAACCTCTCGGAGTTGGTTTAGCGATTGCTAAGGCGCGACGTCCTCGCACGTTCGTAGTCGGATCGTCAAAGTCGACTTCCACCAAAGCGAAATCCACCATCTCATCGAAAGACGGGACACCTTTGCCTCTATCAAGTGGTATCAGATTTCCAGGTTGCTCGGTGAGATTTTACAGTTTTTCGTAGTTTAGATCGAGTCTGTTCTTCATACCTACAGTCCACGAAAAAGCCACAAAAAAATTAGGGTTAGTTCATCATATCCGAACCAATCTGAGCCTTTGCATAATCTTTTTAGGGTTTTTGCTTTGTTGAATTTGCGGTTGCATCGTCGTGTCTAGTTGCTGGTCTTAGAGTCTAGTCTTTTAGAGTTTCGAGTTCTGGTCATAAGTTGTCACGCCGCCGCCGCACCATCATCATCGCCCCTGCCATCTACCACCACCGCTCCGAATCCGTATCCATATACCACCACCAATCCGTGTCCATATACCACCACCGATCCATATCCATATACTACCACCGCTACCACCACCGCTGCCATATACCACCACCATATATCCACCACCAATCCGAGTTCCTTGCTTATTAGGGTTGTTTTCGAGATCCATCTAGTTTCCGATTCGTGTTTCCTTGCCGGAGTAGGTTTCGGAAAAAAAAGTCGGGTAGCCACGCTCCGTTTTGATGAGGACATCAATACAATTGTTACACCCACAGCCCCTGCTGCTATACATACTGGACCAATTACTAGAGCTCGTGCACGCCAACTAAATTACCAGGTACTTTCGTTTCTTGGTAATGATTCTAATGTTCATGAGAATATGATGCTGCCTAAATTGGATACATTTGTTTTGCTTACAAATGAAGGGCCTAGCTTGGAGAAGGATGAACATTGGAGCAAGAACAAGCATGGAGATGATGGCATGCGCAAGGGGAACAAGAACGGAGTTACAAGTGATGATTTCAGGACTTTGAAGCCACCATAATGGGTGCATGAAGCCTTGGACAAAATATACAAGATGCCACTTCATAAATTTCGTCCCGAGGCTATTTTAGGTGCTGCGTCACCTTATTATTGGGCCAGGCCCATGTAATTTCGAAATACATCAGTATAGGCTATTTTTAGAGTCCGTATGTGTGGGGAAACAAGAGATAGGTTTGATTTCGGACCCCTCCACCAAGGGCCACGAAATTCCCCCCTCTTCCTCCATATATACAGCCCTTAGGGCATCGTTTAGACTTTGGGTTTTGTTTAGATTAAAAGTTCGCCATAGCTGCAACTTCGCGTACTTCGTTTGTGTTCAACGACCAGACAAAGGCGTCACAGAACCCCACCTTGATCAATAAAGCTTTCATCTTATATTCGCAATATCCAGATTGCAATCTCAGTTTCTTGCTTGTTCTTCGTTTGCTCGCAGGAAACAGACCCTCGTGGTCAGGTTGATCGTGCTCCGGCGTGGTCAATAACCTCTCGGAGTTGGTTTAGCGATTGCTAAGGCGCGACGTCCTCGCACGTTCGTAGTCGGATCGTCAAAGTCGACTTCGACCAAAGCGATATCCATCATCTCATCGAAAGACGGGACACCTTTGCCTCTATCAAGGAGTAGTTAGGAGGATCCCAGGCAGGAGGCCTGCGCCTCTTTCGATCTGTATCCCAGTTTGTGCTAGCCATCTTATGGCAACTTGTTTAACTTATGTCTGTACTCAGATATTGTTGCTTCCGCTGACTCGTCTATGATCGAGCACTTGTATTCGAGCCCTCGAGGCCCCTGGCTTGTATTATGATGCTTGTATGACTTATTTTATTTGTAGAGTTGTGTTGTGATATCTTCCCGTGAGTCCCTGATCTTGATCGTACACATTTGCGTGTATGATTAGTGTACGATTGAATCGGGGGCGTCACAAGTTGGTATCAGAGCCGACTGCCTGTAGGAATCCCCCTTCCACACTCCTTGGCCGAAGTCGAGTCTAGACATTACAAAAACTTTTACTAACTTGGCTGTGTGCCTTACGGGCCCACGTCGCCATCGGGTGGTACTAGGATCTTTTACTCCTCGACCTTTACTCTGGGACTCTGAACTCTTTTCTACTCGGGTTAAACGAATTTACTAACTCTAACATTAGGATCCCGTTACCACGTTCACCCCGAAGTTGGATAAGCCATAGTTATTCTGTAGGATAGCATTTTGAATAGTGCCCATGTTGTCATTTGACTCCATTGAAACATCTTTGTTTTCAGATGGAACCCACGAGGCAGGTCGTGCGCCACACTGCGGCCATTGGTGCCTCAGGATCACCTGCTGTGCTAGTTGATATGATGACCTATCTGGGTTATCGCTGGCACCCTGAGTACACCGTCTACGAGGAGTACCAGGACTTTAACCAGGAGCAGTACCGTGCCATCGTCCACCTCTACTCTCGGGAGTATGAGTCCACTACCGTGCTGCACACCGCTCATGGTGTTGGAGTGACCATCGAGATGGCAGTCCACGATGCGGCTCATGCTGCTCTGACACGTCTTCGTGGAGAGTATCAGGCATTGGACACTTCCCCTTTCAGGCACATTCCTATCGCATCTGACGTTGGTGCGGAGGGATACTACACTGCCGCCTACTCCACCGTCACCCGAGAGCCCTTCCACCATCAGCGCCTGGTTCTGCATGCTGATGGGCTGGACCGAGCTAACAGAGCTCTTCGCCACGAGTTGTACACCACTCGTCAGCACCTTTACAGGGCTCTGACGCTGTTGCACCCCTTTGTCCGGTCTGGACAGCTGCCGCGTTCTGCGATCTACCCAGCCAGGACCGTGATGCCCCACGGTGTCGGATGGCCAGAGGTGGGAGGCTACTCTCCCGCACTTGGTCCTCTTCTGCCACCTGAGCGTCGGGTTCTACACCAGAGTATCCGCGGCCCCCAGGCCACTGACGTGGAGGACTATCCGTTGCCTCACTACCAGCTGTCAGGTTACAGCTACCTTCACAGTACCTCCTGGGACTGATGTAGTCTTGCTCATTAGTCTTAGATGCACTCGCGAGCCTGCGTGCCGCCTATGATGACTTAGCCTATGTACGGAACTCTGTGTACTGAACTCTATGTCCGACCCCTTTTGTAAGTTATGCCGACTATCTATGTGGTATCTGTCGTGCTCCTTTCATTATGCATGTTTCATCATGAATGACTCTTGTCTATGCAAATTTCTCAATACTGAACTACCCCTGTTATATATTAGCAGGATGGTTAGACCAGCTGGTCGTGGTCGTGGCGGCAACTTCCCACCACCGCCTGAGTACATGGCTGGTATGATCCAACAGCTTGAGATGAATCGCCAGTTCATGGAAAACATGATGGCTCAGTTTCCTCGCCCCAATATGAACCAGCATCCAAACACAACAACTCTGCAGGATTTCATACGCCTCAACCCAAGTGTGTACCGCAGCTCAACCCAGCCGCTGGATGCTGATGACTGGCTCCGTGACATCACCTATGAGATGGAGTCTGCTGATGTAGCCCCTGCCAGCTATGTCACTTTTGCTTCCTTCTTCCTGAAGGGACCCGCAGCTCAATGGTGGGACAGCCATAGGCGTACTCTGCCAGTTGGGACAATCATCTCCTGGCCAGACTTTCAGGCTGCCTTCCGTGCCCGCTTCATTCCTCAGGGAATCATGGACAGGAAGAAGCGTGAGTTCCGCAACCTCACCCAAGGCAACAAGACTGTTGAAGCTTATCAGCGGGAGTTTCTGGACTTATCCCGCTATGCTGAAGAAGACATTGCAACTGATGCTCGCAGACAGGAGAAGTTCCGTGAAGGCCTTCAAGCTGACATCAAGCTCACACTTCTAGTGCATGACTTTGCCGATTTCGCCACCTTGGTGAACAAGGCCATCAATGTAGAGACTAGTCTGCAAGAACACCAGAGCTCTCAAAGGCGCAACCGTGACACGGGCTCATCTTCGGGCCCGCCCTCGCAGAAGTGTAAGATATGGATCCCGAACAGCATGTACCGTCCAACTGCACCTGCCCCAAGGCAGTCTTATGCTGCACCTCGTCTGCCGGCTGCTCCAACTAGGCAGCCGAGGCTCCCAGCTCCACCACCCCTAGCTCCTGTTCCTACCCCCGAGAATGGGTTGTGCTTCAGGTGCGGACAACCAGGGCACCGTGCTAGGGAATGCAACCAGAAACAGAATCAACTGACCCTTCCAGCAACTGGCCGTGGGAACAACCAGGCCCGCAACAACAATGCCAAGTCCTATGGCCGTGTTCATGCCAACCACCTTGATCTGAATGAAGCTCAAGACCAGCCTGCTACTGTGATGGGTACACTCCTCGTAAATTCAGTACCAGCATCCGTTTTATTTGATACAGGTGCATCGCATTCATTCATGTCCGAAGATTTTGCATACAAGCACGATGTTAAATTTGAGCAAATGAACACTTCGGTAGTGGTAAAAACCCCCGCGGGACAATGTCAGACCTCCATGGTTGGCATTGACGTCCCTATGGAAATCGAAGGGTTGGAGTTTCGTGCCTCGCCCATTATACTGAAGTCGTCTAACATTGACCTCATTCTGGGAATGGATTGGTTAAAGGCGCATACTGCTTCTATCGTTTGCGCCACCAAGACCGTCCATCTGCTACACCCTTCTGATGAAATAATTAGCTACGATGCTCATCTGGTTCGGAATGTCGAGGCCAGGCTTTATGCCTTAAACGCATTGAACGCTACACCTCTCGAGGGCATTGAAAACATTCCCGTCGTGCGTGAATTCCTAGACGTCTTTCCTGAAGAACTCCCAGGGGTTCCCCCTGCTAGAGCTGTCGAATTCGTCATCGACTTGAAACCAGGCACCACTCCTATAGCCAAGCGACCCTACAAGATGCCGCCGCATGAACTCCTTGAGCTTAAGGAGGAAATCGATAAATCTCTTCGAAGTGGTTTCATTCGCCCAAGTTGCTCTCCTTGGGGAGCACCTTCTCTCTTTGTCAAGAAGAAAGATGGGACAAACCGATTGGTCCAAGACTACCGTCCTATAAATCAAGCTACCATTCAGAATAAGTATCCTCTTCCTCGGATCAATGATCTGTATGATCAATTGGCTGGATCATCAGTGTTCTCTAAACTCGACTTGAGGTTGGGTTACCACCAGATCCGTGTTCGTGAGGAAGATATCCCCAAGACCGCCTTTGTGACTCGTTATGGTTCATACGAGTACACCGTCATGTCTTTCGGCTTAACCAATGCTCCAGCCACCTTCTCTCGCCTGATGAACTATATATTCATGGATTACCTCGACAAGTTCGTCGTGGTTTATCTGGATGATATTCTGGTATTTTCCAAGAACGAAGAGGAACATGCTGAACATCTTCGCCTCGTGCTGGAAAAGCTACGAGAGCATCAACTTTATGCCAAGTTCTCCAAATGTGAATTCTGGCTTCCCGAAGTAACCTATCTTGGGCATGTCATCTCTAAGGATGGTATTGCCGTCAACCCTGAACGAGTTCAGGCTATTCTCGATTGGACTCGTCCGAAGAACGTTAAGCAAGTCAGAAGTTTTCTCGGTCTCGCCAGCTACTGCCGTCGATTCGTCGAGAACTTCTCCAAGATTGCCAGGCCTCTGACTAACCTATTGCATAAGGGCGTCAAGTTCCAATGGACAGATAAATGTCAGGAAAGTTTCCAGGCACTCAAGGACAAGTTAACTTCTGCCCCAGTACTAGCTCCTCCTGATACTAAGAAGGACTTCGTCATTTACTGCGACGCTTCCCGTCAAGGACTAGGCTGTGTCCTAATGCAAGAGCGCAAAGTGGTTGCTTATGCCTCTCGGCAATTGCGCCCTCACGAAGAGAACTACCCAGTTCACGACCTCGAACTTGCTGCTGTCATTCATGCGCTAAAACAGTGGCGACATTACCTACTCGGTAATCGTTGCGAGATCTTCACTGACCACCAAAGTCTGAAGTATCTGTTTACTCAGCCAGACCTGAACCTCCGTCAGCAGAGATGGATGGAGACTGTTGCAGATTTTGATTTGGGTATTTCCTATACCCCAGGCAAGGCTAATGTAATGGCTGATGCCTTGAGGCGCAAGTCTTACTGCAACCACCTCCAGGTTCACAAAGTCCAGCCCTCACTTGTTGAAGAATTCAGAAAGCTAAACCTCCATATTGTTCCTCCGGGTGCACTCGCTCCCCCTCCTCCGGAGTTCCGCAAGATGAATCTCCGTGTTGTTTCCCAGGGTTCCCTCTATACCCTGGCTGTTGAACCCGATCCCGTGGGCACCATAAAGACAATGCAGGGATTTGACTCTGAAGTCTACAAGATTAAGCAAGACCTCAAAGAAGGAAGTTCCTCATCCTTCACTATTGCTGATGATGGCGCCTTGTACTTCAAAGGCCGCCTAGTGGTGCCGTGTAAGAAGGAAAACCTGAATATGACTCAGGAGGTTATGAAAGAAGCTCATGATACGCCTCTATGTATCCATCCTGGTAGTACGAAGATGTATCAAGACATTCGTCAGAGATTCTGGTGGTCTAACATGAAGCAAGACATTGCTCGTTATGTTGCTGAATGTGACGTTTGCCGTCGTATCAAAGCAGAACATCAAAGGCCTGCTGGAACTCTGCAACCTATATCTATTCCTGAATGGAAATGGGACCATGTCGAGATGGACTTCGTTACTGGGTTCCCCAAATCGCAGAAAGGTAATGATGCTATTCTTGTCGTCATTGACCGACTTTCTAAGGTTGCACATTTTCTGGCTGTCAAGGAAACGATCACTGCTAGTCAGCTGGCAAACCTCTACATGACCAGAATTGTCTCGCTTCACGGTATTCCATTGGTTATCAGTTCAGACCGTGGCAGTTTATTCACTTCAAGATTCTGGGCGAGTTTCCAAGAAGCTATGGGCACTCATCTATCTTTCAGCACTGCTTTTCATCCTCAGTCACAAGGGCAAGTTGAACGTGTCAACCAAGTTCTCGAAGACATGCTTCGAGCTTGTGTTATTTCCTTCGGCAAGAAATGGGAGGAATCTCTTCCGTATGCTGAGTTCTCTTATAATAATAGCTATCAAGCTAGTCTGAAGATGGCCCCCTTCGAAGTGTTATATGGACGAAAGTGCCGAACCCCTCTGAACTGGTCAGAAACTGGGGAACGTCCACTCTTCGGTCCGGATATTATCCAACATGCCGAAGAACAAGTCCGCATTATTCGCGAGAATCTCAAGACTGCTCAGTCACGTCAGAAGAGTCAGTATGACCGTCATCATAAAGACATGGTCTATCAACCTGGCGAAAGGGCCTATCTTCACGTTACACCAATGAAGGGTGCTCACCGCTTCGGGATCAAGGGCAAGCTAGCTCCTCGCTATATTGGCCCATTCACTATTCTGGAAAGGCGTGGAAAAGTGGCATATCAATTGGAGCTCCCGCCGAACCTTTCTCAGGTTCACGATGTGTTCCATGTGTCGCAACTCCGCCGTTGCTTCAAGGACCCAATCCGAGCTGTGGATCATGAAGTGCTCGAATTGCAACAGGACCTCTCCTATAAAGAGCATCCGGTCCGCATTCTCGACCAAGCTGAATGCCGCACACGCCAGAAGGCGATCAAGTTCCTCAAGGTCCAGTGGTCGAATCACTCTGAAGACGAAGCCACCTGGGAACGCGAGGATCGCCTGCGTGATGAATACCCCACGCTGTTTCCTTCTACCTCCTAAAATCTCGGGACGAGATTTCTTGTAGTGGAGGAGATTTGTAACGCCCGGATAATCTTGCTACAGTAATCCCACGCTAATCATGGCACGTCATCCCGATTACTGTTGCTATCCTCGCAATAATTCGAAACCGTTCAAATTCAAAATTCAAATTGATGAAAACAATAAAAGTTTTCAAAATTTAAAATAAAATTGTTCGGTGGTTGACGAATATTACAAAGGTAATTATAGTGCAACAAACATATTTTTATAAAATGGCTAAATGGATTAAATGATTTAAACAGAAAAGAAATAATAAAAGAAAATACAAAAGGAAAGAAAAACAGAAAACCAAAAAGAAAAAAAAAACAAAAGGAGGGAAGCCCCCCCCTGCTGGACCGCGGCCCAGCTGGCCATCGGGCCAACCAGGCCGGCCCAGGTCGCCCCCCCCCACTCCTCTCCCTTATCCACTCCTCCCCCCCCA
>NC_041381.1:293838051-293842272 GCF_002162155.2 Triticum dicoccoides
GGCTGGCGCTCGACGCCCATCTCCACCCCAGCACCCGTTAGCCCGATACCCTCTGGGCCACAGACACATGGGGCCCGCCCCCAGAACGCAAAAAAAAAAATAATAATAATAAAAAAAATAATAAAAATAAAAAAATAAATAAATAATAAATAATAAAATAAATAAAAACAATAAATATAATTAATAAAATTAAAATGATTTAATAAAATTATTAATTAATTAAGTTAATTAATCTGGTTTAATTAAATTAATTAACTAGTTAAGTTTAATTAAACTGTAATTAGATTAACCTAAACCCTAATTAATTTAAATAGAGAATGACAGGTGGGTCCCACTGGACCCACATGTCAGGGTTGACTCAGTCAACCCCTGTTGACTGCTGACGTCAGCATGACATCATGCTGACGTCATAAATGCATTTTTTTCGAATTAATTAAATAAATAATTAAATTCCAAAATTGTTAAAATCTTTTAAAAATCATATCTTTTAATCCGTAACTCGGATTAAAATATTTTCAACATGAAAGTTGCTCAGAACGACGAGACGATTCCGGATACGCAGTCCGTTCGTCCGCCACACACCCCTAACCTATCGAACTCGCAACTTTTCCCCTCCGGTTCATCAGTCCGAAAACGCGAAACACCGGGAATACTTTCCCGGATGATTCCCCCCTTAACCAGTACCACCTCATACCACGTTAGGGCACGCCTAGCATCGCTTCTTGACATGTCATGCATCGATATGCATCTGTTTACTTGGTATTCATTGTTTCTTCCCCCTCTTCTCTCCGGTAGACTACGAGACCGACGCTGCTGCTGCCCAGTTCGACTACGGAGTTGACGACCCCTCTCTCTTGCCAGAGCAACCAGGCAAGCCCCCCCCTTGATCACCAGATATCGCCTATTCTACTCTATACTGCTTGCATTAGAGTAGTGTAGCATGTTACTGCTTTCCGTTGATCCTATTCTGATGCATAGCCTGACATTGTTGCTACACCTGTTGATACCTTACCTGCAATCCTAAATGTTTAGTATAGGATGCTAGTTCTTCATCATTGGCCCTACATTCTTGTCAGTCTGCCTTGCTATACTATTGGGCCGTGATCGCTCGGGAGGTGATCACGGGTATATACTATACATACATACATACTATACAGATGGTGACTAAAGTCGGGTCAGCTCGAAGAGTACCCGCGAGTGATTCACGGATTGGGGGCTGAAAGGACCTTTGTCCCGACGGCCCTCTGTGTGGACCTTTGTGGCGGAGCGACAGGGCAAGTTGAGACCGCCTAGGAGAGAGGTGGGCCTGGCCCTGGTCGGCGTCCGCGGTTGCTTCATAATAACACGCTTAACGAGATCTTGGTATTTGATCTGAGTCTGGCTACGAGCCTATACGCACTAACCATCTACGTGGGAGTAGTTATGGGTATCCCGACGTCGTGGTATCAGCCGAAGCACTTCAGACGTCAGCGACGGAGCGGCGCGCGCCGAATTGGACTGGAACGCCACTAGGCTAGGTCTGCTTTCGGCCGCGTACGCAACGTGCAGGTGTGCTATGGGCGATGGGCCCAGACCCCCGTGCGCTTAGGTTTAGACCGGCGTGCTGGCCTCTCTGTTGAGCCTAGGTGGGGCTGCGACGTGTTGATCTTCCGAGGCCGGGCATGACCCAGGAAAGTGTGTCCGGCCAAATGGGATCGAGCGTGTTGGGTTATGTGGTGCACCCCTACAGGGAAGTTTAATCTATTCGAATAGCCGTGATCTTCGGTAACAGGACGACTTGGAGTTGTACCTTGACCTTATGACAACTAGAACCGGATACTTAATAAAACACACCCTTCCAAGTGCCAGATACAACCGGTGGTCGCTCTACCTCAGGGATATGAGGAGGGGATCGCCGGGTAGGATTATGCTATGAGATGTTACTTGGAGATGCTACTTGGAGGACTTCGACCTACTCTCTTCTGCCTGTTGCAAGACGAAGGTGACCAGAAGCGTAGTCTTCGATAAGACTAGCTATCCCCCTCTTATTCTGGCATTCTGCAGTTCAGTCCACCGATATGGCCCTTTACACATATACCCATGCATATGTAGTGTAGTTCCTTGCTTGCGAGTACTTTGGATGAGTACTCACGGTTGCTTTCTCCCCCCTTTTTTCCCCTTTTCCTTCCTTTCTGGTTGTCGCAACCAGATGCTGGAGTCCAGGAGCCAGACGCCACCGTCGACGACGACCCCTACTACACTGGAGGTGCCTACTACTACGTGCTGCCCGCTGATGACGACCTGGAGTAGTTTAGGAGGATCCCAGGCAGGAGGCCTGCGCCTCTTTCGATCTGTATCCCTGTTTGTGCTAGCCTTCTTAAGGCAATCTTGTTTAACTTATGTCTGTACTCAGATATTGTTGCTTCCGCTGACTCGTCTATGATCGAGCACTTGTATTCGAGCCCTCGAGGCCCCTGGCTTGTATTATGATGCTTGTATGACTTATTTTATTTGTAGAGTTGGGTTGTGATATCTTCCCGTGAGTCCCTGATCTTGATCGTACACATTTGCGTGCATGATTAGTGTACGATTGAATCGGGGGCGTCACACGAGTGATCACGGCCCTATAGTATAGCAAGGCAGACTGACAAGAATGTAGGGCCAAAGGTGATAAACTAGCATCCTATACTAAGCATTTAAGATTGCGGGTAAGGTATCAATGACTGTAGCAGCAATGACAGGCTATGCATCAGAATAGGATTAACGGAAAGCAGTAACATGCTACACTACTCTAATGCAAGCAGTATAGAGAAGAGTAGGCGATATCTGGTGATCAAGGGGGGGCTTGCCTAGTTGCTCTGGCAAGAAGGAGGGGTCGTCAACTCCGTAGTCGAACTGGGCAGCAGCAGCATCGGACTCAGTGTCTAGCGGAAGAAGAGGGGGAAGAAACAATGAATACAATGCAAACAGATGCATGACGATGCATGACATGACAAGTATCGATGCTAGGTGTGCCCAATCGCGATAGTAGGTGATACCGACGAAGGGGGGAAACATCCGGGAAAGTATCCCCGGTGTTTCGCGTTTTCGGACAGATGAACCGGAGGGGGAGAGTTGCGAGTTCGATAGGTTAGGGGGTGTGGCGGACGAACGGGTTGCGTATCCGAAATCGTCTCGTCGTTCTGAGCAACTTTCATGTACAAAGTTTTTCCATACGAGCTACGGTTTATTTTATATTAATTTTAAAAGATTTAAATCAATTTTAGGATTTATTTATATTCCCAATTTAAATCAGTAAATACTTTTGTCACATAGTGCAGTGCCAGCCACAGTGTATTACAGGTGGGGTCAGGTCAAAGTCAATAGTCCAGTCAGCAGTTGACTGGGTCAACGTTGACTGGTCAAACTGGCTGGTGGGACCCAGCTGTCATAGAGTAGTGTAAATTAACAGTTTAATTAATTTAACAAATTAGGTGGGGGGCCACATGCCATTGACTTAGATATTTTGAAACAGGCTTTTATATGAAAAGGAACCACATGTCATTTTCAGTTATTCAACTAAACATTTTTATTAGGTTCTAATTAGGTGGTTAGGGGAATGGTTAAACCGGGCGGGTCCACATGTCAGTGGGTCAACCCACTGTCAAAACGTGTGTGCGCGTGTGCGTGCCCGTCGGTGAGTTCAGAGAACGGCGGCGCGCGCGGAGCCGACGGCTCCAGCGACCAAAAGGGGCAGCCCCGGCTGCCAAATGGATAAGCGCGAGGCGCAGCGTCGAGACCTGCCTTCGTCTGTAGCTAGGAGCGGCTGAAACAGCGTCGGGGGCGACGGAAGGCGGCGACTACGACGGAGCTAGCGGCAAACGGTGCTGGAGGGCACGGGGAGGAGGGGGAAAAGGCCACGGAGGGCCGGAGGCTCACAGCGGAAGCGGCAGGATGCGTGATGGAGCCGGAGGAGGTCGGGGTCGAGCGGATCGATGACGAGGTTAGCGGCGGCGGCCGACGGTGTCGGAGAAGAGGGTGCCGGTCAACGAGGGGACTCCGGCGAGGGGAGCAAGGCGAGGGAGGCCGGGTCCGCGACATGGCCCCCGGGATCCGTCCCTCTCTGACGAGGAGGCGGCTTGGCGGCGGTTCCCCGGGCGCGGGCGTGGTCAGGCGGTCGCGCATGGCGAGGCGTCGGCAGGGGAGGGCTCTGGCGCGGGAGTGGCATCGAAGGTGGGTGCAGGGGAGGGTGAGGCGAGCTTG
>NC_041381.1:293842662-293849002 GCF_002162155.2 Triticum dicoccoides
GTTCTGTTTTCTTTTCTTCTTTTTATTTTTATTTTTCTGTTCTGTTTTATTTTTCTAATATAATAGTTTATAGTTTTACAAAAAGTGAAACCCATAGCTAAAATAGAGTTACAATTATAACTACTGCCACGAAAGGTTTTATCCCTGAACAAAATGGTTTAGTATTTTATAAAACCCAAAATGCATTTATTTAATTGTTTTACCTACTGTTTTAATCATTTTAGGGTATTAAAACATTTTATAAAAGTGGGGTTTCTTCACCACAATTAACTTTGCATTATTTGGCACAACTCGAATATTTTAGTTTTAAAGTTTGAAAACTTTTACCGTTTGATTTGATTTTGAATTTGAATTTGAATCAGTTTCGAACTAACGCGAGATTAGCAACAGTAATTGTGCTGACGTGGCATCATTAACAGTGGTTTACTGTAGCTTAAGTATCCGGGCGTCACAATTCTCCTCCACTACAGGAAATCTCGTCCCGAGATTTAAGCGGTGGAGTAATGGGGGAAAGGTGCTGGTAGCGAAAAACCTAACGAGTCTTCTCGGTCTTGGCTGCCCTTTCGAAGAGGTTGATCCCTTTCCTTGATGTCTTCATTTCTCTGTTTCAGGTCCTCATGATGAAGTCGGCTCTTTTCTTCGGGAACTCCATCGCATTTACGAATAGGTAACGGGGCAGGTCGGCAATGACATAATGTTATAAGTGTTATAATCTGGGATTAACCCATGAATGAGCATATGAGTACCTCTCGAGTTTGAACATTTAAAAGACATCGAGAGTAAAGTTGGGAGGTACAATAAGAAGTTTCAAGCAGCCAGGCAATCGTTCAATGCCTAGTTAGAAGGTGAAAGTGGTTTCAAAGCAACGAGATAATTATTGTGTCCGATGCCAGAATTGATGATCTCATCGGAAAGGTGGCTCATGAATTACTTACAAGTCCACGCGGGAGGAATAACTTTGGAAACTGGGGTGTGCAGGAGAGTCAGGTTTAGATCCTGGGAACTGTGGGTTATGGGCCCACCATGTTCTTAAAAGTAGAAAGGGCGGAGACGTCTTGCGTGATCATGCAAGCAAGGCATGTCAGGGGGGTAGCCTGTCGATTATGTCGGCGACAATGTCGATACCAAGGGCGAGGGACGAAGAGAACTATTTTCCTGCTCGTTGAACGAGGCGGGCCAAGAGGCAAAGTTCTCATCCATCGGCGGTTACCGAAATGTCATCAACAATAGAAACAGGGTCTCACTGTCAGAGTTGTACACCGAGGTGTTTACCTACGCAGTGAATTATTACTGCTTAGATTATATAGATCACAAGAAAGGTTAAACCAAACAACGGAAAGGAAATATGGTTATCAAATTACATAGAACAAAGACAAGGAAAATGTGTTTAATCACATATTTCAGGGGTATATCCTTCCCAAGGACAAGCAGAGCATGATATCCATGACAGGATATAATGTAGAAAACTCTTTAGGTAGGGAGAGAATTTTCATGACACTACCCATACAACGGTGTTTGGATAATTGAGCAGGAAACTTTTAGCCTTGGGCTCCAAATGTTCTTGTTGGAAATCGGAGTATCACAAACAAGCTTTTGAGATAGCATTGACATGGTATTCAAACAAAGGTCGGACTTTAGATACTCAATGGATCCATTAGGAACAGCTTATAAAATAGGTCTTACAATTTCCTCCAGGAGGAGTGGTTATCCTTGCAAAAGAAATTATAACGATAGGTCCTCCACCTAGGGGGGGGGGTGCTAGGCATGACATCATGTTACCGGGTCATCAAAGGACCAACATCATAACTCTTGGAAAGTTGTCCCAACCATCATATCTGACCGAGATTCAGATCCGATTAGTGTCATGATACCTCAGACTCAGGATGTCCGAGAAGAAAAGGTGCAACACAAATAGACGAAAAGACATTTTAAGATTCTCAGGAAATGAACTATGGAAGCAAGTTCCGAAACCAGAGTTCATCATTAAACCAAGGAGAGGATGAGGAAGTGGCTGACGGACTCAGCGATAATTCAACGAGGTATCCAAAAAGATGCATCTCCTCAATTATGTGGATAAGGAGATAGCATTTTTCCGATCAAATGATATAATGAAGCATGCTCGAGGACAACATACACAATTAA
The DNA here is from genome assembly GCF_002162155.2 of Triticum dicoccoides. Classification (NCBI taxonomy): domain Eukaryota; kingdom Viridiplantae; phylum Streptophyta; class Magnoliopsida; order Poales; family Poaceae; genus Triticum; species Triticum dicoccoides. The sequence continues at coordinate 293,844,805 of NC_041381.1, forward strand.
ACATTGGTTGAAAGGTGCGCCCGAAATATGGGTTGGGCTGCACGACCAATGTCAGAATGGTGATTCAATAATCAATAGTCTAAGAATGAACGGTTGACCATTAACTTCAAAGCAATAGGGTTCCTAGAAGTACAGAATCCAAACAGCACCGTTCACTTGTTGGTACCCCGATTGGAATCAACACGAGGACCTTGAAAGAATGGTGATGGTGAGAAGTAGCACTACACCAAGAACTCTCAAGAGGTGGAACAAATCTCAGAACATTCTTGACATAAAAGATGGTAATACTCCAAGATAAAGAAGAACAAAGGTTGGATAGCAAGGAACTCAAGGTATAACACAAAACATGAACAAGTTTGTGTTGGGGGAAGGCAAGAATGTCGTCAATGATAACACAATCATCGAGGGGCAAGGATGGTATTTCTCATCACGAATTCGATTGATATCCCGTAAGAGCTCAGAATGTAGATGATGATTACGACACATTTGTCGAGAGGTTTCATGAAGATGTAATCGAACAACGATGACATCAAGTCAAAGGACTGATGAAGCGAAAGTTACTAAAACCAAGGGTACAACACGAACTCGAAATCAAGCTTGATGTTCAAGGCGAAATGATATGACAACGAAGATCGACGTAAGTCTAGCTCATCGTCGAAAGTTGTGCTCCAGAAGAAGGACCAGGTAGCACAGTTAAAATTTTGCATGATAATGATATAGCTGATAAGGCTAGGAATGACTTGAAGGATTATTAAACTCATAAGCAACAAGAATTACTTAGAGTTATTGAATCGGAGTATGGAATCGATTCACTTATCAGTGTTCCCGAGTGTCTAATAACTCAGAGCCCGTGGAAAATTGGAATCAGCGAGAATGTAGTACTTGATGAAGAACTCATAAGAAGTAATGCAGTTCCAAGATAATCTCGAGATACCAGGGGGGTAATACTCGAAGACGGATCAAAGTAGAGGTTGGACTGGGGTATTAATCCGCAGAAGACAAATGTTTAAACTTGCCCGAGAAATGGGAACAAAGAAGAACAATATGGTCGAAACCATAACTACAAGGGGTCCAATTTAATAACACCGAAAGAATTACTCGAATGAGTAAATATTTGGCAAGAAGCTTCCATGATAAGTTCCACATCAGGTCCATGGGCATGAACTCAGAGATCAAGGTCGACTCCCACTTCTCCAATGCATACCCTTTCATTCACTTCTCGCTTTCGATGAAGTTATAGCGTTGAAATTTTATCTGGCAAAATACCAGAGGAGTATGACTCGTGAAAACTTTCGAGTTCACACATATTAAGGAAGGCATAGGTTCAACCCATGGGGGCATCTTAGAATCATATACCAGAATCTTTAGAAGTAATTAACTCAAGCTCGAAGGCGGAGCATGGTTGAGAAAGCAGACGATACAATTTACCAAAGGCATTATGTATCAGAGAAAAGGCTCACAAGGTTATTGAATATGAAGGACGTTGTCAGATGAAATCCAACAAAGGATCTGGTGGTCCACAAGGGATCTGACGTGAGCATCGGTACTCAACTAGAGGAAGCAGATTATAGAAACAACTGACTAACTCAATTGTCAAATGCAAAGGAATTATGATTTCCAGATCAAGGGATCAGAAGCAATGCTCTGATTAGGGGTGGATAAGTTGAATAGCCTTAGGGTACAATCAAAGACAATTGGATTGGTCGAGAACCAATTCCAGTTAAAAGAATGGCAGCTCAGCTGGAAAAGTAATTTATAAGGATCAATGATGATTGCGTGTATTCGCAAACATATTGAGTCAACGGACTAAAAATGATAATGACAAGGAATGTCGATAAGACTACGAGACTTATGGGATTAACCATAATGCAAGCAAGCAAGAATTTCAAGAGCCAAGGCTCCAGAGGATTTTCGGAAGACCGAATAGTACTTTGAAGACTTTTGTGAAACACATGAACAACTGGGGACGAGCGGATACTCGATAAGTGCGAGAATTAACCGTAGGGGTATTCAGGTGACAAAGAACAGCAGGGCAGTAAGCTCAAAGGATTATCAAACAACGACGAGTGTTACGGGGTATCTTGTAATAACAAGACCAACTGGGGATGAATGTAAGAATAACAACTGCAAGTAGTTATCCATAAGGGTTTGCGATGGAAGGGGAATTGCAAACGCGATGAACACAAGTTCTCGGGTTAACAGCGGAGAGTATGTTCAGGGTCTTCTGGTGCAGCAGACGATCATCAGTAACAAGGGGCTCTCCGGGTGAAAGCGATAATGAGATCCTATTGTTAGATTTAGTAAACTTCATTTAACCCGAATAGAGGAGAGATCAGAGTCCCAGAGTAAAGGTCGAGGAGTAAAAGATCCTACTACCACCCAATGGCGACGTGTGCCCATAAGACACACAGCCATGTTAGTAAAAGTTTTGCAATGTCTAGACTCGACTTCGGCCAAGGAGTTGGAAGGGGGATTCCTACAGGCAGTTGGCTCTGATACCAACTTGTGACGCCCCCGATTCAATCGTACACTAATCATGCACGCAAATGTGTACGATCAAGATCAGGGACTCACGGGAAGATATCACAACACAACTCTAAAACATAAATAAGCCATACAAGCATCATAATACAAGCCAGGGGCCTCGAGGGCTCGAATACAAGTGCTCGATCATAGACGAGTCAGCGGAAGCAACAATATCTTAGTACATACATAAGTTAAACAAGTTTGCCTTAAGAAGGCTAGCACAAACTGGGATACGGATCGAAAGAGGCGCAGGCCTCCTGCCTGGGATCCTCCTAAACTACTCCTGGTCGTTGTCAGCGGGCTGCACGTAGTAGTAGGCACCTCCAGTGTAGTAGGAATCGTCGTCGACGGTGGCGTCTGGCTCCAGGGCTCCAGCATCTGGTTGCGACAACCAGGTAGAAGGGAAAGGGGAAAAGAGGGAGAAAAGCAACCGTGAGTACTCATCCAAAGTACTCGCAAGCAAGGAGCTACACTACATATGCATGGGTATATGTGTAAAAGGCCATATCGGTGGACTGAACTGCAGAATGCCAGAATAAAAGGGGGATAGCTAATCCTGTCGAAGACTACGCTTCTGGCAGCCTCCGTCTTGCAGCATGTAGAAGAGAGTAGACTGAAGTCCTCCAAGTAGCATCTCCAAGTAGCATCTCCAGTAGCAACGCATAGCATAACCCTACCCGGCGATCCTCTCCTCATATCCCTGAGGGAGAGCGACCACCGGTTGTATCTGGCACTTGGAAGGGTGTGTTTTATTAAGTATCCGGTTCTAGTTGTCATAAGGTCAAGGTACAACTCCAAGTCGTCCTGTTACCGAAGATCACGGCTATTGGAATAGATTAACTTCCCTGCAGGGGTGCACCAACTTACCTAGCACGCTTGATCCCATTTGGCCGGACACACTTTCCTGGGTCATGCCCGGCCGCGGAAGATCAACACGTCGCAGCCCCACCTAGGCTCAACGGAGAGGCCAGCACGCCGGTCTAAACCTAAGTGCGCAGGGGTCTGGGCCCATCGCCCTGAGCACACGTGCACGTTGCGTACGCGGCCGGTGAGCAGACCTAGCAACCTCCATTACAAAGGAAGTTGCGTTAACGCAGTCCAACCCGGTGCGCGCCGCTCAGTCGCTGACGTCACGAAGTGCTTCGGCTGATACCACGACGTCGGGATACCCATAACTACTCCCGCGTAGATGGTTAGTGCGTATAGGCTCGTAGCCAACTCAGATCAAATACCAAGATCTCGTTAAGCGTGTTAAATATCAGCGAACGCCGAACAGGGCCAGGCCCACCTATCTCCTAGGTGGTCTCAACCTGCCCTGTCGCTCCACCACAAAGATCCACACAGAAAGCCCCCAATCCGTGAATCACTCGCGGGTACTCTTCGAGCTGACCCGACTTTAGTCACCATCTGTATAGTATGTAAGTATGTATAATATATACCCGTGATCACCTCCCGAGTGATCACGGCCCTATAGTATAGCAAGGCAGACTGACAAGAATGTAGGGCCAAAGGTGATAAACTAGCATCCTATACTAAGCATTTAAGATTGCGGGTAAGGTATCAATGACTGTAGCAGCAATGACAGGCTATGCATCAGAATAGGATTAACGAAAAGCAGTAACATGCTACACTACTCTAATGCAAGCAGTATAGAGAAGAGTAGGCGATATCT
>NC_041381.1:293849186-293850590 GCF_002162155.2 Triticum dicoccoides
TGCTCTGGCAAGAAGGAGGGGTCGTCAACTCCGTAGTCGAACTGGGCAGCAGCAGCGTCGGACTCGGTGTCTAGCGGAAGAAGAGGGGGAAGAAACAATGAATACAATGCAAATAGATGCATGACGATGCATGACATGACAAGTATCGATGCTAGGTGTGCCCAATCGCGATAGTAGGTGATACCGACGAAGGGGGGAAACATCCGGGAAAGTATCCCCGGTGTTTCGCGTTTTCGGACAGATGAACCGGAGGGGGAAAGTTGCGAGTTCGATAGGTTAGGGGGTGTGGCGGACGAACGGGTTGCGTATCCGAAATCGTCTCGTCGTTCTGAGCAACTTTCATGTACAAAGTTTTTCCATACGAGCTACGGTTTATTTTATATTAATTTTAAAAGATTTAAATCAATTTTAGGATTTATTTATATTCCCAATTTAAATCAGTAAATACTTTTGTCACATAGTGCAGTGCCAGCCACAGTGTATTACAGGTGGGGTCAGGTCAAAGTCAATAGTCCAGTCAGCAGTTGACTAGGTCAACGTTGACTGGTCAAACTGGCTAGTGGGACCCAGCTGTCATAGAGTAGTGTAAATTAATAGTTTAATTAATTTAACAAATTAGGTGGGGGGCCACATGCCATTGACTTAGATATTTTGAAACAGGCTTTTATATGAAAAGGAACCACATGTCATTTTCAGTTATTCAACTAAACATTTTTATTAGGTTCTAATTAGGTGGTTAGGGGAATGGTTAAACCGGGCGGGCCCACATGTCAGTGGGTCAACCCACTGTCAAAACGTGTGTGCGCGTGTGCGTGCCCGTCGGTGAGTTCAGAGAACGGCGGCGTGCGCGGAGCCGACGGCTCCAGCGACCAAAAGGGGCAGCCCCGGCTGCCAAATGGATAAGCACGAGGCGCAGCATCGAGACCTGCCTTCGTCTGTAGCTAGGAGCGGCTGAAACAGCGTCGGGGTCGACGGAAGGCGGCGACTACGACGGAGCTAGCGGCAAACGGTGCTGGAGGGCACGGGGAGGAGGGGGAAAAGGCCACGGAGGGCCGGAGGCTCACAGCGGAAGCGGCAGGATGCGTGATGGAGCCGGAGGAGGTCGGGGTCGAGCGGATCGATGACGAGGTTAGCGGCGGCGGCCGACGGTGTCGGAGAAGAGGGTGCCGGTCGACGAGGGGACTCTGGCGAGGGGAGCAAGGCGAGGGAGGCCGGATCCGTGACATGGCCCCCGGGATCCGTCCCTCTCTGACGAGGAGGCGGCTTGGCGGCGGTTCCCCGGGCGAGGGCGTGGTCGGGCGGTCGCGCACGGCGAGGCGTCGGCAGGGGAGGGCTCTGGCGCGGGAGTGGCGTCAAAGGTGGGTGCAGGGGAGGGTGAGGCGAGCTTGGGGTGGTCCGGCGAGG
>NC_041381.1:293851292-293951595 GCF_002162155.2 Triticum dicoccoides
AGGGAGGAGTGGGGGTTACGGGCGACGTGGGTTAGGGTTTGGAGGGGTTATGGGGGCGCCGGCTGGGCCGGCCTGGCTAGCCTAGTGGCCAGCTAGGCCGAGGCCCAGCGGGGGGGGGGGGGGGGGGGGGCTTTTCCTTTCTTTCTTTTTGTTCTGTTTTCTTTTCTTCTTTTTATTTTTATTTTTCTGTTCGGTTTTATTTTTCTTATACAATAGTTTATAGTTCTACAAAAAGTGAAACCCATAGCTAAAATAGAGTTACAATTATAACTACTGTCACGAAAGGTTTTATCCCTGAACAAAATAGTTTAGTATTTTATAAAACCCAAAATGCATTTATTTAATTGTTTTACCTACTGTTTTAATCATTTTAGGGTATTAAAACATTTTATAAAAGTGGGGTTTCTTCACCACAATTAACTTTGCATTATTTGGCACAACTCAAATATTTTAGTTTTAAAGTTTGAAAACTTTTACCGTTTGATTTGATTTTGAATTTGAATTTGAATCAGTTTCGAACTAACGCGAGATTAGCAACAGTAATTGTGCTGACATGGCATCATTAACAGTGGTTTACTGTAGCTTAAGTATCCGGGCGTCACATGGGGCAAGGGGAGGCCGGGCACCCGGGGGGGGGGGGTCCTCTTCTTCGTTTCCTTCTCCTTCCTTCTCTTCAGGTGCTGGTGCCTCCGTCCTTGCTTTCTCATGATGATCTCTGACGTACCTAAGAGTGCACAATGCGTCTCTTTGAGGTAGAATCCCATTCTCAAGTGAATCCGGAGAGAACTCAGAGAGGAAAGAGTTAACCTCGGTTTCGACGATACGTGCACATGCTCTTGTCATTGGTCCTCGAGGTGCTTGACGAGTTATATTAGAGTCCAAGGAGATGAGCGAGGGATGCTCCGCATCACACTGCCTTACTCATGATGGTAAGGGCAAAGGTGCGGGCATTGCTTTATACTGGGATGAATCAACAAAAATAAAGTGTTTATCGTATGGCCCCCGTTATTTTGATGTTTTGGTGACTGATGATTCCTTTGGCCCTACGTGGCGTGCAACTTTTGTGTATGGCAAACCAAGAGCGCAGGATAGGCACCTTATGTGGTCCTTGTTGAGAAGGATCAACCCTAATGCAAGTGAACCACAGATGTTAACCGGGGACTAACGAAACGATGTGGCAATCGAAACACTTCTCGATAACTAAAAGATCTGAAGGGCAAATGGCAAGGTTCCGTAATATGCTTAATTTCTGTAACTTGCATGATTTGGGATTCAAGGGGAAGCCTTGGACCTATAATAACAAACAACAAGGTGATAAAAATGTCAAAGCTGGATTGACCGTGTTGTGGCATCTCCATGTTGGCAGGATTGTTTCAAACAAGCTACTGTTACCCACATAACCACCTAAGGGTCTGGCCATTTTCTGCTCCTGCTTAATGATTTTGGTCAGGCAAATGTGTGGGGTGGCCACAAGCCTTTCATGTACGAGTATATGTGGGAGAGAGAACCTTCCCTGGCGGATGAAATTAAGAATGCCTGGAATGGCAGCAATGGTCGGGGTTCTGGGCTGTTTAAAGTGGTTGTAACACCCCAAAATTCTAAATTTTGGAATGTTATATTAAATAAGTAGTTTTGATTGGTTGTTTGATTGTGGTGTGGTTGCTTGTGTGAACTTGAGTGAATTTTGAAACTTTATGGAAGTTAAATGAGAGGGAATAAAAGGACTTTCCCAAATTTTCATTTGGCATTTATGATCTCCATAAATTCAAATTCTTTTTAAATACAAAACTCTATAGAGAAGATGATATGACTTCTTCCATTTAATTAAATGAAAAAGGGTTTTAAAAAGATTTGAATTTCATTTGAAAATATTTTCAATTCAGAAACTTTAAGCAACTCAATGATTTTCATGAGAGAAGATAAAATGACTTCTTCAAATCCTATGAAATATGAGTTGAGAGTTTAAAAGAAATCAAATTTAAAAGTCCCTTTAAAATTATTTTTTAATCGGAGTTATTTGGTTTTATTCAAATTATGATTCCCTACATTAGAAAAACAGAGAGAAATAAATTTGATATTTTCGAATATTTTTATTTGGTTTTTAAATAAACCAGTAGCACTGTTCGCTTTATTTAAATTATTGTGGAATTTATTTGACTCTAAAAAAATGTTCATGTTGTAGAAAAACTTTTTCTGAAAATTTTGATATATAATATGCCTATGGAAAGTTTATATTTTCTTATCTGTTATTTTTCCGTTTACCTTTTCTGTTTTTATTTAAAAAAACTCTATATGCGGCTTATAACTATTCGACGCCCACGTGCGCAACATAGTCAGCTGACAGGCCGTAACTGTTTTTATTTATTTTTCGGTTATGCTTAAAAAAATATATTTTTAGAAATATTATATTAAATAAAAATAAAGAAAAAAATACTGCAGCGCAGTACGCGTGGCCGGCCGAACCGCCTAAGGCCTTTAGGCCCATGCGAGGCGCCTCTTCTGTTTCTTTTCTGTTCGTCTACATTTAATCCCACATTGCCTAGCCTTTGACCTCTAAGCCTCTTTTTCACCTATAAATATGGACTCATAGAGCCTCCAAAAATCATTCGATTCAGGTTAAATCAATATATTTTAGTTTGACTAGATTCACTAAAAAAATATTTCTCCTCTCCGGCGAAAATTCGGGAAGTCGTCTTTTCTCTCTGAAGTTTATAAAGGTATTTTTGTTCATATTTTTTTATATATACTCCCGTAGCTTATTATATCTAGACTAGTACGGTAGAATAATTAGATTTATAAATTAGTCACTGAATTTACATGGACTAGAATTCTTTTAGCCGTAACTATTTTTCTTCCGTAAAACAGCTTGGCCCTGATATTTCAAATAGCCATAACTTTTTACTCGTTCATCCAAATTAGACGAAACCAACGCTAATATTTTCATCTTGATTCCACCTATCTAATGAATCTATCAAGTAAACTTTGTGCAACTTTCAAGTTTTAAAATTTGTTCAGATTCATACTTAAATTTCTTTTGATCATATCTTTTTATCCGTACCTCCGTTTTCGATGAAATCAACGCCTAAATCTTCGTAACGATCCCTTCTGTCCAGTAAACAAACTTAAACATGCTTTTGACAATTTAAATTTGAGTTTAGTTCAGATTAGTATTCGATCTTGTTTCGTCTGTTTCTTGAGTTTTGTAACTCCGTTTGAGTTGATTCTTTTTGCAAGTCATAGCTAATCACATGTACCTACTGTTAAGATCTAATCCACATAAATATAATGCTGTTAAAATTTGTTTTCTGTTTAGATTCGTTATTTGCTTGTTTTCAAGTTTTATTTGGATCTTTCCTCGATTTCCCTTTGCATCTTTTGCTTGAGTGCTTATGCACGTAATTGCTTGCTCACGATAGATTGAACGGAGTGTGACGAGTAGAACTATTAGGAATTATGAGTGCGAAGCATATTCATCAACAGTACGGGCAAGTTCACACTTTGAACATATTTTTCATACCTAGTTTTTATGCATTAGTTTCAACCCTCAAACATTGCATGAGTAGGTTTGATAACATGTGGGTACTGAGAAGTAATTGATGAGGCAGGAACCTATTGTCTTATACTCCAACCCTTGGATGTTATTACGTTATGCTTATACTACTATGCTATGCTCATAGACGTGGTTTGGTTTGAGAGAATTCATGAAAGATGAGAGAGATATTGTTAACTAAGGGAAACTTAAGGTGGCTACTTTAATACACATCTGGGTGGATTGGTTGGGGCACCCTGGAGCACCTAGTGGTTTGCCCGGGGTGTTTGCCCAAGGGGATCCCGGAGTACCCATGTGATCACCCTATGGAATGCCACCCAGGCTCAAAGAGATCATAAGATTTTTCATGCTAGAAACTTCTGTGTGCAGCCACAAGCCATTATGGGCTCTGGCATAGTTGAGTATGTTGTGTGACCCCTTTCAGTGGTAGGCTAGCAGATGTAGGGGATGTAGGTGGTACTGTCTACCCAGAGTAAAGAGTTAATGCTTCTGAAAGACTGTGTCTCGGTCATCCGTTTCTCAAACATCATGAAGTGTGAGAAATTCAACGGAGGAGATGGAGTCTTGTGGGAAAAGTGCGCAAACCTCTGCAGAGTGTATAAACTAATCATGGTTAGCCGTATCCCCGGTTATGGACATCTTGAGTATCTAGTACTTGAATTATTGATTTCATCTCATTACTCTATTTAATGAAATTGTTGGGTTATAACTATTATTTTGGGATTGAGTTGGAGGAACCTTCTCATTTAATGACATACATTTGGTAGTTGAATAAAATTTATTCCTTGTTGTAGGGAAAAATTGGCTTTATGCAAAAATAAACTTAGAGCCTCCACCAGCCAAATATGCATGTAGTGATAGCTATTATTCATCATTGCTCTATGGTGTGAATTTTACCAGTACATTCAATGTACTGACCTACATGGATACAACGTCTCATGTTGTAGGAATCTTACGACGAGTAAGTGATACGTTAGGGTTACGATGTCTACACTCAACTTTGCCGTTGGTGTTGATGGGAATCTATAGCTTTGTTGTTACTTCCGCTATATGGATTGAGGTAATAGTATTTACTTTACTTTATACATGTGATTTACCTCTATTATAAATTCTCGAGTACTGTGTGTATCAACAAACCGATCCAGGGATGACACTTAAGCACAAAGACTTTGATCCGTTCGGGTCGGGTCGCTACAAGATGGTATCAGAGCACATGTTGACTATAGGGCGTGACCCCTAGAAACTGGCAAGCCCATAGGAAAGGATTTCTCTAAAACTTTATTTTCAAAAGAGATCCCTTAACTCTCATCTTTTCTAAGCTTTACCCAGTACTTTCCTCTCACCTCAAATAGTTAGACTATACCCCTTTCCCCTTTTACCACCCAAAGATTTGACTGATGAGACCACTCCAAGAAGGACAAAAATTCAGACAACTAAGACCACTTCAGAATAAAGCGGATTTTTCCATGCATTGGAATAATTGAAACTACCACGGTTGAAGACTCCGATGACTCGGAGAATTGGAAGGCTCGGAAGAAATCCCAGAGTGAAGTGACTTGGAAGGCTCCGATAGGACTCACCTAAGTAATTCTCGTACCCTTTCGAATTTTCTTTACTGAAGAACCCTGGCTTCCATATTTTAGAGGAAGAGCTTCACCCTGAACCAAAGATAACGCTATAAAGATTTTCCCTATGGTCCAACCCTTATGGAGTTTGTCAGAATATTGAAGTTGCCCATACCTGCGATGAAGGTGTGTCAGAGAAAGACCGGAACATGGAGCGACAAGACTCAAGTTTTTGGTCAACAAGAAAACCCCAAGACAAGGGATATCAACTATGGAATGATAGCTCATGGCAGGGACATGGGCATAAATCATAGCTATCCATGATGCCATTGCCCGCTTGTGTTGTCGTCACCATGCTGAGTTAAGCAATACATTTCCTCAGAAGGATTGGATGTCAGAAGGAAAAATGGAGCACCTATCGCCTTACCGAGCGAGCAAAAGATGAAGTTTTCACCTCAGCCGGTGTATCACCAGGATCTGGAGTTTTACCTCAAGAATTTTTGGATGGAACTTCTGGAAGCCTTATTCGACAAGGAAGCATTTCGTAAAGAGCTCAGAACCCGGAAGCTGAAAGTAGCCAAGCTGGAAGAGCAAAACCTCAAGATACTCTGAAGATTTAAAGAGTTGGACGACTTTGAAGATTTATTGACCTTTAGAAGACCAAGCCCTGTTATATACTTATGTTAGATGCGACGATTGTGAGCTGTCATTTGTTTGATGTTTTTCCGACGACCACAAAATAAAACCCGTCTCTTCAAAACTATTGTTTGTATTGTGTGTATCCCTCTCTCTCCAACCTTATCTCGTCCTTACCCAAAACCCTTGGAACCAATAGAGGATGAATGGAGATGAACCCATATTTTCTTAACCGATGACTCAATTGCACACGGACCAATGGATTCAGAACATTGAAGATCACATGAAGAATAACACTATAGCCGGAAAGGATATGTCCCAGCATGCTCTTCGGTGCTTTGAGAGAGGTGCTGCTACTTGATGGAGGATGTACCAAAGGATGGCCAAGAGTAACCACTTGGGAAGAATTTAAGTTGACTCTGCTAAGGTCTCGTCTTGTGTCCCCGAATTTGAAGCCTTATGGAAATAATATGAAGAAACCTTGTGCATGCAAGCTTTGTGGAGCAATAGGACACAACCATAAAGAACACAAGGATGAATGCCCTCATTGTGAAGAAAGTCACCCAGCTGAAGAATGCCCAACTAGGTAGATTACTTGTTTCTTGTGTGAAGGGACTACTCACTACCCTACTCCGTGTCACATTTACCCCATGGTACAAAGAACCATCCAACAGAAGAAGGAAGCAATGAAAGGAGCCCTCATGGAAATTTTAGAAGAACCTGTGATGAAGGAAGAGGTGGAGGACACACCCGAAGAAGACCCTAAACCCTGTAGCAAATCTTGCTATTCATGTGGAGAAGAAGGACACATCTCCCAGAATTGTTTGCAGGGGGATGTAGTAGCATTCCCGACAGTGGAAGTAGAGTATGACCCACAGGAAATAGAAGCCCTGATTGGCACGTAAAAGTCCAGGAAGAGAAATAGATTGGATTCCAGGAACAACCCAATTTCTACAAAGAAGGACCTGAGTCATATCACATGTTTCAGGTACAAAGATTTAGGACACTACTTTAGCGGTTGCCCAAAAAGGAAGACGATGACCCAAGGAGGCCATGTGATCACAAGGAAACCCCGAGACTTGTCAGAAGTAATATGTTTCTGCTGTAATGAAGCAGGGCACTTTGCCAGAGATTGTCCCAATGAGGATATTCGTGTTAAATAGTTGAGTCTGTGAGGAATATAGTAGTAGTAGTGGGAACAATTCTTTTATATTGAGGTGTTGAGTTGAGGCATGTAGTGGAAATACAAAAGATTGCAATAAATTCATGAAATCAATAAAGTTCATGTGTCATGATTTCATACGAGGAATTTTACGAGTTGTTACTCTAGGAAGAAAGGTTTTGACCATTTTTGAGGATATGAGAAATATGGTCTATGGAAGAACTTGTGCAATTCCAAGGGTGGTAGTACCCTGTGAGGACCCTTGACCCCTGGAAAAGATAATGATATTCCACAAAGTGGACTATGGACAAAATAAGTATGAGTTTTATCTTGATATGTGGGCTACCCCAAGAATATGAAGGGATGAAGTACTATTGGGTATGAAGGAGGTATAATGTTGGTAATATTTAGCAATTGTAACCCCAGGATGAGTTGAAACTATAATAGTGATGAGGTGAGCCAATAACCCATAGGCCCAGGACCTGCCAAGAAGCAAGCACACTCTTGCTGAAGGAAAAACCCAGGAAGAATATATGCCTTTACCAACAGACGATTTTATTGGAGTTTACGCAAAACCTGAGAGTTGTGAAGAAATGATATACGTTTGTTTGGCTTGCAGAATCAATGGATTTATCCGAACTTGGTTCGTCGACAAGAGAAATTCTGCAATACTTGTGAGGAAGACCGAGTGTTAGAATGCGAGATTCGCTAAACCATATACATGGTAATGATTTGGGTGCGGGATGGATTGATCACCATGCCGACTTACTCTTATTATTCGCCTCTGTTATATGAGATGGTAAATCTGAGTGACTTACCCATAGTAGAGCGACAACGATCAAAACCTTGTTTGAACCTTAGAATGGTATGACAATTTTTCCCCTTATACAAGGCAGATGTTTCCAATCGTAGGTCATACGGTGAGAAATGAAGCCCAGACCCATCTCCTGCAGGAGAAACCATAAATTGTTGACCGCCATGAGATATCGATAGTTGTTTAATATTGGCGCTAGACCTGTTAGCAAAGAAGATCCAGTCTCAGAAGAACCTTACCAAGATAAAAGGACAAAAGAATTGAGGAAAAAGGTTATGCCACTATCGGAAGAGCCTAGAGGAGGAATTATCCTGAAGATCTGAGAAGATCGACACTATCAACAATAAGGATGGAGTATATGAGTTTTGATGGAACCGTAACCATGTTTCTAAGGTTGGTAGCACCCCAGACCCACTGTGAGGATCAATGGATTTTGAGGAGACCCCCGAACCCAACCTAATTCTTGCTAGCCTCTTGGAATCTCGAGGGCGAGATTCATTTTAAGGATGGTAGGTTTGTAACATCCCAAAATTTTAATTTTGGAATGTTATATTAAATAAATAGTTTTGATTGATTGTTTGATTGTGGTGTGGTTGCTTGTGTGAACTTGAGTGAATTTTGAAACTTTATGAAAGTTAAATGAGAGGGAATAAAAGGACTTTCCCAAACTTTCATTTGGCATTTATGATCTCCATGAATTCAAATTCTTTTCAAATACAAAACTCTAAAGAGAAGATGATATGACTTCTTCCATTTAATTACATGAAAAAGGGTTTTGAAAAGATTTGAATTTCATTTGGAAATATTTTCAATTCAGAAACTTTAAGCAACTCAATGATTTTCATGAGAAAAGATAAAGTGACTTCTTCAAATCCTATGAAATATGAGTTGGGAGTTTAAAAGAAATCAAATTTAAAAGTCCCTTTGAAATTATTTTTTAATTTGGAGTTATTTGGTTTTATTCAAATTATTTTTCCCCAAAAATAATATATATGGAAAATAGGGTAAAATGATTCCCTACATTAGAAAAATGGAGAGAAATAAATTTGAAATAAATTTGGTATTTTTGAATATTTTTATTTGGTGTTAAACAAACCAGTAGCACTGTTTGCTTTATTTAAATTACTGTGGAATTTATTATACTCTAAAAAATAGTTCATGTTGTAGAAAATCTTTACCGCTCTCACTTAGCCATAGCAGTTTGACGATGGGGCTACAAAATATCCCCTGGTAGGTATGTGACTATCCGAATGCGGATGCGTTACGTGTATGACTCCAAAGAACAGTCCTTCATTTAAAACGGAAAAATCGTTAAAGATGTAGTAAGTCACCGAACGGCTGACCAGCTCTCGCCGCATCACAACAGTCAGTTTTTGGCTTTCTCTACTGAGGTGCTTGACCGGATGAACCAGAAACACACTCGCAGTAGTTCTCCCTTTACTACCCTAGCCGAACAAACGGAACGTAAGCTAGCAAACACAGGAGCCGGTTGACCCAACTATTAACCAAAGACATGATTCAGAGCCGATGCATATACTGCCAAGCTCGGGACGCCGAAGTGTGCTACAAAGCTATTCGGGCTTTCGTTTAACGTCTCATAACTAGTCGCGTAGAGCCCCTGGCAATGGGTGTGTAACATCCCAAATTTTCAATTTGGAATGTTATACAATAGATCATCTTTGCATGTCATATTTTATTGCATTTGGCTTGATCCTAGAGGTTTCACGCAACTCAAGGACCCACAGAGAGAGTTGGAGATTTCGTTATTTTCATATTTGAGTTTTCTCAAATTTTGAAAATAGGATCATTTGATTTTAATTATGTTATCTTCAAATATTTCTTATACAAACATAAAAGAGAGGGAATAAAATGACTTTCCAAAAATAAAGAAATATTGAGGATTTAAAAATAAAATCAAATAAGATTTTATTCGGAGTTTATCGCTATTTTATTTGAATTTAGGAAAAATGCGCATTTTTAAAAGTTGCATTTTAGGCCCAAATAAATGTTCATCTTGTCTGCCTTATTTTTAGAGGACGGGAAAAGTTTATTTTGGAATTTTTGGAGTCCGTTTAGTATTTCTTTTCTTTCTTTTTCTACACGTCCGAATATTAAAAAAAACGAAACGGACCTCGGGCCGTATTCGGCCAGGACTCCGCCCGGCCGGCCCCCTTAAATAGTGCGCCCCCGAGCCGCCCCAGCCCAGCCCATCCCGCCGCCCTAACCCTAACCACCGCCAGCCGCCGTCGCCGCCGACACCGAGCCGAAGCAGACCGTCGCCGCTGCCCGGTGACCCGCCGCCGCCGCTGTTCACCGCCGGAGGTAGTCGCCGCCGCCGCGGTTTTTGAGAGAAAACCGTCGTTTTTTTAGTAACCCGGTTTATTTTTTATATAGATCGGTTTTATTTTTTTCTCGGTTTAGTTATTTAGCGGACGTTCGTCCGTACGTTCGTTTTAATGAACGATTTTCATCATTTAGCCCACACAGCGAATGTTTGTTCATTAGCCTGTTCGTCCGTTTTTCTTTTTCTTGGATTTTCCGCGATTATTTCCGATCACGATTTCTAATCCGATTTTCGTTTTAGTATAACTTTTTGCTCATTTATCGGAATCAGGCGATTCAAGCGCCTGGAGTTTCGTATCGAAACCCTCTTTCCACTTAACCAACTCAAACAAGTTTTTGCTACTGTAAAATTTGACTTAGGTCCAGATTAGTAAATGAAGCTTGTTTCTTTCGCCGTTTGACTTTCGTTGCTTCCTTTGATTTGATTCTTTTTGCAAACCGGAGTTCTCAAGTTGAACTTTCTGGTTAGATCTCTTATTTGAGTTTTATCCGTGCATTAGATGAGTGCTTATTGTATGCTTGTTTGTTTGCGGTAGAGTACCCGGAGTGCGCCTCTTGCTACTACGAGTCTCTAGGTTTCACGGATCATCAGCAAGGCAAGTAACACTTTGATCATACCTCTTTACTAACCAGTTTTATTGCATTAGATAAATCCTCAACCAATTGCATGATTAGGATCTGATTAATATTTTGGTTTTGGGAATTAGATGAGGTAGAACCTATTACCTGTTTTATTATCAAACCTTTGGGAGTTACTTCTACGTTTGCTTATTGCTATGCTATGCTAGTAGACGTGGATTGGGTGAGTGTATCCATGACAGATGTGAGATTGTTAAATTAATGGTTTACTTAAGGTGGCAACTTAAATTCACATCTGGGTGGATTGAGGCACCTGGGAACCCAGTGTTACTTGTATTTTTTTGGAAATCCTGGGTACCGTGTGATTCTCCTATGGACCGCCACCCAGGCTCAAAGGGATCATGAGATTTTTTATGCTAGAAACTTCCGTGTGCAGTCGCAAGCTACTATGGGCTCTAGCATAGTTGATTAAGTCATGTGAACTCTTATAGTGGTAGACTAGTAGATGTAGGGGAAAGTAGGTGTAACTGTCTACCCATCGTAAGGTGCAAACGCTTCTGAAAGACTTTGTCTCGGTCATCCGTTTCTCAAACACCATGTAGTGCGAGAATTACAACAAAGGAGATCGAGTCTTGCGGGGAAAAGTGCGCAAACCTCTGCATAGTGTACAAACTAATCATGGTTAGCCGTGTCCGCGGTTATGGACGTTTTGAGTATCTAGTACCTGGATTATCATGTGAATCTCATCATGTTACTTTAATTTAATTTGTTGGGTTTTTGATGATGCTTAATTGGGATTGAGTTGGGTGAACCTTCTCAATGCTTAACAACCACCATGATAGTTAAATAAAATTTATTCCTTTGCTATAGGGAAAAATTGGCTTTATGCAAAAATGTAACCGTAGAGCTTTCCACCAGCCATATATGCATGTAGTATAGCACTATTTCTGTTCATTACTCTCTATGTGTTACATTGCCAGCATATTCCATGTGCTGACCCGTTTTGGGCTGTAACGTTCATGTTGCAGACTTTTCAGACGATGAGTAAGGTGCCTTAGGTCGTGGTATTATACTCAATGATGCCGTTGGAGTTGATGGACTCGCTTATCTTCCAAGCCTTCCACTGTTACCGTTATTAGATGGCCTTAAGCCATATTTATTGTAATAAGTTCTCTTTTGAGACATTCGATGTAATAAGTGTGTGATTGCGACTCTGTTATAAATCCTTCAAGTATTGTGCGTGTCAGCATTACCGATCCAGGGATGACACTGATGCACAGAGATCAGACTGTTTGAGGTCTGGTCGCTACAAGATGGTATCAGAGCACACGCTGACTATAGGACACGACCACTAAGCTAAAGACCTAGATCACTACTCTCTTCTCATTTCTGACTCCTCACCTTTTCTACTCTTTAGGATGGCGGATGCAAGGAACAAGTTCACGCAACCGGATGAAGATACACCCTTTCGACGCCACTTGAAGGAAGTCACTAGATACCTGAACATCGGAGTGCCAAGCTTCACCGGGACCTACATCGCCACTTTACCCGAAGAGGATCGTTGGATGATTCAAGTTCAAGTTCCAGGAAGGACATTCATGCCCGTCACTGAACCCATAGAATTTTCCTTTGATGCACCAACCTGGAGTCTAGGAAAGAGCATGGCAGCCCACATCACCATGGGACGCATTGGAGAAGTTTACCACAAGGATCTTAAGGATACTATTTACCAGATTTGTGGGTGCCGAGATGAGCAATGGGAGATGATCAGTACCAGGAAGGATAGATCAATTGCAGCTTTCATCCATGAGCTAAACCAGCACATTCGTTGCCAGGAGAACCAGATGTGTGCAGGCATGATAGATCTGAAGAAGGCATTGACCAAGATCACGGAACTGGAAGAAGAACTCAAGTCTACATGCGATGGATATGAGGAGGAAATGACGACACTCGTAGAGAAGAATGATGATCTGAAGAAGAAGCTAAAAGTATTCATGGGATTCCCCGCGACTGGAGGAGAAGACGATGATTGCACTTGCCTGGAGAACTACATCATCATCGACGACACCGACTCGGACCCAGACGATAGCGATGATGAATTTGTTGATGAAGCTGGAGTAGATATCATGGAATCTTCGACCGATCAATTTTTCTAGTCGACCACCATAACAGTAGTAGTATTCCCCCATGTATATATTATAGTCCGAGCACTCTTGTAATGATAGTTAGACCATTGTATGCCCTTGTTTGAATTGATTGAAGTGATATTGATTGCATTTGTCTCATGTGCATATGGGTAGTGTTATTCTCTCTAGACCTCATTCTATTCTATATTCTCATCTTTTCTAAACCCTCAAATGCCTCCGAGACGTGACAATGGATTTGCTTTCCCACTAGAGCTCACTCAGTTGATCCAGCAGCAGAATGCATTGATGCAGATGCTAGTCCAGAATCAGAATCAGGGGAACAACAACAACAACAACAATAACCCACCACCACCACCACCCGTTTCTTGAGGTTGAATCCGCCGGTGTTCTCTAGTAGCACCGAGCCGATAGTTGCAGATGATTGGCTCCGTAAGATGGGGTGGGAGTTGACCACTGCAGGATGCACAGATGCGGAGAAGGTGTGCTTTGCCGCACATCAACTCGATGAACCCGCAACATCATGGTGGGAGAATTTCACAACCACTTATCCCATCGACACTGTCACATGGGACCAGTTTCAGCAGGCTTTCCGTGCTGCTCATGTTTCAGCAGGAGCTATGGCCATGAAGAAGCGTGAGTTTCGCAACTTGCGCCAAGGAGGATGTACTGTTGGCCAGTTTGTGGATGACTTTAGTAAGCTAGCACGTTATGCCCCAGATGACGTTGCTACGGATGCAGCTAAGCAGGAGAAGTTTTTGGAAGGACTGAATGATGAGCTGAGCATGCAGTTGATGGTGGCAACCTTCAACAACTACCAGGAGTTGGTAGACCGAGCTCTCATGATTGAAGGGAAGCAGCAGCAGATTGACAACCGTAAGCAGAAGTATGGACAAGGGAAGTACAATTCTGGAGCACAGCAGAAGCCTCGTTTTACCTGGAACTCGGGAGGACCTTTTTAGCATACCCATGGAGGAGGGAGTTCGCACAACCATAGTGGCCCCAAGAATGGTAATGGGAATGGAGGAAGCAACGACCATAATCGTACCAACCCATCAACCCCAGCCAAGAAGGATCTGAGCCATGTCACTTGCTACAAGTGTCAGAAGACTGGACATTATGCCAATGAATGTCCAGAAGCTAAGAATGGAAATGGCAATGGAAGCTCTGGGAAGAAGCCGAACCCTTTCAACAGGGGACAGGTGAACCACGTTAACATGGAGGAGGCTGAAGCCCAGCCAGATGCAGTAATACGTAAGTTTTTGGTTAAGTTATTTACTGCAATCATTCTTTTTGATACTGGTGCATCGCATTCATACATATCAAGGGGATTTGTGGATAAGTATAAACTGCCCACCAAAGTTCTTAGAACACCTATGTTAGTAAGCTCAGCAGGAGCGGAGTATATGGCCAGTCAAGGATGTTTTCAGGTGCCATTAACCATAGGTAGGCATGTTTTCCCCTCGGATCTAATCATTTTGGAGTCCCAAGGTTTGGATGTGATTCTGGGTTTGGATTGGCTATTGATGTATGGAGGAAACATTGATTGCGCCAGTAAGTCGATTTTGCTTACCACCCCAGAAGGAAGAAGGATCAAGTATGTATCCCGGCACGAGCCGAAGAGGACTCAAGTGAATTCCTTATCAGGAGTTGTACAAGAGGAAGTACCAGTAGTGAAGGATTTCCCTGATGTATTTCCAGAAGAGTTGCCAGGCATGCCACCGGATAGAGACATTGAGTTTTTGATTGAACTTTTGCCTGGCACATGGCCGATATCTAAGAGACCGTATAGGATGCCCGCAAAAGATTTGGAGGAAATTAAGAAGCAGATTAAGGAGCTACTAGATAAAGGCTATATTCGCCCAAGTTCTTCACCTTGGGGATCACCAGTGCTTCTAGTGGAGAAGAAGGATGGATCATTGAGGATGGTTGTTGACTATCGAGGACTGAATGAAGTGACAATCAAGAACAAGTACCCACTGCCGATGATCAATGATTTTTTTGACCAGTTGCAAGGAGCTAAGGTATTTTCCAAGATCGATCTGCGATCAGGATACCACCAGCTGAAGATTCGAGAGCAGGATATACCTAAGACGGCTTTTACCACCAGGTACGGGCTATATGAGTATATCGTTATGTCATTTGGTCTGACTAACGCACCTGCCTATTTCATGAACATGATGAACAAGGTGTTTATGGAGTTTCTGGATAAGTTTGTTGTGGTGTTCATTGATGATATTTTGGTCTACTCAAAGAATGAAGAGGAGCATAAGGAGCATTTGCGTTTGGTACTTGGGAAGCTCAGAGAACATCAGTTATATGCCAAGTTTAGCAAGTGTGAATTTTGGTTGAAGGAAGTTGGATTTCTCTGACATGTTATATCCGGAGAAGGAATAGTAGTAGACCCCACCAAAGTTGTCACTATGACAAACTGGGAAGCCCCAACGACAGTTGGAGAGATCCGGAGTTTTCTTGGACTCGCAGGATGCTACCGGAGGTTCATTGAGAATTTCTCGAAGATTGCAAAACCCATGACGGAGTTGTTGAAGAAGGACACCAAGTTCAAATGGACTGAAGAATGTGAGGCCAGTTTTCAGGAGTTGAAGAAACGTTTGGTTACATCACCGGTGTTGATTCTGCCAGATCAACGCAAGGATTATGAAGTATATTGCGATGCTTCTTGTCGAGGACTTGGAGCACTGCTTATGCAGGAGGGAAGAGTTGTTTCGTATGCCTCACGACAACTTAAGCCCCATGAGTTGAATTATGCCACACATGATTTGGAGTTAGCAACCGTAGTGCATGCGTTGAAGACATGGAGACATTTTCTCATCGGAAACCATTGTGAGGTGTACACGGATCACAAGAGTTTGAAGTACATTTTCACGCAGAAGGAGTTGAATCTCAGACAGAGGAGATGATTGGATCTCATTAAGGATTATGATATGAGACTGCAATATCACCCCGGAAAGGCTAACGTAGTAGCCGATGCGTTGAGCCGCAAGAGCCATGTCAACACACTCATGACCGGAGAGTAACCTAAGGAGTTAGCCGAGGACCTTCGCGAGCTATGTTTGGAGATAGTTCCGAGAGGCTATGTAGCATCATTGGAGATTCAGTCCACTTTGATGGATAAGATCAGAGAAGCTCAAAAGACTGACAAGGAGATTGCCGAGATAAAGGAGAAGATGAGCAAAGGAAAAGCTAAAGGTTTTCGTGAGGATGAGCACGATACCCTATGGTTTGAGGACCACGTTTATGTGCCTAACGACCCGGAGATCAGGAAGTTGATTCTGCAGGAGGCCCATGATTCACCGTATTCGATTCACCCAGGAAATACCAAGATGTATCTGGATTTGAAGGAAACTTTCTGGTGGACCGGAATGAAGAAGGATATTGCGGAGTATGTAGAAGTATGTGATGTATGTCAGAGAGTGAAGGCAGAGCATCAGAAGCCAGCAGGATTGCTACAACCATTGCCGATACCTGAATGGAAGTGGGATAAGATAGGCATGGATTTTATCACGGGATTACCCAGGACTCGTTCAGGCTATGACTCAATATGGGTTGTAGTCGATCATTTGATGAAGGTAGCTCATTTCATCCCAGTGAAGACCACTTACACCAGTGCTAAGTTGGTGAAGAAATACATGACCAGGATCGTATGTCTGCATGGAGTTCTGAGGACCATTGTATCAGATAGAGGAACCCAATTTACCTCAAAGTTCTGGAATCAGTTGCACGAAACTTTGGGTACCAGGCTAGAGTTCAGTACAGCCTTTCATCCACAGACAGATGGACAGACCAAGAGAGTCAATCAGATTCTGGAGGACATGCTGAGAGCTTGTGCGCTAGATTATGGATCTAGTTGGGACGATAATTTGCCATATGCGGAGTTCTCTTACAACAATAGTTATCAATCCAGTTTGAAGATGGCCCCTTTTGAAGCTTTGTACGGAAGGAGGTGCAGGACACCGTTGTTATGGGATGAAGTTGGAGACTGTCAGTTGTTTGGACCAGATTTGATTAAAGAGTCTGAACAGAAGGTGAAGTTGATTCGCGATAGGCTCAAGGTAGCCTAGTCCAGGCAGAAGAGTTATGCAGATTCTAAACGCAAGGAGACAACGTACGAAGTTGGGGCAGAGTTTATCTTCGTGTATCCCCACTTCGAGGAGTTAAGCGTTTTGGAGTTAAAGGAAAATTAGCGCCACGTTTTGTGGGACCATACAAAGTTTTGGAGCGTATGGGAGAAGTTGCTTACAAGTTGGAGTTGCCCGAAGGATTGTCAGGAGTTCATGATGTGTTCCACGTTTCCCAGTTGAAGAAGTGCCACGCGGAGATGGCTGATATACCGCTAAGAGCTACAGTGCCACTGGAAGCGATTCAGCTGGATAGTGATTTGACTTATGAGGAGAAACCAGTTAAGATTCTCGAATTTGCCAGCCGAGTCACACGCAGCAAGGTTATCAAGTTTTGCAAAGTTCAGTGGAGCCACCATACCGAGGATGAAGCCACCTGGGAGCGAGAGGAAGATCTACTGAAGGACCACCCTCACCTATTTTCTAGCCAACCCGAATCTCGAGGGCGAGATTCATCTTAAGGGGGGTAGGTTTGTAACATCCCAAATTTTCAATTTGGAATGTTATAGAATAGATCATCTTTGCATATCATATTTTATTGCATTTTGGCTTGATCCTATAAGTTTCACGCAACTCAAGGACCCACGGAGAGAGTTGGAGATTTCGTTATTTTCATATTTGAGTTTTCTCAAATTTTGAAAATAGGATCATTTGATTTTAATTATTTTATCTTCGAATATTCCTTACACAAAAATAAAAGCGGGGGAATAAAATGACTTTCCCAAATAAGTAAATATTGAGGATTTAATAATAAAATCAAATAAGATTTTATTTCGGAGTTTATCACTATTTTATTTGAATTTAGGAAAAATGTGCGTTTTTAAAAATTGCATTTTAGGCGCAAATAAATGTTCATCTTGTCCGGCTTATTTTTAGAGGACGGGGAAAATTTATTTCGGGATTTTTGGAGTTCGTTTAGTATTTTTTTTCTGCATGTCCGAATATTTCAAAAAAAAACGAAACCGACCTCGGGCCCTATTCGACCAGGATTCCGCCCGGTCGGCCCTTTAAATAGTGCGCCCCCGAGCCGCCCTAGCCCAGCCCACCCCGCTGCCCTAACCCTAGCCGCCGCCAGCCGCAGCCGCCGTCGACACCGCCGCCACCTCGCCGGAGCCGACCGCCGCCGCCGGCCGTTGAGCCGCCGCCGCCACCGCCGGAGGAAGTCGCCGCCGCCGCCGCGGTTTTCGAGAGAAAACCGTTGGTTTTTTTAGGAACCTGTTTTATTTTTTTATATAGATCGGTTTTATTTTTTTTCTTGGTTTAGTTATTTAGCGGACGTTTGTTCGTACGTTCGTTTTAACGAACGGATTTCGTCGTTTAGCCACAGAAAACGAACGTTCGTTAGCCTATTCGTCCGTTTTTCTTTTTCTCGGATTTTCCGTGATTATTTCCGATCGTGATTTCTGATCCGATTTTCGTTCTAGTATAAATTTTCGCTCATTTATCGGAATCAGGCGATTCAAGTGCCTGGAGTTTCGTCTCGAAACCCTCTTTCCGTTAAACCAACTCAAACAAGTTTTTGCAACTGTAAAATTTGACTTAGGTCCAGATTAGTAAATGAAGCTTGTTTCTTTCGCCGTTTGACTTTCGTTGCTTCGTTTGATTTGATTCTTTTTGCAAACCAGAGTTCTTAAGTTGAACTTTCTGGTTTGATCTCTTATTTGAGTTTTACCCATGCATTAGATGAGTGCTTATTGTATGCTTGTTTGTTTGCGATAGAGTACCCGGAGTGCGCCGCTTGCTACTACGAGTCTCTAGGTTTCACGGATCATCAACAACGCACGTAACACTTTGATCATACCTCTTTACTACCCAGTTTTATTGCATTAGATCAATCCTCAACCAATTGCATGATTAGGATCTGATTAATATGTGGGTTTTGGGAAGTAGATGAGGTAGAACCTATTACCTGTTTTATTATCAAACCTTTGGGAGTTACTTCTACGTTTGCCTATTGCTATGCTATGCTAGTAGACGTGGATTGGGTGAGTGTATCCATGATAGATGTGACATTGTTAAATTAATGGTTTACTTAAGGTGGCAACTTAAATTCACATTTGGGTGGACTGAGGCACCTGGGGAACCCAGTGTTGCCTGTATTTTTTTGGAAATCCCAGGGTACCGTGTGATTCTCCTATGGACCGCCACCCAGGCTCAAAGGGATCATGAGATTTTTCATGCTAGAAACTTCCGTGTGCAGCCACAAGCTACTATGGGCTCTAGCATAGTCGATTAAGTCGTGTGAACTCTTACAGCGGTAGACTAGCTGATGTAGGGGAAAGTAGGTGTAACTGTCTACCCATCGTAAGGTGCAAACGCTTCTGAAAGACTATGTCTCGGTCATCCGTTTCTCAAACACCATGTAGTGCGAGAATTCCAACGGAGGAGATCGAGTCTTTCGGGGAAAAGTGCGCAAACCTCTACACAGTGTACAAACTAATCATGGTTGGCGGTGTCCCCGGTTATGGACGTTTTGAGTAACTAGTACCTGGATTATCATGTGAATCTCATCATGTCACTTTAATTTAATTTGTTGGGTTTTAATGATGATGCTTAATTGGGATTGAGTTGGGTGAACCATCTCAATTGTTAACAACCACCATGATAGTTAAATAAAATTTATTCCTTTGCTGTAGGGAAAAATTGGCTTTATGCAAAAATGTAACCGTAGAGCTTTCCACCAGCCATATATGCATTTAGTATAGCACTATTTCTGTTCATTACTCTCTATGTGTTACATTGTCAGCATATTCCATGTGCTGACCCGTTTCGGGCTACAACGTTCATGTTGTAGACTTTTCAGACGACGAGTAAGGTGCCTTAGGTCGTGGTCTTATACTCAGTGATGCCGTTGGAGTTGATGACTCGCTTATCTTCCAAGCCTTCCGCTGTTACCGTTATTAGATGGCCTTAAGCCATATTTATTGTAATAAGTTCTCTTTTGAGACTTTTGATGTAATAAGTGTGTGATTGCTACTCTGTTATAAATCCTTCAAGTACTGTGCGTGTCAGCATTACCGATCCAGGGATGACACTGATGCACAGAGATCAGACTGTATGAGGTATGGTCGCTACAGGGTGTCGAGGTATGTGTGACAACTTGAGAGACGGACTACAGTTTTATAAATAAAGTTGATACCAAAAGAATTGTCACTACTAGGATCTGATTGATACATCAAGACGTGATCTTATAGAGGGTACTATAATCACCAAAATCATTTTACATGCCGGGGGTCTAATAACAAGAAGAAAAGCTCAGTACAGGTCCTTTTAAATAAGGTTTGGTCTGAAGAGTCCTTTGGATGTCCTGCCGCACGTCTGCGCTGCTTTTATCTTGTAGAGGTGGATTCCTTGAAGGAAACAGTCTTCTGTTTGCCGTACGGAACCGGGCTCGGAGTGCGTCTTTATAAGTCCGTAGGATACATGGGCTCAAATGGACCTGTGGTAAAAAAGTAGACGTGGAAAGGTGGAAGATCATATAGGGTCGAGACGTACTATAGACCTTCCCGTATTGTGCCTTCGCCGATGCCCAAGGTATTTTGAGTGTGTAATGATGCATGCGCGACACAAATGCCGCAGGTGTGTGTGGGGATCGATAGAAGCAGAACTGCTAGTCTAGCTCTGGATACCGAGCCATTAGCTTGCGGGACTGACCGGACTCTTTTAACAAAGTCCGCCATGATGACCGACGAGGTGTGCGGCTTAAGTGGGCCGCTCTGTACTTCGGCTGCGAGAACTGATGTGTGCTCCTCTGTGCGGAGGGAGCGTTCCGTGCTTCCATTGACTGTTATAACACCGCGTGGACTGGGCATCTTGAGATTTAAATAAGCATAGTGCGGCACTACGTTGAATCGAGCAAAAGCGGTTCGTCTGAGCAGTGTGTGATAGCCACTTCGGAAGGGTATGATATCGAAGATCAAGTCTTCACTGCGGAAGTTGTCGGGTGAGCCAAAGACAACTTCCAACGTTATTGAGCCCGAGCAGCGGGCCTCTACGCCAAGTATTACTCCTTTAAAGGTGGTTTTTGTGGGCTTGATTCTGGACGGATCGATACTCATTTTGCGGACGGTGTCCTGATAGAGCAGGTTAAGGCTGCTGCCGCCATCCATGAGGACTCGCGTGAGATGGAATCCGTCGATGATTGGATCGAGGACCAAAGCTGCCGATCCTCCATGACGGATACTGGTCAGGTGATCGGGCAAGCCGACCATGGGTTGAATTTTGGGGCGACCAGCTCTACTGTGTAGATGTCCCCAATACATCTCCAACGTATCTATAATTTATGAAGTTTTCATGCCATGTTTACAATAGTTTTATATGATTTTGGTATGATTTGATTAGAACTAACCTGGACTGACGCTGTTTTTAGCAGAACTACCGTGTTGTTGTTTTTGTGCAGAAATAAAGTTCTCGGAACGCGCTGAAAATCAACGGGGCTTTTTTTTAGAAAATATGAAAAATACTGGAACAAAAATATACCGGAGGGGAGTCCCGTGGGCCCCACAAGGGTGGGGGGCGCGCCCCCTGCCTCGTGGACTCCCCGAGGGCCCCCCTGACGTGAAATCAACGCCAACACCTCCTATAAATACAGAAACCTTTGGGAAATAACCTAGATCGGAAGTTCCGCTGCTGCAAGCCTCTGTAGCCACGAGAAATCAATCTAGGCCCTCTCTGGCACCCTGCCGGAGGGGGCCATCATCACCGGAGTCCATGGAGGAGGATCCCGTACGGGCCATCATCACCATGAAGGCCATGGACCAGAGGGAGGCCATGGAGGAGGAAGCACAAGGGGGAGGACCTCTCCTCGTCTCTCTCGGTGGCGCCAGAGCCATCGGGACTGGAATCATCGCCGCGGTGATCGTCTTCGTCAACATCACCACCATCATCACCGTCCTCATATCTTTTACGCTGTCCACTCTCCCGCACCCCGCTGTAATCCCTACTTGAACATGGTGCTTTATGCCACATATTATGATCCAATGATGTGTTTCCATCTTATGATGTTTTGAGTAGATATCCTTTGTCTTTGGGTTGATTGATGATCCAGATTGGTATGAGTTGTATGCTTTATTTTGGTGCTGTCCTATTGTGTCCTCCATGTCATGCAAGCGTGAGGGATTCCCGCTGTAGGGTGTTGCAATATGTCCATGGTTTACTTATTGTCTAAGTTGCTTGAGTGACAGAAGCATAAACATGGATAAGTGGGTCACGGCGTATGGGAATAAAGGGGACTTGATATGCTAATGCTATGGTTGGGTTTTACCTTAATGATCTTTAGTACTTGCAGATGCTTGCTAGAGTTCCAATCATAAGTGCATATGATCCAAGAAGAGAAAGTATGTTAGCTTATGCCTCTCCCTCATATGAAATTGCAATAGTGATTATTGGTCTTGTTAACAATTGCCTAGGATAATTCCACACACCGACCCATCATTATTCCACACTCGCTATTTATAATATTTAGTAATATATTCTAACTTTATGATAACAACACCTACTTTTATATTTTAGCTTTCCAATGTCATGCAAAGTTATCCTCTTCATACCCACAACGTAGTTTTATTTCTCGTTTCTAGTTGGAAGCAAACGTTCGGTGTACGTAGAGTCGTATTAGTGGCAGATATGGCTTGAGAGAATATTGATCTTACCTTTAGCTCCTTGTGGGTTCGACACTCCATACTTATCACTTCCACCTTTGGAAATTGCTACGATGATTTCATGCACTTGGGGATTATCAGTCCCTTAATGTGCGCTTGCGCTCCCATTTGGGGATGTGTGTGACATAGATCATATTCACCGTTTTGTCCTCGGGAAATTGCTTCTGCACCCCTGTATTCGGTGGACGAGGTTCTTCATCGTCGTCCTCGCTGGGCGGCCTCTTCCCCTTGTGTTCGACATTGAGCTTGCCGGCCTGTTTAAATACCCAACAATTTCAGTTGGTGTGATTGGCAGGTTTGTCGGGGGTGCCATGAATCTGGCAAGGCCGATCAAGTATTCTGTCGAAACTAGATGAACCGTCTTTGTTTCCTTTGAATTGCTTCTTCCGCTGACCGGATTTTGAGCCACTGAATCCGGCGTTCACCGTCGTGTCTTCTGTATTGTTTCGACACTTGTTCTTGTCGCATCGTGGTTTGCCATTGCCGTCTCTAACTTCAGAGGTGCATGGGTCGCTGGTGCTATTGCTTCTACGAGCGAGCCAACTATTTTCTCCCGCGCAAAAGTGTGTCATAAGTGTGGTAAGAGCTGCCATAGACTTTGGTTTCTCTTGGCCGAGGTGTCGGGCGAGCCACTTGTCTCGGACACTGTGTTTGAAGGCCGTGAGGGATTCGACATTCGAACAATCCACAATCTGGTTCTTTTTGATTAAGAACCTGGTCCAGAGCTTCCGGGTTGATTCACCGGGTTGCTAGATTATATGACTAAGGTCATCGGCATCAGGTGGCCGAACATATGTACCTTGGAAGTTGTCTCTGAAGGCGTCCTCCAAGTCTTCCCAGGTTCCAATAGAGTTTTGTGGGAGGCTAGTCAGCCAATGTCGTGCTGGTCCTTTAAGTTTTAGGGGGAGGTACTTGATGGCATGGAGGTCGTCACCGCGGGCCATGTGGATATGGAGAAGAAAGTCTTCAATCCATACTGCAGGATATGTGGTGCCATCATATGATTCAATGTTTACGGGTTTAAACCCTTCTGGGAACTGGTGCTCCATTACTTCATTGGTGAAGCACAGAGGGTGTGCGGCTCCTCTATATCGAGCGACGTCATGGCGCAGTTCGGATGGAGTCCGTATGCGGGTTTCAGCCCGTGTGAGGTTGTGTGTGTTGCGCCAGGCTTGATGGCCGTTTTCTCGTGCTGGTGCACGCCCTCGTGATCCATAAATTGATCTTGCCTGACAGGCTCTATTGTCCAGGTCCTATCGCAGGTCGTGCATGCGTCCTACGGCTTCTGTTTCTCTGCCTCTAGGGCGAGGTGGCGCAGGTTGGTGTTCGGCTTGGGTTGCTGCTCTGTACCGACCACGAGGTGGCCGGTCAGGTCCGTCAGCCACGTTACGTGATGTCGGTATAGGCTCTTGGACCTCTTCGTCAAATTGGGAGAGCAACCTGCGCTTTGGGTAACTTTTAGTTGGGCGCTCGAGGCCATATTCCTCAGCTGCCAGGACATTAGTCCATCTATCGTTGAATAAATCCTGATCGGCTTGAAGTTGCTGCCGCTTCTTTTTCAGGCTTCTGGCCGTGGCTATTAGCCGGCGCTTGAAGCGCTCTTGTTCGAGGGGGTCCTCTAGTACGATGAAGTCTTCGTCGCCCAGGCTCTCATCCTCTTCGGAGGTCGATAAGTAGTTACTATCCTCCGAGCCCTTGTCCCCGATAGGATCATCAGGGTTGACTTGCCCCTCTTCCCAATCATCCTGCTCGGATGTTGGCTCAACAGGGGCTTCATGGTCTTTGGCGTTATCCGGAGTATTGTTGTCTCCGGTGCTGGTGTTACTGTCTTTTTCTCGGAGCGGTTTAGAGCAGCGCCGCTGACGACAACACTTCGGTGGTGCCATAGGAGAATTATTCTCGACTGGGTCCTTCCCACCTTCGCCATCATCCTCTTTGGGTGTGTCCACCATATACACATCATATGTGAAAGTAGCCGTCCAGCGTCCGGTGAGCGGCAGGTTCTGGCTTTGCTCTTCTCCAGCATCATCGTCCATGCCGTCGATGTCCTCGGAAGCGTAATCGAGCATGTCGGTTAAGTCCTCGATAGTGGCTATGAAGTGGGTGGTGGGTGGGACATAAAATTCCCCGCTCTCAACCCCTAGTGCAGGCTGGGCATAGTTCGGCAGCGATCCTTCTGTGATGGCGAGAGATCGCATTAAGTCCACAGCCTCGTTTAAGAGTGGGGTCTGGACAGGGAAGCGAGAATCCGTGGACGGGGCGGGACAGGAGTTCCCTGGCCAAGCTCGTATAACCTGGACTTCGATAGTTCGGAGTTGGTGTACGGAGGTGAGTCTGGCTCGATGGGGATAGAGGGAGCCTGGAGTGACTCTGGGCCGGCGGTGAAACCATCCCCTCCGTATGTTCGGTGTTGAGCTCTATGGCAGCGGAGAGTCCGGCGGGTTCTAGACTCCCATCTTCGGACTTGATGAGGTGCTCCGGACTTGAGGCCGGAGCCATGATTGAGGTCGCGAACCCTTGGAAGATCAAGTCTCCCCGGATATCAGTGACGTAGCTTAGGTTTCCAAACCTGATCTGATGACCAGGCGTATAGTTGTCGATCTGCTCCAGGTGACCAATCGAGTTGGCACGCATTGCGAAGCTGTTGAATACAAAGATTTGGCCGAGGAGGAAAGCCTCCCTCAAGGCGGAATTGTTGTGGATGGTTGATGGAGCCATCGAGCCTTCTGGTGACGACACAGTGGAACTCTCAATAAAAGCACCAATGTCGGTGTCAAAACTGGCAGATCTCGGGTAGTGGGTCTCGAAATGTGCGTCTAAGGATCGAAGGTTACAAGGAGGCAGGGGACACGATGTTTACCTTGGTTCGGGCCCTCTTAATGGAGGTAATACCCTACTTCCTGTTTGATTGACTTTGATGAATATAGGGGTTACAAGAGTTGATCTACCTCGAGATCGTGATGGCTAAACCCTAGATGTCTAGCCTGTATGATTGTCATCTACCCTATGGACTAAACCCTCCGGTTTATATAGACATAAGAGGGATCTAGGGTTGTACTAGGTCATTTACAGAGAAAGGAAAGCATATGATCTATATGCCAAGCTTGCCATCCATGCAAAGGAGAGTCCCATCCGGACACGGGAAAAAGTCTTCTATCTTGTATCTTCACGGCCCATCAGTCCGGCCCATATCACATAGCCTGGACGCCCGAGGACCCCTTAGTCCAGGACTCCCTCACTCGCATAGAGCAGCTGTGGTTGCATAATGTCATCGTGCCAATGTTATTCATTGTAATATCAGAGACCTTGTATTCGTATTCAGGTTGTAATAGAAAGTTGGTTTGTTCTATGCTAAGTAGTGCTGTATTCCAGAAGACTTCACCTTGATCTCTGGGCTGGAATACGGGGCGTTCCCGTTTCTCCGAGCCAGGGTGTCACACTTCGTCCCTCGGGTCTTCCGGCTTGGTTGTTTGCTTCCCCTTCATGGTGCTCTTCTGGCGCCCCATTTCCTATGGGCGGAGAAGAAGGGAAGATCCGGAGGTGGATAAGAAGGAGTGGTGGCGGAGGCAGTTTCTCGTCAAGAGGAAGAAGATGGAGCGAGAAGGACAAAAGGCGTGAATGAGTAATGATCCTCCACACGTGCTCTGCTTTATTGGACCCGTGCAAGGAGGGTGGCTCTTCTCTATTCTCCTGCAGAAAACCACCTTCTCACATGCATGCTCCCCCAATAACCGCTGCAAAACCATGATCACACGGCCCGCAGTAACTACACAGAGCGGACGTGTGATTGGCAAGACAGTAAAATCATTACGCATGGACAGAGGGTTTTTGCCACATGTCTGCGCACTGCTTGGATCCTAATCCAACGCACCCGCTGCACGTTTGGCTCAGGCCCGGGGGCTACTGTCGGGGTAATCAAACAGGGGTATTTGATTCCCCTTGATGGTACGCAGACTCCCAGACAAAAACTGCCCTTGCTGGGCACGACAAAAGAACAAGATAGCTGTGAGACACCTTGGGAGGGCCTCCCATGCCGGGTAGGAAAGCCTGGCCAGGTCGAGGATGCCCCCAAGAACAAGTCCAGGTACTCCCTGGCAGGCTTGCTAGGGCCTCCAAGATCAAAGCCCGCCAGGCTCCTTCAAAGGATCATCACCAAGACGCCACCGCTCCACCCCATCACACCCAAGTCAATCAGTGTAGTGTGAAGGTGCTAAGCAACCAGGTGGATCCTATTAGTCATGTGGCAGCATCAAAGAGAAGAGATTAGCTTTATTGACACCCGTCCAGGAGGCGTGTCAAGCTGATGAGAAGAGGTGGATAAGTGGCGCAACAGGCTTGCCGGGATTCGCCCTCGACACGACACCTAGCTGTGCATTTAATGCACTTTGTCCTAACTGCCAGAGTTAGGTATGATAGCAATGTTAGATATCTAATCACACCCAAATGACTATTTTGCCACTGTGGTCACCCCTTAACCTATAAAAGGAGGCCCGAGGCAACCTAGCAAAGGGTTCGAACACTCCGACCCCCAACACTTGGAAGCTCATGTCGCTCTTCCTAAGGCACCCTTGCCGGCCCAGAGCGCGTCGAGCCTTCGTCCACCTCCAAATCAATCCACAAAAGCAAGAGTAGGGTTTTACGCTGCAAAGTGTCCTAAACCTGGGTAAAAAGCGAGTTGTCCATCATCGCGTCATTCCCTATTGCTTCTGCTCTTTGTGCAACGTGCCCGTCCCCATGCCGGACCACAGAGGGGCATCCTTGTCCCAGAGGTGATCGTGCTTCCACGCCAACAGGGGGGCGCGGAAGAAGTGCGGGGGAAATGGGGAAATTTGGGTGTCAACTCTTGGTTTAGCCCAGAAGTTCTAGGGTAAGGACGGAAGTTTTAGGGTTTGGAAGTTCTGGGAGTGCACGGAAGTTTCAGGGGTCGCAGAAATACGTCCAGGGCAAAGCCTAATTTCCAAATCTGAGAACGGGGGCGAAAGAACTCGATTTGCAGGGCGAAATTGAAGGGGAAAATGAAAAAATAGGGCTAGGGAACACCAAGGGAGGTAGGTCCACTTGCCAAACACTAGATCCGTGGAGAAAATCAACAAAAACTCACTAGAACCATCAAAACGCAAGAGATTCTTGGGGGCTATTTTTGGGGAAATTTTTGAAACTGGGCAAGGAAATTCAAACTAAGCGGTAGAAAGTGTGTGTGTGGGAGGGGGGTAGGGCTCCAAATTCGTGGCAACCTATGCTTTGATCTAAGATGATGTAGATCACTTGGATAAAACCAATTCATGTCAACATGGCGCTTGATACCAAGATGATGTAGGGCAAAACCCTAATCAGTGTAATTTGTCCCGATGTTCATGAATTGGAGGTGGATTCGAGGAAGAACACGAGTGGAATCACGAAATGGGAAACACAAATCAACACACATAGATGCAAATAGAGATACACATAGCTAGATAGATCCACGATCCAGATCATCCAAAGAGTGAGATGGAATAAGATAGTTCTTCCCCAAGTCCTCGAACAAGGTCTTGATCATTCTATGATGAGAATCCTTCTCCACGAGTGGAGGTCTTGATAATCCCTAGGGACTTATCCAATGAATGTCTTGGACTCCAATGGAGTGTTCTCTCTCTCGAGGAATCCCACAAGGAGAGGTACATGAGCAAAGCTCTATGATATGAGTGATGGGGAACGAAGCATGAAAATCAAAAAAATTCCTACGAACACCCAAGATCTATCTAGGAGAAGCATAGCAACGAGAGGGGAGAGTGTCCCTACGTACCCTCATAGACCAAAAGCAGAAGCGTATATAACAGGGTTGATGTAGTTGTACTCCTCGCGATCCGATCACGATCCAACCGATCTAGTGTCGAACGGACAGCACCTCCGAGTTTAGCACAGGTGCGGCTCGATGATGTCTCATCCTCCTTGATCCAAAAAGAGAAGGCAGAGAAGTAGATGGGAGCACAACCATCACGACGGCATGGTGAGGATGGTGGTGGTGGAGCTAGTTCAGCAGGACTTTGCCAAATGCTACTAGAATGAGGACGGAGGAACTACGGAGTAACAGGAGAGAGAGAGAGAGAGAGAGAGAGAGAGAGAGAGAGAGAGAGAGAGAGAGAGAGACCAAAGGCTTGGTGTGTCCTCTTGGGGCACCCCCTCCCCTCTATATATAGGTGGAGGGGAATGGAGAATAGCCCCTCCAAGCCTTAGGGCGCAGCAAAGGGGGAGAGGACTTGGACTCCAAGTCCAATCCTATTCCTACTAGGCTCCCCTTTTTTCCTTCCCTAGCCACATGGGCTTTTGAGGACTTGGTGCCCTAGCCCAATAAGGCCAGGGCGCCTACCCTCAGCCCACGCCAGCCCTTGGGTCATGGTGGACCCACTTGTGGACTTTTGGAGCCCTCCGGAATCCTCCAGAACCTTATAGAAGCTTCATGGTACAATACCGAAAAAACTGCACCTTTCCGGAACCCAAAATATGACTTCCCATAAATAAATCTTTATCTCTCGACCATTACGAGACTCCTTGTGATGTCCGGGATCTCATCCGGGACTCCGAACAACATTTTGTTACCAATCATCAAATATCCCAATACTACTCTAGCGTCAACGAATGTTAAGCGTGCGACCCTACGGGTTCGGGAATCATGTAGTCATGACCGAGACACCTCTCCGATCAGTAACCAATAGCGGGGCCTGGATGCCCATATTGATTCCTACATATTCCACACAGATCTTTTATCGGCTGAACCACGATGTCAAGGATTCGGTTAATCCTATATGCAATTCCCTTTGTCCGGTGATATGTACTTGCCTGAGATTCGATCGCAGGCATCTCCATACCTAGTTCAATCTCGTTACCGGCAAGTCTCTTTAGTCGTTCTGTAATACAAGATCCCGTGACTAACTCATTAGTCACCTTTCTTGAAAGATATTTAAGGTGTTGTATTACCGAGAGGGCTCAGAGATATCTCTCCGTCATATGGAGTGACAAATTCGAGTCTTGATCCATGCCAACCCAACAGATACCTTCGGAGGTACCTGTAGAGCACCTTTATGATCACTCAGTTATGAAGTGACGTTTGGATACACACTAAGTATTGCTCCGGTGTTAGGGAGTTACATGATTCATGGTCGAAGGAACAAATACTTTACATGAAGAAAGCTATAGCAAATAAACTAAACGATCTGATGCTAAGCTTACGTGGGTCTTGTCCATCACATCATTATCCTAATGATTTGATCCCGTTATCAAATGACAACTCATGTCTATGGTTAGGAAATCTTAACCATCTTTGATCAATGAGCTAGTCTAGTAGAGGCTCACTAGGGAAATTGTGTTGTCTATGTATTCACACATGTATTTAAGTTCCCGGTCAATACAATTTTAGCATGAATAATAAACATTTATCATGAACAAGGAAATATGATAATAACCAATTTATTATTGCCTCTAGGGCATATTTCCAACAGTCTCCCACTTGCACTAGAGTCAATAATCTAGTTTACATAGTTATGAATCTAAGACCCATGCAGTTTTGGTGTTGATCATGTTTCGCCCACGGAACAGGTTTAGTCAATGGGTCTGCCACATTCAGATCATTATGTACTTTGCAAAGTTGTATGTCTCCATCCTTAACATAATTACGAATGGAGTTGAAGCGGTGCTTGATGTGCTTGGTTCTCTTGTGAAACCTGGGCTCCTTGGCAATGGCAATAGCACCAATGTTGTCACAAAAGATAGTCATTGGATCCAATGCATTAGGTATTACACCCCATATCGAATATGAACTCCTTCATCCAAACTTGTTCTTGCACTGCTTCCGAAGCAGCTATATACTACTTCACATGTAGATCCCACCACGATGCTCTGCTTGCAATGCACCAACTGACCGCTCCACCATTTAATATAAATACGTATCCGGTTTGAGACTTAGAGTCATCCGGATCTGTGTCGAAACTAGCATTGACATAACCCTTTATGATGAGCTCTTCGTCACCTCCATAAATGAGAAACACGTCCTTAGTCCTTTTCAGTTACTTCAGGATATTCTTGACCGCTATCCAGTGATCTACTCCTAGATCACTTTGGTACCTCTCTGCCAGACTTATGGCAAGGCACACATCTCGTCTGGTACACAGCATGGCATACATTATAGAGCCTATGGCTGAGGCATAGGGAATGACTTTCATCCTTTCTCTTTCTTCTGCCGTGGTTGGGCTTTGAGTCTTACTCAACTTCACACCTTGCAATACAGGCAACAACCCTTTCTTTTACCAACCAATTTTGAACTTCTTCAAAACTTTGTCAAGGTATCTACTTTGTGAAGGTCCTATTAGGCGTCTTGATCTATATCTATAGTTTTTTATGTCCAATATGTAAGCACATTCACCGAGGTCTTTCATTGAAAAACACTTATTCGAATATCCTTTTATGCTTTCCAGAAATTCTATATCATTTCCAATCAACAATATTTCATCCACATATAATATCAGAAATGCTACAAACCTCCCATTCACTTTCTTGTAAATACAAGCTTCTCCGCAAGTTTGTATAAAACCAAAAGCTTTGATCACTTCATCAAAGTGAATATTCCAACTCTGAGATGCTTGCACCAGTCCCTAGATGGATCACTGGAGCATGCATACTTTGTTAGCATCCTTAGGATCGATAAAACCTTCTGGTTGCATCATATACAACTCTTCCTTAAGAAACTCATTAATGAATGTTGTTTTGACATCCATTTACCAGATCAAATAATCATAAAATGTGGCAATAGCTAACATAATTCAACAGACTTAAGCATCACTACGGGTGAGAAAGCCTCATCATAGTCAACCCCTTGAACTTGTTAGAAACCTTTTGCGACAAGTCGAGCTTTAGAGACGGTGACATTACCATCAGCGTGTGTCTTGTTCTTAAAGATCCGTTTATTCTCAATGGCTTGCCGATCATTGGGCAAGTCACCAAAGTCCATACTTTGTTCTCATACATGGATCATATCTCGAATTTCATAGCCTCAAGCCATTTGTTAGAATTCGGGCTCATCATAGCTTCTTCATATTTCGTAGGTTTGCTGTTGTCTAACAACACGACATCCAGGACTAGATTACTGTACCACTCTGGTATGGAACATATCCTGGTCGACCTACGGAGTTTGGTAGTAACTTGATCCGAAGTTTCATGATCATCATCATTAGCTTCCTCTTCAACTGGTGTAGGCATCACGGGAACTACTTTCTGTGATGTGCTACTTTCCATTTTGAGAGAAGGTACGATTACCTCATCAAGTTCTACTTTCCTCCCACTCACTTCTTTTGAGAGAAACTCCTTGTCTAGAAAGGACCCGTTCTTGGAAAAAGAGATCTTGCCCGCTGTGGTAGAAGGTATACCCATTGGTCTCTTTAGTGTATCCTATGAAGACGCACTTCTCCGCTTTGGGTTCGAGCTTATCAGGCTGAAGCTCCTTGACATAAGCGTCGCATTCCCAAACTTTAAGAAACGACAACTTAGGTTTCTTGCCAAAGGACAACTTAGGTTTCTTGCCAAACCACAACTCATACGGTGTAGTCTCAACGGTTTAGACGGTGCCCTATTTAAAGTGAATGCAACTATCTGTAATGCATAACCCCAAAATGAAAGTGGAAAATCGTAAGAGACATCATAGAACGCAACATATCCAATATAGTACGATTACGACATTCATACACACCATTACGCTGTGGTGTTCCAAGTGGTGTGAGCGGTGAAACAATTCCACATTGTCTTAAATGCATACCAAACTCGTAACTCAAATATTCACCTCCACGATCAGATCGTAGAAACTTTATTTTCTTGTTACAATGATTTTCCACTTCACTATGAAATTCCTTGAACTTTTCAAATGTTTCAGCCTTGTGTTTCATTAAGTAAATATACCCATATCTAATCAAATCATTTGTGAAGGTAAGAAAATAACGATATCCACCGCGTGCTTCAACACTCATCGGACCGCATACATCAGTATGTATTATTTCCAATAATTCACTAGCTTGCTCCATTGTTCCAGAGAATGGATTTTTAGTCATCTTGTCCATGAGGCGTGGTTCACATGTCTCGAGTGATTCATAATCAAGAGATTCCAAAATTCCATCAACATGGAGTTTCTTCATGTGCTTTACACCAATATGACCTAAGTGGTAGTACCACAAATATGTGGTACCATCATTATTAAGTTTGCATCTTTTTGCATCAATATTATGAATATGTGTATCATTGATCGAGATTCAACAAGAATAAACCATTCACAAGGGGTGCATGACCATAAAAGATATTACTCATATAAATATAAAACCATTATTCTCTGACTTCAATGAATAACCGTCTCGCAATAAACAAGATCTAGATATAATGTTCATGCTCAACGCAAGCACCAAATAACAATTATTTAGGTTTAAAACTAATCCCAAAGGTAGATGTAGAGGAAGCGTGCCGACGGCGATCACATCAACCATGGAACCATTTCCGATGTACATCGTCATGTCGTCCTTAGCTAGTCTTCGTTTATTCCGTAGCTCCTATTTCAAGTTACAAATATGACCAACTGAACCAGTATCAAATACCCAGGCGCTACTACGAGCACTAGTAAGGTACACAACAATAAGATGTACTATATCAAATATACCTTTGTTGATGTTGCCAGCCTTCTTATCTGCCAAGTACTTGGGGTTGTTCCGCTTCTAGTGACCATTCCTCTTCTAGAAGCACTCAGTCTCAGGTTTGGGTCCATCCTTGGGTTTCTTCATGGGAGCGGCAACTATTCTACCGTTATTCTTAAAGTTCCCTTTCTTTCCATTGCCTTTCTTGAAATTAGTGGTCTTTGTAACCATCAACACTTGATGCTCCTTCTTGATTTCTACCTCCGCGGCCTTAAGCATCACGAAGAGCTTGAGAAGTGTTTTATCCACCCCTTGCATATTATAGTTCATCACAAAGACCTTATAGCTTGGTGGTAGTGATTTGGAGAGTTCTATCAATAATCAAGTCATCTAGAAGATTTAACTCCTAACTGAGTCAAGCGGTTGTGCAACCCAGACATTCTAAGTATATACTCACTAAAAGAACTGTTCACCTCCATTTAACAACTAAAGAACTTGTGAGAGATGTCATACCTCTCGACCCGGACATGAGCTTGAAACCAATTTCAGCTCCTGGAAGATCTCATATGCTCCATGGTGCTCAAAACGTCTTTGAGCCCCGGTTCTAAGACATAAAGCATGTTGCACTGAACTATCGAGTAGTCATCAAAACGTGCCTGCCAAATGTTCACAACATCCATAGACGATGCTAGAGAGGTGATAACTCACAAGTATAGGGGATCGCAAAAGTTTTTGAGGGTAGAGTATTCAACCCAAATTTATAGATTTGACACAAGGGGAGCCAAAGAATATTTGCAAGTATTAGCAGCTGAGTTGTCAATTCAACCACACCTGGAGATTAGTTCTCTGCAGCAATATGATCAGTAGCAAAGTAATACGATAGTTTTGATAGTAGTGGTAACAGCAGCGGTAACGGTAACAGTGATAACAATCATTTTCTAGCAAGTGTAGCAGTAGCAATAGCAATAGTAACTTAGCAAAAGCAATATGTAGGAAAATTCGTAGGCATTGGATCGATGAATTTGTTAGATGATATTCATCATATAATAGTCATAACCTAGGGCGATACAAAACTAGCTCCAGTTCATAAATATAATGTAGGCATATATTCCATAAATAGTCATACGTGCTTATGGAAAGAACTTGCATGACATCTTTTGTCCTACCCTCCCGTGGCAGCGGGGTCCATAAGGAAACTAAGGGATATAAATGCCTCCTTTTAATAGAGAACCGGAACAAAGCATTAGCACATAGTGAATACATGAACTCCTTAAATTATGGTCATCACTGGAAAGTATCCCGAGTATTGTCACTACAGGGTTTATGGATCATACCACGCAATAGGTGAGTATAACTTGGAAGATCAGTTCTAGAACATAAAACGGTTCAGATCTGAAATCATGGCACCCAGGCCCAAAGTGACAAGCATTAAGCATGGCAAAGTCCTAGCAACATCAATCTCAGAACATAATGGATACTAGGCATCAAGCCCTAACAAAACTAACTCGATTACATGATGAATCTCATCCAACTCATCACTGACCAGCGAGCCTACAAAGGAATTACTTACTACCACTGGGGAGCATCATTGAATAGGTGATGGAGAAAGGTTGGTGATGAGGAAGATCGAAGATCCCCCTCTCCGGAACCTCAGACGGACTCCAGATCTGGCCTCCCGATGAAGAACAAGAGGTGGCGGCGGCTCCGTCTCGTGAAACATGATATTCTTTCTCCCTGAATTTTTTCTCCAAAAATAGGATTTTATTGCGTCGAAGATAGGGTCAGCGGGGCAACCAGGTGGGCACAACTCACGTGAGTGCACCAGGAGGGGGCGCACCCTGGTGGATTGTGCTCCCCCAGGGACCCCCCTGCGGTGGTTCTTGGCTCCAGTATTTTTCTTTTATTGTATAAAAATTCTCCAAAAAGTTTTGTTCCATTCCGAGAACTTTTATTTCTTCACAAAAACAACACCATGGTAGTTCTGCTGAAAACAACGTCAGTCCGGGTTAGTTTCATTCAAATCATTCAAATTAGAGTCCAAAACAAGATTAAACCATTAGGAAAAGTAGATACGACGGAGACATATCAACTCCCCCAAGCTTAAACCTTTGCTTGTCCTCAAGCAATTCAGTTGATAAACTAAAAGTGAAAAAGAAAAACTTTTACAAACTCTTTTGCTCTTGTTTACATAAATAAGATTAAGTAGCACCCAGGTTTTCAGCAAAGAATATTGCTAACCATGTCAACAATAACCCTTAAAAATTATAATAACTCATATCAATGGCATAAGCAACTAGCAAGCAATAATAAAATATCTCAAAGGACAACACTTTGTCAAAACAATCGTGATATAATATGACAACAGTGGTATCTCACTAGCCCTTTCTAAGACTGCAATAAATGCAGAGCACCTCCAAAGTTCAAGCAGCGACTAAACATTGTAATTCATGGTAGAAAAGATCCAGCCATGATGCATCCAGCATTAGTAATATACAATGCATGAGGATGACAATAGTGCTCTTAGATCTGGCGCTTGTTTGAGAAGGTGATGACACAGCATAAAATTAACTAGATAGTCCCTTCGCAGAGGGAAGCAGTGATTTGTAGCGGTGCCAGAGCTCAGATTTTTAAAATAGAGATAAATGAAATTTTGAGAAATGCACCCTTACTGTTTACTTCGCGACCCTTAGTTATCGATATCTTCCATGCTAAGCACATTAGTGGAGGTTCCCAAGCGATAAAAGTAAAGGTTTACTCCTATAGAATCAAAAGTATGTCTAGAGGGGGGGGGTGATTAGACTACTTGACCAAATAAAAATCTAACCTTTTCCCAATTTTAAGTCTTGGCAGATTTTAGCAACTTCACACAAGTCAATCAATCAACCTACACATGCAATTCTAAGAGTATAGCAGCGGAATATAAAACATTGAACATGAAGGTAAAGGGAGGAGTTTGGAGTGTGCAAACGCAATTGGAGACACAGAGATTTTTGGCGTGGTTCCGATAGGTGGTGCTATCGTACATCAACGTTGATGGAGACTTCAACCCACGAAGGGTAACGGCTGCGCGAGTCCACGGAGGGCTCCACCCACGAAGGGTCCATGAAGAAGCAACCTTGTCTATCCCACCATGGCCATCACCCATGAAGGACTTGCCTCACTAGGGTAGATCTTCACGAAGTAGGCGATCTCCTTGCCCGTACAAACTCCTTGATTCAACTCCACAATCTTGACGGAGGCTCCCAAGTGACACCCGACCAATCTAGGAGATACCACTCTCTAAAAGGTAATAGATGGTGTGTTGATGATGAACTCCTTGCTCTTGTGCTTCAAATGATAGTCTCCCCAACACTCAACTCTCTCTCATAGGATTGGATTTGGTGGAAAGATGTTTTGAGTAGAAAGAAACTTGGGGAAGGCTAGAGATCAAGATTTATGTGGTTGGAATGGAATATCTTTACCTCAACACATGAGTAGGTGGTTCTCTCTCAGAAAATGAATGCTGGAAGTGTAGGCATGTTATGCTGGCTTTCTCCACGAATGAAGAGAGGGTGGAGGGGTGTATATAGCCTCCACACAAAATCTAACCCTTACACACAATTTACCAAACTCGGTGAGACCGAATCATAAAACTCAGTCAGATCGATTTAGTTCATAATGTGACCATTAGGCATTTCGGTGGGATCGACATGTCAACTCGGTGGGACCGATTTCTCTAGGGTTAGGGCATAACGTAATCTCGGTGAGACCGATTACACAAACTTGGTGGGACCGACTTTGGTAATAAGATAACCAGAGAGTTGGTCGGGCAAACTAGGTGGGACCGATTCGCTCATCTCGGTGAGACCGAAACGTTACGAAGGGAAACAGAGAGTTTGTAATCCCATCTCGGTGAGACTGATTCGTCCATTTTGCATCATGCTTTTATATCGATATTTATTGCATTATGGGCTGTTATTACACGTTATGTCACAATACTTATGACTATTCTCTCTTATTTTACAAGGTTCATCATGAAGAGGGAGAATGCCGGTAGCTGTAATTCTAGTTGGAAAAGGAGGAAATATAGGAAACCTATTCTACACAGCTCCAAAAATCCTGAAACTCCACGGAAGTCATTTTTAGAATTAATAAGAATTATTGAGCGAAGAAAATTTCAGAGGGGGCCCACACCCTGGACAGGAGGGTGGGGGCGCGCCCCCCCTACTGGGCGCGCCCCTGTCTCTTGGGCCCCCTGGTGGCCCTCCAGTGCCCATATTCTGCTATATGAATGCTTTTACCCTGAAAAAAATCATAAGCAAGCTTACGAGACGAAACTCCGCCGCCACGAGGTGGAACCTTGGCGGAACCAATCTAGGGCTCCGGCGGAGCTGTTCTGCCGGGGAAACTTCCCTCTGGGAGGGGGAAATCATCACCATCATCATCACCAACGATCCTCTCATCGGGAGGGGGTCAATCTCCATCAACGTCTTCACCAGCACCATCTCCTCTCAAAACCCTAGTTCATCTCTTGTATCCGATCTTGTATCAAAACCACAAATTGGTACCTATGGGTTGCTAGTAGTGTTGATTACTCCTTGTAGTTGATGCTAATTGGTTTACTTGGTGGAAGATCATATGTTCAGATCCTTAATGCATATTAATACTCCTCTGATCATGAAATGAATATGCTTTGTGAGTAGTTACGTTTGTTCCTGAGGACATGGGTGAAGTCTTGCTATTAGTAGTCATGTATGTTGTCTCCCCTCTAGTGGTGTTATGTGAACGTCGACTACATGACACTTCACCATTATTTGGGCCTAGAGGCAGGCATTGGGAATTAATAAGTAGATGATGAGTTGCTAGAGTGACAGAAGCTTAAACCCTAGTTTATGCGTTGCTTCGTAAGGGGCTGATTTGGATCCACTAGTT
Source organism: Triticum dicoccoides (assembly GCF_002162155.2). Classification (NCBI taxonomy): domain Eukaryota; kingdom Viridiplantae; phylum Streptophyta; class Magnoliopsida; order Poales; family Poaceae; genus Triticum; species Triticum dicoccoides. The sequence goes on from NC_041381.1 coordinate 293,889,433, forward strand.
TCATGCTATGATTAGGTTTACCTTAATACTTCTTTTGTAGTTGCGGATGCTTGCAATAGGGGTTAATCATAAGTGGGATGCTTTTCCAAGAGAGGGCAGTACCCAAGCACCGGTCCACCCACATATCAAATTATAAAAGTACCATACGCGAATTATATGAGCGTGATGAAAACTAGCTTGATGATAATTCCCATGTGTCCTCGGGAGCGCTGTTCTCATTATAAGATATTGTCCAGGCTTGTCCTTTGCTACAAAAAGGATTGGGCCACCTTGCTGCACCTTATTTACTTTCATTGCTTGTTACCCGTTACAAATTATCTTATCACAAAACTATCTGTTACCTACAATTTCAGTGCTTGCAGAGAATACCTTACTGAAAACCACTTGTCATTTCCTTCTCCTCCTCGTTGGGTTCAACACTCTTACTTATTGAAAGGACTACGATAGATCCCCTATACTTGTGGGTCATTAAGACTCTTTTCTGGCACCGTTGCCGGGGAGTGAAGCGCCCTTGGTGAGTGGAACTTGGTAACGAAACATTTATACAGTGTGCTGAAATTTTCTGTCACTTGTTACTATGGAAACTAATCCTTTGAGGGGCTTGTTCGGGGCATCTTCGCCCCGACCAGTAGAGCAAAGAGTTGCTCCTCAACCTACTGAACCTACTGAATATGTTTACTTTGAGATTCCTTCGGGTATGATAGAGAAACTGCTAGCTAATCCTTTTGCAGGAGATGGAACATTGCATCCCAATTTACACCTTATCTTTGTGGATGAAGTTTGTGGATTATTTAAGCTTGCAGGTATTCCCGATGATGCTATCAAAAGGAAGGTCTTCCCTTTATCTTTGAAGGGGGGTGCATTGACATGGTATAGGCCATGTGATGATACGGGGTCTTGGAACTATAAACGATTGAAATAGGAATTTCACCAGAAGTTCTATCCTATGCATCTTGTTCATCGTGATCATAATTACATCTATAATTTTTGGCCTCGCGAAGGAGAAAGCATCGCTCAAGCTTGGGGGAGGCTTAAGTCAATGTTATATTCATGCCCCAATCATGAGCTTACAAGAGAAATGATTATTAAAAAAATTTATGCTCGGCTTCTCTCAATGATTGCACCATGCTTGATACTTCCTGTGCTGGTTCTTATATGATGAAGACTATTGAATTCAAGTGGGACTTATTGGAAAGAATTAAACACAACTCTGAAGATTGGGGTTCCGACGATGGTAAGGAGTCAGGTATGACACCTAAGTTTGATTGTGTTAAATCTTTTATGGATACCAATGCTTTTCGTGGATTTAGCGCTAAATATGGACTTGACTTTGAGATGTAGCTTCTTTCTGTGAATCTTTTGCTGCTCATGTTGATCTCCCTAAGGAGAAGTGGTTTAAATATAATCCTCTCATAGAAGTAAAAGTAGTTGCACCTGTTACATTTGAATAAAAGACTATCACTTATAATGATCCTATTGTTCCTACTACTTATGTTGAGAAACCACCTTTTCCTGTTAGGATAAAGGATCATGCTAAAGCTTCAACTGTTGTTTGTAAGAGTAATACTAGAACATATACACCCCTAAGCAAATTAAAGTTGAACCTAGTATTTCTATGGTTAAAGTTCTCTTGGATGATAATATAGATGGGCATGTTATTTACTTCTGTGGTGAAACTGCTAATATTGCTAAACCAGATGCTAAGATACATAGACCTGTTGTAGGCATGCCTGTTATTTCTGTTAAAATAGGAGATCATTGTTATCATGTCTTATGTGATATGGGTGGCAGTGCTAGTGCAATACCTATTTCCCTATGTAATGAAATTATGCATGATATTGCACTCGCTGAGTATGAAGATATTGATGTTACAATTAACCTTGCCAATAGAGATACTATTAAGCCATTTGGGATTGTTAGAGATGTTGAAGTCTTGTGTGGGAAAATTAAATATCCCGCTGATTTTCTTGTTCTTGGTTCCCCACAATATAGCTTTTGTCCCATTATATTTGGCAGACCCTTCTTGAATACTGTTAATGCTAGGATTGATTGCAAAAAGGATGTTGTTACAATTGGCTTGGGGGATATGTCTCATGGTTTAACTTTGCTAAGTTTAGTAGATGACCCCGTGATAAAGAATTGCCTAGTAAGGATGAAATTATTGGTCTTGCTTCTATTGCCGTGCCTCCTACTGATCCTTTAGAACAATATTTGCTAGACCATGAAAATGATATGTTTATGAATGAAAGAAGGGAAATAGATGAAGTATTGCTTCAACAAGGTCCTGTTCTGAAACACAACTTACCTGTTGAAATCCTAGGGGACCCCCCTCCACCCAAGGGTGGTCCCATGTTTGAGCTCAAACCTTTACCTGATAATCTTAAATATGCTTATATTGATGAAAAGAAGATATATCCTGTTATTATTAGTGCTAACCTTTCAGAGCAAGAAGAGGAAAGATTATTGAAAACTCTAAAGAAGCACTGTGCTGCATTTAGATATACTCTGGATGATCTTAAGGGCATTAGTGCCACTCTATGCCAACACAAAATAAAATTGGAGAAAGATGCCAAACCAGTTAGAGATCCTCAAAGATGGTTAAATCCTAAGATGAAAGAAGTGGTAAGAAAGGAGATACTAAAGCTCCTAGAGGCAGGTATAATTTATCCTGGTGCTGATAGTGATTGGGTAAGTCCTGTCCATTGCGCCCCTAAGAAGGGAGGTATTACTGTCGTTCCTAATGATAAAGATGAACTGATCCCGCAAATAATTATTACAGGTTATAGGATGGTAATTGATTTCTGTAAATTAAATAAAGCTACTAAGAAAGATCATTACCCTTTACCTTTTATTGATCAAATGCTAGAAAGACTATCCAAACATACACATTTATGCTTTCTAGATGGTTATTCTGGTTTCTCTCAAATACCTGGGTCAGCGGAGGATCAATCAAAAACTACTTTTACTTGCCCTTTCGGTACTTTTGCTTATAGAAGTATGCCTTTTGGTTTATGTAATGCACCTACTACCTTTCAAAGATGCATGATGGCTAGATTCTCTGACTTTTGTGAAAAGATTTATGAGGTATTCATGGATGATTTCTTCGTTTATGGATCCTATTTTGATGATTGCTTGAGCAACCTTGATCGAGTTTTGCAAAGATGTGAAGACACTAGTCTCGTCTTGAATTGGGAAAAGTGTCACTTTATGGTTAATGAAGGCATTGTCTTGGGGCATAAAATTTCTGAAAGAGGTATTGAAGTTGATAAAGCTAAAGTTGATGCTATTGAAAAGATGCCATGTCCCAAGGACATAAAAGGTATAAGAAGTTTCCTTGGTCATGCTGGATTTTATAGGAGGTTCATTAAGGACTATTCTAAGATCTCTAGGCCTCTGACTAATTTATTGCAAAAAGATATTCCTTTTGTCTTTGATGATGATTGTGTAGAAGCATTTGAAATACTTAAGAAAGCTTTGATCACTGCACCTATTGTTCAGCCACCTGATTGTAATTTACCCTTTGAAATTATGTGTGATGCTAGTGATGATGCTGTAGGTGTTGTTCTAGGGCAAATAGTTGATAAGAAATTAAATGTTACCCAGTATGCTAGTAAAACTCTTGATACTGCCCAGAGAAATTATGCTACTACTGAAAAAGAGTTCTTAGCAGTTGTATTTGCTTGTGACAAGTTCAGAGTTCATATTGTTGATTCTAAAGTTACTATTCACACTGATCATGCTGCTATTAAATATCTTGTGGAAAAGAAAGATGCTAAACCTAGACTCATTAGATGGGTTCTCTTGCTCCAAGAGTTCAATTTGCATATTATTGATAGGAAGGGAGCTGAGAACCCTGTTGCAGACAACTTGTCTAGGTTAGAGAATGTTCTTGATGACCCACTACCTATTGATGATAGCTTTCCTGATGAACAATTAGCGGTCATTAATGCTTCTCGTACTGCTCCATGGTATGCTGATTATGCTAATTACATTGTTGCTAAATTTATACCACCTAGTTTCACATACCAGCAAAAGAAAAAGTTCTTTTATGATTTAAGACATTACTTATGGTATGACCCACACCTTTATAAAGAAGGAGCAGATGGTGTTATTAGACGTTGTGTACCCATGCATGAATAGGAACAGATCCTATGCAAGTGTCACTCCGAACCACATGGAGGACACCACGCTGGAGATAGAACTGCACATAAGATATTGCAATCCGGTTTTTATTGGCCTACTCTCTTCAAAGATGCTCGTAAGTTTGTCTTGTCTTGTGATGAATGTCAAAGAATTGGTAACATCAGTAGACGTCAAGAAATGCCTATGAATTATTCTCTTGTTATTGAACCATTTGATGTTTGGGGCTTTGATAATATGGGACCTTTTCCTGCCTCTAATGGATATACACATATTTTAGTTGCTGTTGATTACGTTACTTAGTGGGTAGAAGCTATTCCAACTAGTAGTGCTGATCATAACACCTCTATTAAGATGCTTAAAGAAGTTATTTTTCCAAGGTTTGGATTCCCTGGATATCTTATGACTGATGGTGGTTCACATTTTATTCATGGTGCTTTTCGTAAAATTCTTGCTAAGTATGATGTTAATCATAGAATTGCATCTCCTTATCATCCATAGTCTAGTGGTCAAGTAGAATTGAGCAATAGAGAGCTCAAATTAATTTTGCAAAAGACTGTCAATAGATCTAGAAAGAATTGGTCCAAGAAACTTGATGATGCATTATGGGCCTATAGAACTGCATATAAAAATCCTATGGGTATGTCTCCGTATAAGATGGTTTATGGAAAAGCATGTCACTTACCTCTTGAACTCGAACATAAAGCATATTGGGTTATTAAAGAGCTCAACTATGACTTCAAACTTGCCGATGAGAAGAGATTATTTGATATTAGCTCACTCGACGAATGGAGAACCCAAGCATATGAGAATGTCAAGCTGTTCAAAGAAAAAGTTAAAAGATGGCATGACAAAAGAATACAAAAGCGTGAGTTTAACGTAGGTGATTATGTGTTGCTATTCAACTCTCGTTTAAGATTTTTTGCAGGAAAACTTCTCTCTAAGTAGGAAGGTCCTTACGTTATTGAGGAGGTCTATCGTTCCGGTGCCATAAAAATCAACAACTTCGAAGGCACAAGTCCGAGGGTGGTGAACGGTCAAAGAATCAAACATTATATCTCAGGTAATCCTAGCAATGTTGAAACTAATATTATTGAAACCATAACCCTGGAGGAATACATAAGGGACACTTTCCAGAACGTTTCAGACTCCAAAAAGGAATAGGTATGTGGTACGGTAAGTAAACCGACTCCAAAACAATTCTAATGGCAATTTTTCTCCGTTTTGGAATATTTAAGGATTTTGGAAAGCAAGAAGTAATCCGAGAAGGACACGAGGCCTCCACGAGGGTGGAGGGCACGCCCACCCATGCTGGGCACGCCCCCTGTCTCGTGGGCACCTCGTGTGCCTCCCGGACTCTGTTTTCTTGCACGTTATTTCTTTCGGTCGGTAAAAATTCATTATATAATCTCCCGAAGGTTTTGAACACCGCATCACGCAAAAATCCTCTGCTTTTGTTTCGAGCTGTTTCTGTTGCAGATTTAGAGCAAGATGTCCTCTCAAGAGTCAGTCTGGGAAAGTCGGGTATCTCACCCAACACCAGGTCCAGGAGCAAATAGCGATGCTTATCACTTTGGATCATCAATGGAGGATGAGATGGAGGCCGACTTGAAAAGGATAGATGCCATGGAGGAGGATCAAGAAGTTACCTCTCACTTCCAAGCAGGATTCATGATGGGGGAACTACATGTGGCGCCCCCGATTCAATCGTACACTAATCATGCATGCAAACATGTATGATCAAGATCAGGGACTCACGAGAAGATATGACAACACAACTCTAAAAACATAAATAAGTCATACAAGCATCATATTACAAGCCAGGGGCCTCGAGGGCTCGAATACAAGTGCTCGATTATAGACGAGTCAGCAGAAGCAACAATATCTGAGTACAGACATAAGTTAAACACGTTGCCATAAGATGGCTAGCACAAGCTGGGATACAGATCGAAAGAGGCGCAGGCCTCCTGCCTGGGATCCTCCTAACTACTCCTGGTCGTTGTTATCATCCTGCACGTAGTAGTAGGCACCTCCAGTGTAGTAGTCGTCGTCGACGGTGGCGTCTGGCTCTTGGGCTCCAACGTCTGGTTGCGGCATCCGAGAAGAAGAGGAAAACAGGGGAAAAGAGGGAGCAAAGCAACCGTGAGTACTCATCCAAAGTACTCGCAAGCAAGGAGCTACACTAAATATGCATGGGTATACATGTAAGGAGGCCATATCAGTGGATTGAACTGCAGAATGCCAGAATAAGAGGGGGATAACTAGTCCTATCAAAGAATACGCTTCTGGAAGCCTCCGTCTTGCAGCATGTATAAGAGAGTAGATTGAAGTCCTCCAAGTAGCATCGCATAGCATAATCCTACCCGGCGATCCTCCCCTCGTTGCCCTGTGGAAAAGCGATCACCAGGTTGTCTGTGGAACTTGTCTGGGTGTGTTTTATTAAGTATCCGGTTCTAGTTGTCATAAGGTCAAGGTACAACTCCGGGTCGTCCTTTTACCGAGGGACACGGCTATTCGAATAGATAAACTTCCCTGCAGGGGTGCACCACATAACCCAACACGCTCGATCCCATTTGGCCGGACACACTTTCCTGGGTCATGCCCGGCCTCGGAAGATCAACACGTCGCAGCCCCACCTAGGCACAACAGAGAGGTCAGCACGCCGGTCTAAATCCTATGCGCGTAGGGGTCTGGGCCCATCACCCATTGCACACCTGCATGTTGCGAGGGTGGCCGGAAGCAGACCTAGCAACCTCCATTACAAAGGAAGTTGCGTTACGCAGTCCAACCCGGCGCGCGCCGCTCCGTCGCTGACGTCAAGAAGGCTTCGGCTGATACCACGACGTCGAGTGCCCATATCTTTGCCGCGTAGTTGGTTAGTGCGTATAGGCTAGTGGCCAGACTCAGATCAAATACCAAGATCTCGTTAAGCATGTTATTTTGAAGTAACCGTAGACGCCGACCAGGGCCAGGACCACCTCTCTCCTAGGTGGTCTCAACCTGCCCTGTCGCTCCGCCACATAGTAACAGTCGGGGGCCGTCGGGAACCCAGGCCCACCTCTACCGGGATGGAGCCACCTGTCCTTTCAGCCCCCACATCGGAATCACTTGCGGGTACTCAACGAGCCAACCCGACTTTATTCACCATCTGTATAGTATGTATATATGTATAGTATATACCCGTGATCACGACCCGATAGTATAGCAAGGCAGACTGACAAGAATGTAGGGCCAATGATGATAAACTAGCATCCTATACTAAGCATCTAGGATTGCGGGTAAGGTATCAACGACTGTAGCAACAATGACAGGCTATGCAACAGAATAGGAGTAATCGAATAGTAACATGCTACACTACTCTAATGCAAGCAGTATGGAGAAGAATAGGCGATATCTGGTGATCAGGGGGGGGGGGCTTGCCTGGTTGCTCTGGCAAGTAGGGGTCGTCAACAACGTAGTCGGTCGGGGCACCAACAGCGGCATCGGTCTCGTAGTCTACCGGAGAGAAGAGGGGGAAGAAAAAATGAATACAATGCAAACAGATGCATAACGATGCATGACAAAGCAAACAGCAGTGCTAGGTGTGCCCTAACGTGGTAGTAGGTGATACCGGCGAAATGGGGAAACAACCACGAAAGTATCCCCGGTGTTTCGCGTTTTCGGACAAGTGAACTAGAGGTGAAATTTTGCAGGTTCGCTATGCTAGGGATGTGTGGCGGACGAATGGGCTGCGTATCCGGATTCGTCTCGTCGTTCTGAGCAACTTTCATGTACAAAGTATTTTCATCCGAGCTACGGTTTATTTTATATGAATTTTAAAAGATTTAAATTAATTTTAGCATTTATTTAATTAATTTAATACAACATTATCCAGAACAGTGCATGCTGACGTCATCATGACATCAGCATGACGTCAGCAGTCAACAGGGCGTTGACTAGGTCAAACTGACGTGCGGGACCCACCTGTCATACTCTACTTAGGTTAACTAGGTTCTAGCTAATCTAATTACTGTTTAATTAAACTAACTAGTTAATTAGATTAATTAAACAGGAGTAATTAACTTAATTAATTCACTAATTAATTAATTTAATTAATTATTAATTTTATTAATTCTTCTTTTAGCGTTCTCAGGGGGTGGGGCCCTGTTGTCAATGGCCCAGGGGCCTTAACGGGCACTAGGCATCGGGCACCCGGGCGCGGTTACGGGCGCCGGGCGTGCAGGCCCGAGGCCACCAGGGGGCGCCGGCCTCGACAGCGGCCGGAGTAGTATGGCGAAACGGCGGCGAGGATGGGCGGTGGAGGCAGCGGCGATGGCTGGAGACGGCGCAACAGCGGCTGCAACCCTGCGGGAGCCGCGACAGTGGCCGCGGGGTGGCTTGGCCCGAGCTACAGGGGGGACGGCACCGAACGGCTGCGGGCGCGACCGGCCAAGGTAGGAGGCGCGCGCAGCAGGAGTAGAGAGCTCCGGCGCGGCCAAGGGCGAGCACGGACAGAGAGCGGTGGGGTGAGGCGAAGCGCGGGCAAGGTGTGGCGCGGCGCGTGGCCAGTGCGGCCGAGGCGCGCGAGTGGTGCAAGACGGAGAGGAGCACGTGGAGAGAGCGGGGCTGCGGCAAGCTTAGCGACACGCGAGGGCGGAGGCAAAGGGGAAGAAGGAGGGAGGTGCGGTGCTCACTGCGGGGAGTAGGGTCCGGGGCAGTGGGGGTCGAGGAGGAGTCGGGGACGACGGGCGGCGACGGAGTCGTGGCGTCTTGGTTCCGTGGGCAGCGACGGTGGTCCGGGACGGCACCAGCGACGGGGTCGGGGAGGCGATGAGCAACAGCATCGGCGGGCAACGGCAAGCGGCGTCATGCAGCACCAGGTGGCGGGGCGCGGCCGTCAGGGCGGCGTTAGGGGTAGGGGCCTCGGGCGCTGGGGGGTTCGATCCCCCCCCCCCAGATCGGATCAGGAGAGGGGGAGAGGAGCGACCGAGAGAGAGAGGAGGTCGTGGGCAGCGAGTGGGGTGGATAGGGGTTAGGGTTCGGTCGTAGTGGGTGGTTAAGGGAGTGGGGCTGAGCCGGTTAGGGCCATATGGGCTGGCCGGCTGGGTCGTCTGGCCCAGTTGGCCAGGGGGGTTCTTTTCTTTTATCTTTTTGTTTTCTGTTTTGTATTTTCCTTTTCTCTTTTCTGTTTTAATTCATTTTAAAATATTCAGGCACTTTCTAAAAATATGTTTTGTTTACTATCATTACCCTTGTAATATTCGGCACACACTGAACATTTTTGTTTCAACTTTTGAAAACTTTTGTTGTTTGACATATTTAGAATTTAAATTTTGAAACGGTTTCGAATCATTGCGAGGTTAGCAACAGTAACCGAGGTGGCGTGGCATCATTAGCGTGGGATTTCTGTAGCTTAATTATCCGGGCGTCACAAATCTCCTCCACTACAAGAAATCTCGTCCCGAGATTTAAGAGGGGAGTAAGGGGGAAATTTGTGGTTGTGAAACTCTAACGGATCTTCTTGGTCTTGGTTGCTCTTCTCGAAGAGGTTGATCTATTACATTATTGTCTTCATTTCTCTTCTTCATGTCATCATGATGAATTCTCATCCTTTCTTCAGGATCTCCGTCGTACTTACGAATAGGTAAGGGGCAGTGATGACCCACAAGTATAGGGGATCTATCGTAGTCCTTTCGATAAGTAAGAGTGTCGAACCCAACGAGGAGCAGAAGGAAATGATAAGCGGTTTTCAGCAAGGTATTCTCTACAAGTACTGAAATAAGTGTAACAGATAGTTTTGTGATAAGATAAAAGGTAACGAGCAACAAGTAACAAAAGTAAATAAAGTGCAGCAAGGTGGCCCAATCCTTTTTGTAGCAAAGGAGAAGCCTGGACAAACTCTTATAATAGGAAAAGCGCTCCCGAGGACACATGGGAATATCGTCAAGCTAGTTTTCATCACGCTCATATGATTCGCGATCGGTACTTTGATAATTTGATATGTGGGTGGACCGGTGCTTGGGTACTGCCCTTACTTGGACAAGCATCCCACTTATGATTAACCTCTATTGCAAGCATCCGCAACTACAACAAAAGTATTAAGGTAAACCTAACCATAGCATGAAACATATGGATCCAAATCAACCCCTTACGAAGCAACGCATAAACTAGGGTTTAAGCTTCTGTCACTCTAGCAACCCATCATCTACTTATTACTTCCCAATGCCTTCCTCTAGGCCCAAATAATGGTGAAGTGTTATGTAGTCGACGTTCACATAACACCACTAGAGGTTAGACAACATACATCTTATCAAAATATCGAACGAATACCAAATTCACATGACTACTAATAGCAAGACTTCTCCCTTGTCCTCAGGAACAAACGTAACTACTCGCAGAGCATATTCATGTTCATAATCAGAGGGGATATAATGTGCATAAAGGATCTGAACATATGATCTTCCACCAAATAAACCAACTAGCATCAACTACAAGGAGTAATCAACACTACTAGCAACCTACTAGCACCAATCCCGGACTTGGAGACAAGAATTGTATACAAGAGATGAACTAGGGTTTGGAGATGAGATGGTGCTGGTGAAGATGTTGATGGAGATTGCCCTCTCCCGATGAGAGGAGCATTGGTGATGACGATGGTGATGATTTCCCCCTCCCGGAGGGAATTGTCCCCGGCAGAACAGCTCTGTCGGAGCCCTAGATTGGTTCTGCCAAGGTTCCGCCTCGTGGCGGCGGAGTCTCGTCCCGAAAGGTTGCTTCTTTTCCAGCCAGAATTCCAGCTGCCGGCATTCCCCCTCTTCATGGTAAGCCTTGTAAAATAAGAGAGAATAGCCATAAGTATTGTGACATATCGTGAAATAACAGCCCATAATGCAATAAATATCTATATAAAAGCATGATGCAAAATGGACGTATCAGGCAGCTTTACAACAATTGAATGTTATAAGGGAAAATCATCTAGGGGGTATCCCAAGAATGATCATAAGAGTATCTCTCGAGTTGAACAAATGAAACACATCGAGAGCAAAGCAAGAATGTACCATAAGAAGTTTGAAGCGGATAGACAATCCGCATTGCCTGAAACAGCACGTGAAAGGGGTTCAAGGCAACGGGAATAGGTATTGTGTTTAATACCAGAATTGATCACTAGGAATGTGGATTGTGAATTTCATACGAAGCCAAGCGCGAGGATTAACTATGGAACAGGGTATACAGGAGAGTCAGGTTTTGATCCTGTGGAACTGTGGGTTATGGGCCCACCATGTGGGTTAAAAGTAGGAAGGGCGGTGACATCTTGCACGATCATGTAAGCAAGGCATGTCATAGGATTGTCTGTCAGTTATGTCGGCAACAACGTCGGTACCAAGGGCGAGGGACGAAGAGAATCATTTTCCTGCTTGTTGAACGAGGCGGGCCAATAGGCAAGGTTCTCGTCCATCGATGGTTACCGGAATGTCATCAACAGTAGAAATAGGGTCTCACTAACAGAGTTGTACACCGAGGTGTTTACATAAGCAGGAGAATATTACTGCTTAGATCATATAGATCACAAGAAACGTTAAACCAACCAATGGAAAGGAAAAATATGATTATCAGATTAAACAGAACAATGGAAAGGAAAATGTGTTTAAACACATTTTTCAAGGGTATATCCTTCCCAAGGACAAGCAGTGCATGATATCCATGACAAGATATAATGTAGAAAACTCCTTAAGTAGGGGAGAGAAATTTCATGACATTACCCATACAACGGTGTTTGGATAATTGAGCAGGAAACATTTAGCATTGGGCTTCAAATGTTCTTGTTGAAAATCGGAGTACCATAGACATGCTTCAGGATAGCATTGACATGGTCATCAGGTGAAGATCAGACTTTGGAAACACAAAGGATCCATCAGGAATAACTTTTAGAATAAGTCTTACAATTTCCTTATGGAAGAATGGATAACCTTGCTGAAAAGGAATCTATAACAATAGGGCCTCCGGCCAGGTGTGCTAGGCACGACATCACCTTACAGGGTCACATAAAGACCAATGTTATAACTCTTGGAAATATGTTCCAAACATCATATCTGACCAAGATTCAGATCTGATTGGCGTTAGGATACCTCAGACTCAGCATGCCTGATAAGAAAAGGTGCAATGCAAATTGACGAGATGACATGATAAGATTCTCGGAAATGAACTATGAAAGCAAGTTCCAAAATAAGAGTTCATCAGTAAACCAACGAGAGGATGAGGAGGTGGCTGATGGAATCAACGACAATTCATCAAGGTTTCCAAAAAGACTGATTTCCACAATTATGTGAACCAGGAGAAACCATTTGTCAGATCAAACAGTAGAATATAATGATGTATGTTTGAGGAAAACATCCACAGTTAAACATTGGTTGAACGGTGCACTCGAAATATGGGCTGGGTTGCACGACCAACATTGGGATGGCTATTTAGAAACTAGCACACTAAATTGGAATAGTTGTCCATTAACTCAGAAGTAATAGGGTTGCTAGGAATATTAAATTCTCACAACAGAGTTCACTTATTGGTATTCAAGTTGGAACACAGGGACCAAGAGAAGGATGGTGATGACGAGAAGCATCACAATACCAAGAATATGTAAGAGGTGGAGCAATTCTCTGAACATCCTCGACATAACAGATGGTAATACTCCAAGGTAGAACATATCATAAGCTAGATAGCAAGGAAATCAAGATATAACACAAAACGTGAACACGTTTGTGATGGGGGAAGGCAAGAATGTGGTCAATGATAACACAATTCATCGAGGGGCAAAGATGGTATTTATCATCCTGAATTCGACAACAACTTGGAAGGAGTCAAATTGTTGACAATGATCACGACAAATTTGTCGAGAGGTTTCAAGAAGATGTAATCGATCGACGATGACATCAAGTCAAAAGGAATGATGAAAGAGAAAGGTTTTTGGAACCACGGGTAGGACACAAACTCAAAATCAAGCTTGCTATTCAAGGCGAAATGATATGACGAGGAAAATCGACGTAAGCTTAGCTCATTGTTGAAAGTGGTGCTCCGGGAATAAGGACCAGGTAGCACAGTTAAAAAGTTGCACGACAAGGATATAGCCGACCAGGCTAGGAATGGCTCGATCGGGTACAAACTTGTACTTAAATAAGATTACTAAGAGTAGTTGGACCATAGTGCGGACTTGATTCAGTTATCGGTGTCTTTGAGTGTTTAATAACTCAGAGCCCATGAAAAATTGTAATCAGTGAGAATGTAGTACTTGATGAAGAACTCATAAGAAGTTATGCAGTTCCAAGATAATCTCGAGATACCAGGGGGGTAATACTCGACGACACTCCAAAGTAGAGCTTGGACTGGGGTATTTCTCTATAGAAAGTAAGTGCTTAAACATGCCCGAGAAATGGTATTTAAAGGAGATCATGGTCGGAATAACGATTGCAAAAGGCCAGATCCTAGATATAAGATGTACTTATATCAAGGGAATAATTAATTTAAGAGAAGCTTTAATGATAAGATCTACATCGTGTCCATGGGCATGAACACAAAGTTCAAGGTCGACTCCCACTTCTATAATGCATAACCTTCCATTCACTTCTCATCCTCGAAGAAGTTGTATGGTAGAAAATTATCTGCTAAACACTAGAAGGGTATGACTTGTCAAAACCTTCCGGTTCATATGGTTTTTAAGGAAGGTATAGGTTCAACCCATAAGGGGATCTTAGGAACATATACCACAACTACAGGAGCAAATAACTCCAGCTCGGAAGTAGAGCATGGTTGACAAAGCAGAAGATACCGATTGTCAAAGACATTATGTATCATGGGAATAACTCACAAGATTTTTTCAATGTGAAGGATCCTAACGGATAAGAACCCAGCAATGGGCCTGGCGGTGCATAACGGAGTTGATGTGAGTATCGGTACTCAATAAGAGGAGGAAAGGATGCAAATGCGTCGGATTATAGAACATCTGAATAATTCGATGCTTTGGTAACAAAGGTATTATAATTTCCAAAATGAAGGATCAGAAGCAGACGCTCTGATCAAAGATGGATAGTCGAATAGACATAGGGGCATACAATCGATGACAAATTGATTGGCCAAGAACCAGCTCATGTCCGGAGTGATGTCTGAGCTGGAAGAATTCTATTGCTTGATGATTGCGAGCATTCGCAAACATATCGAATTAATGTACTCAAAATAATAGTGATGAAGGGTGCCAATAAGATTACTAGACTTATGGGATTAACCATAATGCAAGCAAGCAAGAATTTCAAGAGCAATAGCATGTTGAGGATTTTCGTAAGATCAAATAGTATTTCGAAGAATTTTATGAAACACATGAACAATTGGGAATGAACGAATCCTCGACAAGTGTGAGGTATTATCCGTAGGGGTATTCATGCGGCAAAGAATTGCAAAGCAGTAAGCTCAAAGGATTCTTGGAACAACGGAGTGTTGGGGAACGTAGCAGAAATTCAAAATTTTCCTACGTGTCACCAAGATCTATCTATGGAGAGACTAGCAACGAGGGAAGGAGAGTGCATCTACATACCCTTGTAGATCGCTAAGCGGAAGCGTTCAAGTGAACGGGGTTGATGGAGTCGTACTCGTCGTGATTCAGATCACCGATGATCCTAGTGCTGAACGGACGGCACCTCCGCGTTCAACACACGTACAACTCGACGATGTCTCCCACGCCTTGATCCAGCAAGGAGAGAGGGAGAGGTTGAGGAAGACTCCATCCAGCAGCAGCACAACGGCGTGGTGGAGATGGAGGAGCGTGGCAATCCTGCAGGGCTTCGCCAAGCACCTACGGGAGAGGAGGAGGTGTCACGGGAGGGAGGGAGGCGCCAAGGGCTCAGGTATGGATGCCCTCCCTCCCCTCCACTATATATAGGGGCAGGGGAGAGGGGGGAGGCGCAGCCTTGCCCCTTCCTCCAAGGAAGGGGTGCGGCTAAGAGGGGGGGAGGAGTCCATCCTCCCCAAGGCACCTCGGAGGTGCCTTCCCCCTTTAGGACTCTCCCCTTTTTCCTATATCTTGGCGCATGGGCCTCTAGGGGCTGGTGCCCTTGGCCCATGTAGGCCAAGGCGCACCCCCTACAGCCCATGTGGCCCCCCGGGGCAGGTGGCCCCACCCGGTGGGCCCCCGGGACCCTTCCGGTGGTCCCGGTACAATACCGATGACCCCGAAACTTGTCCTGATGGCCGAAACAGGACTTCCTATATATAAATCTTTACCTCCGGACCATTCCGGAACTCCTCGTGACGTCCGGGATCTCATCCGGGACTCCGAACAACATTCGGTAACCACATACAAACTTCCTTTATAACCCTAGCGTCATCGAACCTTAAGTGTGTAGACCCTACGGGTTCGGGAGACATGTAGTCATGACCGAGATGTTCTCCGGTCAATAACCAACAGCGGGATCTGGATACCCATGTTGGCTCCCACATGTTCCACTATGATCTCATCGGATGAACCACGATGTCAAGGACTCAATCAATCCCGTATACAATTCCCTTTGTCTAGCGGTATGGTACTTGCCCGAGATTCGATCGTCGGTATACCGATACCTTGTTCAATCTCGTTACCGGCAAGTCTCTTTACTCGTTCCGTAACACATCATCCCGTGATCAACCCCTTGGTCACATTGTGCACATTATGATGATGTCCTACCGAGTGGGCCCAGAGATACCTCTCCGTTTACACGGAGTGAAAAAATCCCAATCTCGATTCGTGCCAACCCAACAGACACTTTCAGAGATACCCGTAGTGTACCTTTATAGCCACCCAGTTACGTTGTGACGTTTGGCACACCCAAAGCACTCCTACGGTATCCGGGAGTTGCACAATCTAATGGTCTAAGGAAATGATACTTGACATTAGAAAAGCTTTAGCATACGAACTACATGATCTTGTGCTAGGCTTAGGATTGGGTCTTGTCCATCACATCATTCTCCTAATGATGTGATCCCGTTATCAACGACATCCAATGTCCATGGTCAGGAAACCGTAACCATCTATTGATTAACGAGCTAGTCAACTAGAGGCTTACTAGGGACATGGTGTTGTCTATGTATCCACACATGTATCTGAGTTTCCTATCAATACAATTCTAGCATGGATAATAAAGGATTATCATGAACAAGGAAATATAATAATAATCAATTTATTATTGCCTCTAGGGCATATTTCCAACACGGAGAGCAGTTCGTTTCACCTTGTAATAACAAGATCAATGGGATTGAATGTAAGAATGGCAGATGTATGCAGTTATCCATAAGGATATAACAGTGGTAGGGAATTTGCAAAAGCGATGGGCACAAGTGTCCCAGGAGAACATCATAGAGTATCTTCAAAATCTTCTGGCGCAGTAGGCGATCATTTGTAATAAGGGGCTCTCCAGGAGAAAGTAGTTACGAGAACCTAGAGTCAGATTTAGTAAAATCATTTAACTCGAATAGAAGGGAGATCAGAGTCCCAGAGCATAGACGAGGAGTAAAGGATCCTAATACCACCCAATGGCGACGTGGGCCTGTAAGGCACACAGCCATGTTAGTAAAAGTTTTGTAGTGACTAGACTCGACTTCGGCCAAGGAGTGTGGAAGGGGGATTCCTACAGGCAGTCGGCTCTGATACCAACTTGTGACGCCCCCGATTCAATCTTACACTAATCATGCATGCAAACGTGTACGATCAAGATCAGGGACTCACGGGAAGATATCACAACACAACTCTAAAAACATAAATAAGTCATACAAGCATCATATTACAAGCCAGGGGCCTCGAGGGCTCGAATACAAGTGCTCGTTTATAGACGAGTCAGCGGAAGCAACAATATCTGAGTACAAACATAAGTTAAACAAGTTGCCATAAGATGGCTAGCACAAACTGGGATACAGATCGAAAGAGGCGCACGCCTCCTGCCTGGGATCCTCCTAACTACTCCTGGTCGTCGTCAGCAGCCTGCGCGTAGTAGTAGGCACCTCCAGTGTACTAGCCGTCGTCGACGGTGGCGTCTGGCTCCTGGGCTCCAACGTCTGGTTGCGGCATCCGAGAAGAAGAAGAAAACGGGGGAAAAGAGGGAGCAAAGCAACCGTGAGTACTCATCCAAAGTACTCACAAGCAAGGAGCTACACTACATATGCATGGGTATATGTGTAAGGAGGCCATATTAGTGGACTGAACTGCAGAATGCCAGAATAGGAGGAGGATAACTAGTCCTATCGAAGACTACGACTCTAGGAGCCTCCGTCTTGCAGCATGTAGAAGAGAGTAGATTGAAGTCCTCCAAGTAGCATCGCATAGCATAATCCTACCCGGCAATCCTCCCCTCGTCACCCTGTGGAAAAGCGATCACCGGGTTGACTGTGGAACTTGTCTGGGTGTGTTTTATTAAGTATCCGGTTCTAGTTGTCATAAGGTCAAGATACAACTCCGGGTCATCCTTTTACCAAGGGACACGACTATTCGAATAGATAAACTTCCTTGCAGGGGTGCACCACATAACCCAACACGCTCGATCCCATTTGGCCGGACACACTTTCCTGGGTCATGCCCGGCCTCAGAAGATCAACACGTCGCAGCCCCACCTAGGCACAACAAAGAGGTCAGCACACCGGTCTAAATCCTATGTGCGCAGGGGTCTGGGTCCATCGCCCATTGCACACCAGCACATTGCGAGGGCGGCCGGAAGCAGACCTAGCAACCTCCATTATAAAGGAAGTTGCATTACGCAGTCCAACCCGGCGCGCGCCGCTCCGTCGCTGACGTCAAGAAGGCTTCGACTGATACCATGACATCGAGTGCTCATATCTTTCTCGCGTAGTTGGTTAGTGCGTATAGGCCAGTGGCCAGACTCAGATCAAATACCAAGATATCGTTAAGCGTGTTATTTTGAAGTAATCATGGATGCTGACAAGGGCCAGGCCCACCTCTCTCCTAGGTGGTCTCAACCTGCCCTATCGCTCCGCCACATAGTAACAGTCGGGGGCCGTCGGGAACCCAGGCCCACCTCTACCGGGATGGAGCCACCTATCCTTTCAGCCCCCACATCGGAATCACTTGCGGGTACTCAACGAGCCAACCCGACTTTAGTCACCATCTGTATAGTATGTATATATGTATAGTATATACCCGTGATCACCTCCCAAGTGATCACGGCCCGATAGTATAGCAAGGCAGACTGACAAGAATGTAGGGCCAATGATGATAAACTAGCATCCTATACTAAGCATTTAGGATTGCGGGTAAGGTATCAACGACTGTAGCAACAATGACAGGCTACGCAACAGAATAGGAGTAACCGAACAGTACCATGCTACACTACTCTAATGCAAGCAGTATAGAGAAGAATAGGCGATATCTGGTGATCAAGGGGGGGGGGCTTGCCTGGTTGCTCTGGCAAGTAGGGGTCGTCAACAGCGTAGTCGGTCGGGGCACCAGCAGCGGCATCGGTCTCGTAGTCTACCAGAGAGAAGAGTGGGAAGAAACAATGAATACAATGCAAACATATGCATAACGATGCATGACAAAGCAAACAGCGGTGCTAGGTGTGGCCTAACGCGGTAGTAGGTGATACCTGCGAAAGGGGGAAACATCCGGGAAAGTATCCCCGGTGTTTTGCGTTTTCGGACAATTGAACTAGAGGTGAAATGTTGCAGGTTCGCTATGCTAGGGATGTGTGGCGGACGAATGGGTTGCGTGTCCGGATTTGTCTCGTCGTTCTGAGCAACTTTCATGTACAAAGTATTTTCATCCGAGCTATGGTATATTTTATATGAATTTTAAAAGATTTAAATTAATTTTAGCATTTATTTAATTAATTTAATACAACATTATCCAACACAGTATATGCCGATGTCATCATGACGTCAGCAGTCAACAGGGCGTTGACTGGGTTAAACTGACGTGCGGGACCCACCTGTCATACTCTGCTTAGGTTAACTAGGTTCTAGCTAATCTAATTACTGTTTAATTAAACTAACTAGTTAATTAGATTAATTAAACAGGAGTAATTAACTTAATTAATTCACTAATTAATTAATTTAATTAATTATTAGTTTTATTAATTCTTTTTTTAGCATTCTCAGGGGGTGGGGCCCTGTTGTCAATGGCCCAGGGGTCTTAACGGGCACTAGGCATCGGGCACCCGGGCGCGGTTAAGGGCGCCGGGCGTGCAGGCCCGAGGCCAACAGGGGGCGCCGGCCTCAACGGCGGCCGGAGCAGTACGGCGAAACAGCAGCGAGGACGGGCAGTGGAGGCAGCGGCGGTGGCTGGAGACGGTGCAACAGCGGCTCCAACCCTGCGGGAGCCGCGACAGTGGCCGCGGGGTGGCTTGGCCAGAGCAACAGGGGGCGGTACTGAATGGCTGCGGGCGCGACCGGCCAAGGTAGGAGGCAGGCGCGGCAGGAGCAGAGAGCTCCGGCGCGGCCAAGGGCGAGCACGGACAGAGAGCGGTGGGGTGAGGTGAAGCGCGGGCAAGGTGTGGCGCGGCCCGTGGCCAGTGCGGCCGAGGCGCGCGAGTGGTGCGAGACGGGGAGGAGCACGGGGAGAGAGCGGGGCCGCGGCGAGCTTAGCGACGTGCGAGGGCTGAGGCAAAGGGGAAGGAGGGAAGTGCGGTGCTCACTACGGGGAGTAGGGTCCGGGGCAGTGGGGGTTGAGGAGGAGTCGGGGACGACGGGCGGCGACGGAGTCGTGGCGGCGTGGTTCCGGCGAGCGGCGAAGATGGTCCGAGACAGCACCAGCGCCGGGGTCGGGGAGGCGATGAGCAACGGCGTCAGCGGGCAACGGCAAGCGGCGTCGGGCAGCACCAGGTGGCGGGGCGCGGCCGTCGGGGCAGTGTCAGGGGCAGCGGCCTCGGGCGCTAGGGGCTTCGATCCCCCCAAGATAGAATTGGGAGAAGGGGAGAGGAGCGACCGATAGAGAGGGGGTCGTGGGCAGTGAGTGGGGTGGATAGGGGTTAGGGTTCGGTCGTAGTTTGTGGTTAAGGGAGTGGGGCTGAGCCGGTTAGGGCCAGATGGGCTGGCCGGCTGGGTCGTCTGGCCCAGTTGGCCAGGGGGGTTCTCTTCTTTTATCTTTTTGTTTTCTGTTTTGTATTTTCCTTTTCTCTTTTCTGTTTTAATTCATTTTAAAATATCCAAGCACTTTCTAAAAATATGTTTTCTTTACTATAATTACCCTTGTAATATTTTTGTTTCAACTTTTTTGTTTCAACTTTTGAAAACTTTTGTTTCAACTTTTGAAAACTTTTGTTGTTTGACATATTTAGAATTTAAATTTTGAAACGGTTTCGAATCATTGCGAGGTTAGCAACAGTAACCGAGGTGACGTGGCATCATTAGCGTGGGATTTCTGTAGCTTAATTATCCGGGCGTCACACTACAGAGCTCAACAATTCCAAATTCGGTCATCCCTTCCAATGTTAAATTTCTTTCTTATGAAAACATGAAAAAGAGTGTCACTTGTGCTCCAGAAGCTATGCAGCACCCTTGGGTAAAAGGAGCCTTAGCTGTGACGGGAAAGCTCCGCAAGGAAAATATGGACCTCAAACAACAAATCAATAAGCTCGAGGAGGAGAATCGTATCCTGAGGGGCATTATCGCCAAGAAGATCACAACACCAACTCTGAAGAAGGAGACATAATCACATGGGTATGGGCACTCCCCTTGGCAACTGCCAAGCTTGGGGGAGGTGCCCCGGTATCGTATCACCATCATACTCCTATCTTTGCCGTTTTATTTAGTTCGATCCTTTTACTAATATCTTGATCTAGTAGACTGAAGGTTTGGTATGAATTAGTTTTGAGTCTTGCTTGATCTCTCTATGTAATCGAGTCCGTGAGCTATATAATAAAGATTAGTGTTGATTCAACGGCTTTGCTATCTTGCTATGATCTTGAGAAAATAGAAAGAATAAAAAGAATAAAAGAGTTCATATTGATCTTATGGATAGTAATGACTTCACATATAAAGAGTATGAGGCTTAAAAGTTGTTGAGAGTTGACAAACCTAGTTTTGGTCATTGTTGCAATTAATAGGAAGTAATAAAGAAAGAGAGGTTTTCACATATAAATATACTATCTTGGACATCTTTTATGATTGTGAGCACTCATTAAGTATGATATGCTAAAGAGTTGATGTTGGACAAGGAAGACAATGTAATGGTTATGTCTTATCACATCTCAGTTAAAGTATATTGTCATGGATCATTCCAACATGTTGAGCTTGCCTTTCCCCCTCATGCTAGCCAAATTCCTTGCACCAAGTAGAGATACTACTTGTGCTTCCAAATATCCTTAAACCCAGTTTTTCCATGAGAGTCCACCATACCTACCTATGGATTGAGTAAGATCCTTCAAGTAAGTTGGCATGTTGCAAGCAATAAAAATTGCTCTCTAAATATGTATGACTTATTAGTGCGAAGAAAATAAGCTTTATACGATCGTGTGATATGGAAGTAATAAAAGCGATAGACTGCATAATAAAGGTTCATATCACAAGTGGCAATATAAAGTGACGTTCTTTTGCATTAAGATTTTGTGCATCCAACCCTAAAAACACATGACAACCTCTGCTTCCCTCTGCGAAGGGCCTATCTTTTACTTTATGTCTTTTACATTATGCATGAGTCAAGGTGATCTTCACCTTTCCCTTTTTCATTTTATCCTTTGGGAAGCACCTCGTGTTGGAAAGATCCTGATACATATATCTAGTTGGATGTAATTTAGCATGAACTATTATTGTTGACATCACCCAAAGGTGAATACGTTGGGAGGAACCACAATAAGCCCCTATCTTTCTCAGTGTCCGATTAAAACTCCATAACCATAAGTACTGCGTGAGTGTTAGCAATTGTAGAAGACTATATGATAGTTGAGTATGTGGACTTGCTGAAAAGCTATATTCTTGACTCTTTCTGATGTTATGATAAATTGCAATTGTTTCAATGACTGAGATTATAGTTTGCTAGTTCTCAGTGAAGTTTCTGAGTCATACTTGACATTGTGAATAGATTGTTACTTGAGCATAAGAAATCATATGACAAAATCCTTATATGTTACTGTTATAAGAATGATCATGATGCCCTCGTGTCCGTATTTTATTTTTATCGACACCTCTATCTCTAAACATGTGGGCATATTTCTCGATATCGGCTTCCGCTTGAGGACAAGCGAGGTCTAAGCTTGGGGGAGTTGATACGTCCATTTTGCATCATGCTTTTATATTGATATTTATTGCATTATGGGCTATTATTACACGTTATGTCACAATACTTATGACTATTCTCTCTTATTTTACAAGATTTATCATGAAGAGGGAGAATGCCGGCAGCTGGAATTTTGGCTGGAAAGGAGCAAGTATTGGAAACCTATTCTGCACAACACCAAAAATCCTAAAACTCCACAGAAGTCATTTTTGGAATTAATATGAATTATTGAGCGAAGAAAATACCAGAGGGGCCCCACACCCTGGCCGGGAGGGTGGGGGCGTGCCCCCCCTACTGGGTGCGCCCCTGTCTCTTGGGCCCCCTGGTGGCCCTCCGGTGCCCATCTTCTGCTATATGAAGGCTTTTACCCTGGAAAAAAAATCAGAAGCAAGCTTACGGGATGAAACTCCGCCGCCACGAGGCGGAACCTTGGCGGAACCAATCTAGGGCTCCGGCGGAGCTGTTCTGCCATGGAAACTTCCCTCCGGGAGGGGAAAATCATCACCATCGTCATCACCAACGATCCTCTTATCGGGAGGGGGTCAATCTCCATCAACATATTCACTAGCACCATCTCCTCTCAAAACCCTAGTTCATCTCTTGTATCCAATCTTGTATCAAAACCACAAATTGGTACCTGTGGGTTGCTAGTAGTGTTGATTACTCCTTGTAGTTGATGCTAATTGGTTTACTTCATGGAACATCATATGTTCAGATCCTTAATGCATATTAATACTCCTTTGATCATGAACATGAATATGCTTTATGAGTAGTTACGTTTGTTCCTGAGGACATGGGTGAAGTCTTGCTATTAGTAGTCATGTGAATTTGGTATTCGTTTGATATTTTGATGAGATGTATGTTGTCTCTCCTCTAGTGGTGTTATGTGAACGTCGACTACATGACACTTCACCATTGTTTGGGCCTAGAGGAAGGCATTGGGAAGTAATAAGTAGATGATGGGCTGCTAGACTGACAGAAGCTTAAACCCTAGTTTATGCGTTGCTTCATAAGGGGCTGATTTGGATCCACTAGGTTCATGCTATGGTTAGGTTTACCTTAATACTTCTTTTGTAGTTGCGGATGCTTGCAATAGGGGTTAATCATAAGTGGAATGCTTGTCCAAGAAAGGGCAGTACCCAAGCACCGGTCCACCCACATATCAAATTATCAAAGTACCGAACGCGAATCATATGAGCATGATGAAAACTAGCTTGACGATAATTCCCATGTGTCCTCGGGAGCGCTTTTCTCATTATAAGAAATTGTCCAGGCTTGTCCTTTGCTACAAAAAGGATTGGGCCACCTTGCTGCACCTTATTTACTTTCATTTCTTGTTACCCGTTACAAATTATCTTATCACAAAACTATCTGTTACCTACAATTTCAGTGCTTGCAGAGAATACCTTACTGAAAACCGCTTGTCATTTCCTTCTGCTCCTTGTTGGGTTTGACACTCTTACTTATAGAAAGGACTATGATAGATCCCCTATACTTGTGGGTCATCAAAGACCGAGATCCCTATCGGTGAGACCGAAGTGACTAGGGTTTCTGGCAGTGTCTATGTCAAATGAACTCGGTGGCGCCGGATAGATCAAATCATGGGGCCGAGTTTGACTTTTAGTTTGGGACATATGTGGATATGAGAAAGTGGTTGAGGGTTTTTGGAGCATATCACTAAGCATCTTGAGCAAGCAAGCCATTAAGCAACGCATCATCCCCTTTTAATAGTATTGGCTTTTCCTATGGACTCAATGTGATCTTGGATCACTAAAAGTAAAATGTTGAGTGTTGAGCTTTAGAGCTTGAGCCAATCCTTTGTCTTTAGCATCTTGAGGAGTCCACATCCTAATCCATGCCATGCCAATCATTGAACTTTCTTGAAATATTCATCTTGAAATAGCATTAGTTCAATGAGCTATATGTTGTTAATAATTACCAAAACCACCCAGGGATAGTTGCACTTTCAATCTCCCCTTTTTTGGTAATTGATGACAACATATAGATCAAAGCTTCGACAAATGATAATAACATTGAAATACGTCATCGCTTTGAGAAGTGCGTGATAAGCAAGAGCTCCCCCTAAATTTGCTCATTATTTAAGACTTGCTTTTGAATGCAAATGCACAATCGATTAGTATCATGGGTTACTATTCCATGTCACATACATCTTGGTGGAGCGCTCAAAATGATAGCAATTAAAAGCATGCACTCATCACCAAGCAAAGTGAATGATCATATATAGATATAAGAGATAATATCATCCAAGCAAACATTAAAGTAGCATATGAACAAAGACATGATCATACAAGTATCTCATACAAGGACATAAGGTATCAAACAAGCACAGAATAAAGTTCAACCAAACAAATAGCAAGAGAGACAAAAAGCAACACTCTCTCTTGAAGCCTATGATCTATACATATGTCTCCCCCTTTGGCAACAAGTTACCAAAAAGTTCAAATATGCATAGTGCTATGCGTCTCTCAGGCTTGGTCTTCGGGAGGTGGTGTAGAGAGAACTCCAAGGATGAAGGCATCATTCGATGTAGCTGGAGCTGCTGGAGTGGCTGCTGGTGGTGGCACTGAAGCTGTAGCTGCTGGTGCTGATGTGGTAGCTCTAGTATCTGGTACTGGCACAGCAGCTGACCTCTGACCTCTTGGCACTCGCTGAAGAGCGTCTGTAGTTGCCTTCCCTTTCTTCTCCTCTGCTTCCTCCTGGAGCTGCTCAACTGTTGTATGCATCTCAGTCACTTTCAGATCAAGATCATATAATTTTTGTTCAATGATCCTCTCCAAACTCTCTTGATTCTAAGTCAGGGTGGCCAAGCCCTTCCCAATCCTCAAAGTTGATTGGATCAGATATCCAAGTTGATCTTGTTTGCTCTTCATGAACACTTGAGATGCCTCTTCAGCACTTGGCATCTTTGCAACTTTTTCTGTCTTTGCCTTAGCTCTCTTCTGTTGTGCTTGCACTGATGAAGGTTCATCCTCATGCATTACAATTGTGTTGTCTTCAAATGCTGGGTAGAGAGGTAAATGCTCCTTGTCCAACAAGTAAGTGTCTATGTCCATCTTTGAGTTGCTGAGCACCTAAATGTGTGGAGCATACCCACAAGATCATTTCTGGACAGGAGTTGTTCTCTTGATTGTCTCTACAATCAGACTCATGACCTTGAATTTTTGAGGCACATCAAAAATGTGCAGCAAGTTGATTGAATGCCCTCTTATCATCCTATGATCTCCAGATTTGGGCAACAGAGTATGCCTTAAGATGGAGTTGATAGTAGGCAGACCAGACAACAAATATTTCACTGAGCTCAACTTATGAGTTTCCAGGGCTTTATCAGGAATTTCCTTATACATATTTGCCATGGAGTTGTGGTCTTTCTTTTTCTTGGCATACACATCCAAATCATCCTCATGGTCTTCTGGGGAATTTATCAACTTTGCCCATTCTTCAACAGTTGACTGGTACCTTGTACCTTCAGACATCCACACTATCCTTCCATCTGGATAGAAATGAGCAGTGGAGTAGAATTGCATGATTAGCTCATCATTCCATTTGGTGAGCTTCCGTCCAACGAACTTGTCAACTCCACAAGCTTTGAAGCTGTCATGTACACCTGTAAAGTGATCTTCATTCTCTTTAATATATTCCCAATCAACCCATCTCATATCACAGACAATTGGCTTCTTGTCAAGCAGAATGGTCTCATAGAAATCTTGATGTTCTTTGGGGTGGAACCTATAGTCCACAACAGTTCTCCTTCTCATAGCATATGGATCAGACTGTCTCCAAAGTCTCAATCCTGCATCCTTTCTGATGTCCATGTCCTTTGCCACTGGATGAGTGTCATTGTGGTCTGGAATCTTTAGTTTAAGCTTTCTGAGAACTTGGGCTTCAGCATCTTCTTATTCATCCATCGCAGGCATTGGGGCCTTGTTCTTTTCCTCAGCAGGAATGTTTCTGGTGCTTCTCTTGGATGCACACTTGGTGGTTTGAGCAGCAGCTTTGGGAGCAGGTTTGGGCTTAGAATTAACAACCCCTGACTTGATTGGATCTCCCATAAGCTTTTGTGACTTGGGTGCTGGTGCAGCATCCTCTTCCTCTTCATCATCAGATGGATCTCTCATCATGGAGGGCTTGCCAATGACTCTGGAAATGGTCTTCCTGACCCTCTCCTTTCTCTTCTTGCCTTCTCCTGTCTCTTTGGGTTCAAGAGTGAACACCATAGTTTCCTCTACAACAGCTTTCTTAGGCTTGGATGTTGGCAGTCTCTTGGCAGGTGCTTTCTTGTGCATACCAGGCTTTGTTGCAGCACCAGTACCATACTCTTTCATCATCACCTTCTTCTTTGAGGTGGCCTCATCCTCAACAGTCACATATTCCTCATCCTCAGAATCTGAGGTCTCTTATTTCTTGTTCTGGTGGCTGCCTTTGGCAAGTTGCTTGGAGTGCTCCTACTGCCTTCATCATAGCTGCTTGAGGGACTAGTGCCTTCACTCATTTGCACTTGCTCTTCAGATTTATTCTGGCTATCACTCTGGTCAGACATCTTGGCAGGCAAACTAACAGCAAACCCTGTGAATAGATATAGATGAGGTAGAGTAGATGAGCATCACAAGGTGCAGAGATTTTTGCAAAACAGATGAGTCAAAAACTTATTTTTAGTTCTCTATTGAAATGATTCGGAGCTACTGAATTGATAAACTCGGTGATACCGAAGCAACATTTGGAACCTAAACTAGTGAACTCGGTCAGACCGAATAACAGTTCGGTGGCATCGAGTTTCTAGGGTTTCACAAAGAGTTGAACTCTGTCGGTGTTTTGGGAACGGGGGTCCCTAGACTTGCCTGCCTGCAGCCTGCAGCGTGGCTTGGCAGCAGCCTAGTACAACCCGTCTTCATCAACAAACGCTCAAGACCCTCGCGAGGGGCCAAGCCTCGTGGGGCGGACGACACATGGCCTCCTTAGGGACGGCCTCACCAGGCAGGCTCGCAGGAGGCGGAGAGATCAAGGCAAGGGGTACCTCGCGAAGTGCTCATGACGCAAGCCATGACGATCAAGACCAGGCGGGCACCAGGCGGGCGCTAGCCTGCGTAGTGTCCTCGTTTCCTCTTTGGTGCAAAGGGGGCAAGCGCAGGCGCGGAGTACCAAGGCATCGGGCAAAGGTTT
The DNA here is from genome assembly GCF_002162155.2 of Triticum dicoccoides. Taxonomy (NCBI): domain Eukaryota; kingdom Viridiplantae; phylum Streptophyta; class Magnoliopsida; order Poales; family Poaceae; genus Triticum; species Triticum dicoccoides. Next base: position 293,916,965 of record NC_041381.1, read on the forward strand.
GCATATCTGTGCAACGAGACCAAGACCAGCAGAGTGGCAGGATGGAGGTCACCGTGGAGCCCAAGATGACGTCATCACCAATGCCTTTGGCACTCGAAGACCACCTTTAGTCAGGATAGCTTGTACTAGTTGTCCCCTTTCGAAATGGCCGTTCTTGGCTCCCTTCCTGCTCAATATTTGGGAAGAGGACCAGCGCCTCTATAAATAGAGATAGCCACCACAGTAGGAGGGGATCGATTCCTTTCTAAGCAGAACACCCACCACCACAAGAACACCTTTCCTCGCGAGGCTGTTCTTCCTCTATACTGTTCATCATCAGCCCAAGAGGCAATCCACCACACCACACACTGGATTAGGGTATTACACCACAACGGTGGCCCGAACCAGTATAAACCTCGTGTCTCTTGCATTGTTCATCGTTCTAGCTTAGAATCGCGGCGAGGTTGTGGGCGTGAATCGGTAGGGAGAAGATCTTTTTGCGCACCCCAGAGTTTGAACCTTAAGGGTTTTGCCGGAACCTGATATCCGACATTTGGCGCGCCAGGTAAGGGTGTGCCGGAATCTTTTCTCCGCTGATCTGCGTCCCATCGGTTCATCGCATCCATGGAAGACGCTCGCCGAGCTCGCGCCGAGCGCCGGGCTGCTCTCGCAGCCCGCGTCACCCAGACAGCTCCCGTTGGCGGGCCTCCTCGTCGTTGTCCGTCGCCTGCCGCCACTGGCCCGGCGAGGAACGAGCGGCAAGCATCTTCGCTACACCCCTTGATGCGGCGGGAAGGCCGCACTGCCACTCCGTCACTAACCCCAGCTGGTTCATCATCTCACGCTCGTCACTCCCCCACGGACGCGCAGGCCGCGTTGCTCCTGGCATGCGAGCTCCTGCACTACCGCCTCGTCGACGATCTCTACGAGGAGTGGCTCGCTCGCATCACCGAGCTCGTCAGCGCTGCAAGGGGCTCTCCTGCACCGTCCCTCTCGCTGCCTCGCCCTCCATCATGCATTGGCGACGCGGCTCAGGGAGCGCCTCCGCCCTGGCTCCAAGCGCGGCCCTTGGACGTGACACACCGCGTCCGGTGCCCGCGCGGCAAGAAAGAAGCTGCCAAGAAATTCCTCGGCTTCAAGAAGGCGCTCACATGCTCCCTGCACCAGCACGGTAAGACCGCATCCCTGCACCAGCACGCTAAGACCCCGTGCTACCCCTGGCGGTGGTGCGCGGGAACAATCAAGAGCAGGCCCCGCGCCTGCAAAAGGCTCCGGTGGCCACAGCAGGCTGTCGCGCCTTCACCACCGAGCTGCATAGCGTCGCCTGGCCCGGCAAGTTCAAGCCGGACCTGCCTCCCCGCTACGACGGTACTGCCGACCCCACGGAGTTCCTGCAGCTCTACAAGCTAGGCATCGAGGCGGCCAACGGAGACGAAAAGGTCATGGAGAACTGGTTTCCCATGGCGCTCAAGGATGGTGCCCGCACCTGGCTCCTAAACCTGCCTCCCGATTCGATCTCCTCTTGGGACGAGATGCGTAGCCATTTCATCGCCAACTTCCAGGGCACTCGCGACCGCCCCCCGGCCGCGGGTGACCTGCGCTGCATCAAGCAGCAACCTGGAGAGACCCTGCAGAAGTACATCCAACGTTTCAACAACGCTCTCCTCAAGATCCCCAAGGTGACGGACGAGGCCATCATCTCAGTGTTTTCTGATGGCGTCCGCGACATCAAGATGAAGGAGGAGCTCGCCATCCACGAGGATCTGTGCACATCCCTGGAGCTGTTCAACCTAACGACAAAGTGCGCAAGAGCTGAGGAGGGGCGCCTCTCCCTTCCCGAGCTTCCAGTAGCTGACCCAGAAGAGAAGAAAGCCAAGTCCAAGGACGTGAAGCGACAGGGAGCGGCTGTGCTTGCAGCAGAGCCAGACACAAAGCGCGGCAGGGACCAGCCGGAGTCGTCCAAGGGCAACCGATTCTGCGCCTACCACAACCTCTACACCTACAACACCAAGGAATGCCAGGAGCTCAGGGCCGTTCGAGAAGGACGCCTCGGTCGACACCCCGAGCGCAACGACCGGGGCTACGGCCGAGGAGGAGGACGATGGGACGACCGAGGCCCTCGCCAGGAGTGGCGTGATCGACCTCGCGAGGATCGCTGGCAGGACTAGCCTTGCGAGGGAGCCTGGAGGGATCAGCCTCACGAGGACTGCCCGCAGGGCAACGCAGGCCTTCCCCCTCTGCCGCCACCAACAAGAAGGAATGATGACCACCACCAGGACGAGGGGGTTGGGGGCTTCTAGGAGCCACATGCTATCGCTTGCATCTTGGGCGGTGCCCAGGCCCCAGCTTCTCAGCGCATCTTCAAGAAGTTTGCTCGCGAGGTGAATGTAGTCCTCCACAAGCTCGAGGCCACACGCCCGCTCAAGTGGTCCAAGTGCGCCATCACTTTCAACTCAGCAGATCAACTCAAGTGCGCGGCTACAGCTGGCCTCCTCCCAATGCTTTGTTCCCCAGTCATCAGCAACCTGCAAGTTACCAGGACCCTCATCGAAGGAGGCACAGGACTCAACATTCTGTCCGTCGAGATGTTCAACAACCTTCAAGTGCCATATGATCAACTCCATCCTACCAAGCCTTTCTCAGGAGTTACTGATGGCTCCACTACCCCGATAGGGAAGGTCCACCTCCCTGTCACTTTCGGGCAGCGCAATAACTACCACACCAACTTGTCGGAGTAATGGGCCATGGGTAGCCTCACCCGAGTCCTTGAGCCTTTCAAGACTTTGGGCCGGCTCCTCCCCACAAGACTTCGAAATAAAGCGCCGCCTTCCGGTGGCCGGTTGGCTCAACGACCGACTGCCCGAAGGCGGCTGTGCGCCAGCAGACGACACCAAGACAGGCCGACTCCTAGCAGAGGGCCTCCGGAGAGGCCGGCTTCTAGCAGGCGGCCACCTAGCGCCCTCAGAGTCTGTGCCCCTCATCAAGAGGACAAGACTGGGTGAGGCTACAGTGTAGCCCCTCACCCTCGAATCCTGGGGCTTGGCATGGCTATAGTGCCCCGTACAGGCGGAGATCTTCGCACGACGCGGCACTGTTGCCACTTCCCCCTTGACATCATTCCTGACAAGCGGAGCCCTGTTCACACGATGGCGTGTCGGTATGGCCCGCAGGCGGCGGGCTCTACTAGGCAGTGAGAGCCCGGAAGACGGCGGAGACCGAACCAGCCGGACCTGAAGGAGGCCGGCTTCCAGCAGGAGGCCAGTTCCCCCCTCGAGGCCCGTGCACCATTAACCAGATAAGACGTGGTGTGGCTACAGTGATCTCCCACCAGGCGGCGGAACTGTAGCCACGCTCCACTGACCAAGCCTGCATCATTAGCATCACGGCTACAGTGGTCAGCCACCAACCAGACCCGCCAGCGGCGGGGACGGCCTGTCAGTTCCGTACCAGACCAGTCGGTGGGCCCCAGCTACCAGCGGAGAAGCCGGCGACCAGAGACACTGACAGCCCGGTCCAGCACCCGGCCAGATTACCATTGTACCCCTGGGGGGTAGGCCTATATAAACCCCCCAAGGCACCCATGCAAAGGGTTCCCAACCTGTTAGAACTAGCTTCCACCCTAGAGGAAGAAGAGAGCTAGCCCTGCCTCCTTCTACCTCTAGCACACAACTCGAGGACCACCATTGTATTCACTAGTGCCTTAGTGATCATGTGGACACCCCACAGAGCAGGACTAGGGGTGTTATCTCCTAGGAGAGCCCCGAACCTGGGTAAAGTGCGCCGGCCTTCGTGTCTACGCCTCATCCCGCTTCCAGGCACCGGTGTCGTTCTACTCACTCCCACCATGGTAAGCCATTCATTGGCATATGTGGCACCCAACCCCCGACATTTGGCGCCCACCATGGGGCGAAGTGCACCGTCGTCCGGAGATCTGTTCTTGATAGGAACCTTGTTCCTTCCTGGCGAGCGCAGCCAGCCCAGCACGCCCGCCGGCGTCAGCCTTGACGTGCTGCACGGCACGGAGATCGCTGTGCAGCGAGCTGCCTTGCCGACCTTGTTGGCGAGATCCGCCTCTCCGACGAGCCTGCCTCCAAGGAGAGCACCGACTGCCCGGAGAGCCTCCTCGTCAGCCTCCTCGACCAGCTTCACGGCACCAGCGAGCTTGCTGTGGACTTGGAGTCTGTTGGCTCCACCGACCCGATGATCGTCGATTCCGACACGGCGTCGCTTGACGCATTCCGCACCAACATGGTGGTCTACGACGAGCCGCCTCCTCACGAGCACAGCGACAGAAGCACCGTCACGGAGGTGCTTGTCATCAATAGTGGTGAGCACTCGGACGGAGGCGTCCAAGAGCCACTCGATGCAGTGCTGCGAGACTTGTCAGCGCCCATCCCGGAAGACGCCGACGCTGAGACGCTGGAAGTGTGCCGCATCCAGCTCGTCGAAAGTGCCAACCGACTAGCCAGCATGCGACGCCTCTCGGAAGCCTACCAGCACGAGATGGACCGAGCTGTCGGCGGCACGCCATCTCCTGAGGGGCCTAGCCGCATCGGCTCGATCCAACAGCGTGGTGCGACCATCGCCAGCATGTTCGGGACGGATCGTCCCGTCTATGCCACACCTGCAGAGAACATCCGGGCTGCCCAGGCGGTGACGGATGAGCTGGATAAGTACGAGGGCAACAAGCGTCGCCACATGACGGAGCGAGTCCAACAGCTCCTTGACGCGGCCGCCGAGCAGCACGAAGCTGGCTGCCGCGCCGAAGCGCCCGTCCGGTGGAACGACGAACCACCCCTTCGCCAGGATCACGGCGCGACATCCCAGACGCCGACTGGTGGCGCCGGTGGAAGAAGAGGCAATGAGCCGGCTGCCAGCCGCAGTCTGACTCACCTCTCCATCGAGCGTGACGCAGACGGCCGCCCTCGAGCAGTGGAGCGGCGAGGCGACCCGCCTCCCCCTCTGCCTCGCAAAGAAAGGCACCCCACTCCATTGCCTGTCACGCACCCGACACTCGGCAACCGCCTTGGCCGCCGAGAAGGAGTCGGAGAGAACGACGCCCGCCATCGGATCGACCGTCTCAACCGATCCCTGGCGCTAGAAGAAGAAGACACGTTGGGCCCGCCCTGTTTCGGCCCGCGAATCCGAGATGAGCCCTTCCCTAAAGGGTTCATGCTCCCAAGAGATACACCCAAGTACACCGGCTCCATGAAGCCGGAGGACTGGTTGGTCGACTACTCCATGGTCGTCAGCATAGCAAACGGCAACAAGTGCGTTGCTGTGAAGTGTGTCCCACTCATGCTCCAGGGCACATCCCGGACGTGGCTTAACAACCTGAAGCCCCACAGCATCAACAGCTGGGTTGATTTCACTGAAGCCTTCATCCGCAACTTCACCAGCACGTACAAGCGGCCTCCCAAGCCCCGTCAGCTCTCCTTGTGGGTCCAAGGGCCCAGCGAATCGACTCGCGACTATCTCACGCGTTGGGCCGAGCTGCGCAATTCCTGCGAGGGCGTGCACGAGGTGCAGGCTTCACTGCCGGGTGCCGAGAGGGCACCCTCCTCAAGCACCGACTTCTCTGCGACGAGCCTGCGACTCTCGACGAACTGCTGATCATCGCTGACAAGCACGCCATGGCTGATTCCTCCATGAAGGCGGAGATCCTAGTTGATGCATCCGGCAAGGTAGCTCCTCGGGCTCCTCGGACCACGGCTGGTGACACCAGTCGGCGACAGCAACCAAGCGACAACAAGCGCAAGGCCACGCAGCCGGCTTCCACCAGCCGGCAAGTGGCGACAGGCGAAGACCATCAGCCGGAAGGGCAACCTCCGCCCAAGCGTCAGAAGGGCGGCAAGCCCAATTGGTTTCCCGCCTTCTCGTACGAGCAGACTCTTGATGCACCCTGCAAGTCCATAGTGGTGCGAAGCCGTCCAACCACACCACTTAGAAGTGCCATTGGCTCACCAGAATTGCCAAGGGAGATGGACTCCTACCTCCTCCGCCTGCCGACCCGCCGCCTCCTCCGCCCCAGCAGCCGGTGGTCTGACTAGTCGGTGCCATAAAAGATGAGTATCCGGAGGAACACGGAGCCTATGTTGTGTTCACCAGTGTGGTTTGATGACAGACGCAGCAGACGACAGCAGCAGCAAGAAGTACAAGCAGTGGCATCAGATACTCCAAAGTTTATGCATTGGTCTGAGAAGCCCATTAGTTGGAGCAGGGCCGACCACCCGGAGGTGATGCCCTCCCATGGCTCTTATGCCCTAGTCTTAGATGCCACCTTCGCAACAGAGAGGCGGGCAGCTCGTTTCTCCAGAGTCCTGATAGATGGTGGCAGTAGCATCAATATCCTATACCGTGACACAATGGAGAAATTGGGAATCAAGCAGAAGCAGCTTCACCCCAGTCGGACTGTATTCCATGGCATAGTCCCTGGCCTTTCCTGCTCGCCAGTCAGCAAGACCCAGATTGATGTTCTCTTTGGAGACAAGAATCACTTCCGCCGAGAGCCAGTTTGGTTTGAAGTGGTGGACCTTGAAAGCCCCTACCATGCGCTACTCGGCCGGCCTACTCTGGCCAAGTTCATGGCGGTCCCCCACTATGCTTACCTCAAGATGAAGATGCTGACTACCAAGGGAATCCTGACCATAGTCGGAGACTACAAGAAGTCGTCCGCCTGCGCGGCAGACAGTAGCCGGCTAGCTGAGTCCCTTGTGATTACAGCTGAAAGGCGACTCCTTGACCGGGTTGTGGCGATGGCAGGCAAGAAGCCAAAAATGTCACCCATCCCCAAGGAGTCGGAAATTGAGGGCTCGTTCAAGCCGGCGAAGGAAACAAAGAAGATACCCTTGGATCCAGAGCACCCGGAGAGGCACGCTGTCATAGGTGCAAACCTTGATAGCAAATAGGAAAGCAAGCTCGTTGATTTCCTCCATGAGAATCGGGACATCTTTGCATGGTCTCCCAAAGACATGCCGGGTGTTCCGATGGATTTCGCCGAGCACAAGTTACATGTCCGACCTGACGCCAAGCCGGTCAGGCAGCCCTTGCACCGCCTGTCAGAAGAAAAGAGAAGAGTTGTCGGAGAAGAGATAGCCCAGCTTCTAGCAACCGGATTTATCATGGAAGTATTTTTCCCAGAATGGTTGGCCAACCCGTTGTTGTGCTGAAGAAGAACAAGCAGTGGCGCATGTGTATTGATTATACCAGCCTCAACGAAGCTTGCCCCAAAGATCCCTTTGCCTTGCCAATTTACCAAGTGATAGACTCCACAGCCAGATGCGAGCTGTTGAGTTTTCTGGATGCGTACTCAGGGTACCACCAGATTAAGCTGAACCCAGCCGACAGGCTGAAGACCGCCTTCATCACACCATTCAGAGCCTTCTGCTACCTGACCATGACGTTCGGCTTGTGGAATGTCGGCTCCACGTTTCAGCGTTGCATGCAGAAGTGTCTCCTCAAGCAACTCGGCAAAAATGCCCACATTTATGTGGATGATGTGGTGGTGAAGACGGAGAAGCATGGCACGCTGCTGGAAGATCTCAAGGAGACATTTGAGAACCTGCGCTGATTTCAGATCAAGTTCAATCCGGAGAAATGCGTCTTCGGAGTACCAGACGACCAGCTTCTCGGCGTCCTGGTCTCAGAGCGCGGCATAGAGTGCAACCCTATGAAGATCAAGGCCATTGAGAAGATGGAGGTGCCCACCTGACTGCTGGACGTGCAGAAGTTCACCGGCTGCCTGGCATCAATCAGCCGTTTCGTTAGTCAGGTGGGCGAGAAGGCTCTTCCCCTGTACCAGCTCATGAAGAAGACCAATTTTTTCGAGTGGAACGACAAGGAAGACGAAGCTTTTCTCTAGCTCAAGAAGATGTTGACCACCCTGTCCATCCTGGCGGCTCCGACTGATAAAGAGCCCATGCTCCTCTACATCGCCGCCCCCAGTCGGGTGGTCAGCACAGTCATAGTGGTGGAACGCAAGGAGGAAGGCAGAGCATTGCCGGTCTAGAGGCTGGTATATTACCTGAGCGAGGTGATGTCCGCCTCCAAGCAAAACTACCCCCACTATCAGAAGATGTGCTATGGTGTGCACTTTGCCGCCAAGAAGCTGAAGCCTTACTTTCAAGAGAACCCAATTACTGTTGTCTGCACTGCTCCGCTTGCTGAGATCATTAGAAGACGAGATGCTTCAGGCTGAGTGGCCAAATGGGCCATAGATCTGGCCCCCTACACCATCTACTACCAGCCTCGCACCGCCATCAAGTCACAAGTGTTGGCCGACTTCCTCGTCGACTGGGCCGAGACCCAGTACCTGCCACCAGCGCCAGACTCCACCCATTGGCGGATGCACTTTGATGGTTCAAAGATGCGCACCGGTCTAGGAGCCGGCATCGTCCTCACCTCTCCCAAAGGCGACAAGCTCAGATATGTGCTGCAAATCCACTTTGCCGCCTCCAATAACGTAGCCGAATACGAGGCACTCATACACGGGCTCCGGCTTGCCAAGGAACTCGGCATTCACCGGATCCTGTGTTATGGGGACTCCGACTTGGTGGTCCAGCAGTCGTCAGGCGACTGGGATGCCAAGGATGCAAATATGGCAAGCTACCGCTTTCTCGTGCAGCAACTCAGTGGATACTTTGATGGGTGCGAGTTCCTCCATGTGCCAAGAAATGACAACGAGCAAGCAGATGCCCTGGCATGGATCGGCTCCACTCAGCAAGCAATACCAGCCGGCATCGCCCTTCAGCGCCTCCTCAACCCGTCTGCCAAGCTGCCACCAGAGTCTGACTCCATCTTTGTGTCGGTCCCTCCTAAAGCAGTCGGATCCGACTTGAGGGCCCCAGAAGCCAGCATGGGGATTTCGGCAGGCGGCCCGGGGACTGCAGCCGTCGCACCCCGCCCGGGGACTTCTGAACCCGGCCCGGGGACTGCAGCAGTCGGCCCGGGGACTTCTCCAACTCAACAGGCGGTAGCCAACTCCAACCCGCCGCCTCCCGGCCCAACCGCCCTTGTACAAGTCGCAGTCGTGGCAGTCGAAGAAATAGCAGCACCTTCATGGGCTCAACCCATCCTCAACTTTCTGGAGAACAAAGAGCTGCCGACTGATGAGATCCTAGCCAGCAGCATACACCATAGTCAACAAAGAATGGGTACGGTGCAGTGTCACTTGTGTGTACCAGCGCTGCGTGGAGCCGGACCAGGGTCAAGCAATCCTCAAAGATATCCACCAAGCCGAATGTGGTCACCACGCGGCTTCAAGATCACTTGTTGCCAAAGCTTTCCGCCACGGTTTCTTCTAGCCGACTGCTCTAGAAGACGCCAAGGAGTTGGTCCAGAACTGTAAAGGGTGCCAGAAGTTCCGTTCCAAGCCACATTTGCCGGCTTCTGCACTCAAGACCATTCCCATTGCCTAGCCCTTTGCCATTTGGGGGCTGGACATGGTGGGGCCATTCAAGACGGCTCGTGGTGGCATGACTCATTTGCTTGTCGATGTGGACAAGTTCACCAAGTGGATAGAAGCAAAGCCAATCAAGAAGCTGAACGGGTCGACTGTCGTGACTTTCATCACCGACATCACCACTCAGTACGGCATACCACACAGCATCATCACCGACAATGTCACAAACTTTGCCAAAGGAGCCTTGGCTCGTTTCTGCGCGACGCAGGGCATCCGACTGGACTTAGCATCCGTTGCCCATCCGCAGTCAAACGGCCAAGTGGAGTGAGCAAACGGCCTCATTTTGTCCGGCATCAAGCCCCGACTGGTCGAGCCTCTAGAGCGTTCAGCCAGTTGCTGGCTCGATGAGCTGCCGGCCGTCCTTTGGAGCCTGCGCACAACTCCAAACAAGTTGACCGGCTTCACGCCCTTCTTCCTTGTCTACGGCGCTGAAGCCGTCATGCCGACGGACAGAGAATTCAACTCCCCACGAGTCACCATGTACACCGAGGCGGACGCCAAGGAGGCACGAGAAGACGACGTCGATCTGCTGGAAGAGGGCCGGCTGTTGGCACTCAGCCGGTCTACCATCTACCAGCAGAGTCTGTGCCGATACTACAACCGCAAAGTGAAACCGAGACCCTTCCAAGAGGGAGACCTTATGCTCCGGCTGATCTAGCGAACAGCCGGCCAGCACAAGCTCTCGGCACCTTGGGAAGGCCCTTTTATCGTCAGCAAAGTTCTAGGCAACGGTTCCTACTACCTAATCGACGCTCAGAAGCCCAGAGCACACAAAGGAGATGACTCAGGCAAGGAGATGGAGGAACCATGGAACGCAAACCTCCTCCAAAGATTTAACAGTTAAAAGCAGTATGTATCACGCTACCTTTTGTATTAAATACGAAGACTCCGGGTACCCCGAGAAGAGCTCGGGGTCTACCCTCTTTTATCTATATGATAAGTGTTATGTCTATGAGTGTGTTGTTTTATTATTTCTCCTGGCACCGGGTTCGACCAGTCGGCCCGGAGGCTCGCCGCCTTTTGCTATATGACGTCTCCTGCAGTCGGACAAGTAGTGTGTCGGCATCAAAAAACTTCTCCTGTCAGAAGCCGCAGCTCGCAGAGCAACTGTACGGTGGGCAGGGGTTGCAAAACAATGCCCACATGAAAAATGGCTAAGGAAAAATGTGCATATAGCCGGGACCGGCATCCGGCCTTTTCGACCGGCCGCCGAGCAGCCGGCCGGTCGGCTTCTGCTTACCTTGTCGACACTCCAAATGGCTAAGTACTTTCCCTCCAACAAGCAACTAAGTACTCAACCCAGCCGCAGTACGCAGAGCGGCTGTTTGGCTGGCAAGAGGATAGCTAAGGGAGGGCGGCAAAGGAAAAAAGCAAGGAGCAGAAAGCAAGAAAAGTCAGAAGCCGGCAAACAAATCATAATTTGCGACAAAGGATATTTACATATCAAAAGGCCCATTGGCCAGCTTTTAACAGAGTTTGATATACACCCCGCGGGTGGAATTGTGCAAATTTAAGCAAAGTTTGTCAAGACTAATAAGCAGAAAAATAAAGACAACACCCTAAGGAGCAGTAGAGGGTTCCGGCTGGATGGTAGAGTCGGTGGTGCCGGATGGAGCAGCAGAGGAATCCGGCTGGATGGCGGAGTCGGTGGCACTAGTTGGAGCAGCAGACGGCTGGACGGTAGAGTCGGCAGCGCCAGTCGGTGGAACGGGCAGCTGGTCGATCTCCGCCTGGTCGCCTCCAGTAGCAGCCGGCACACTTGAGCACGGATCGTTGCTTGAGGCACGGTCAGGTTGAGGCTGTCCATCCGCCCCGACCTCCGGCGCGTCCTCCTCGATTTCCTTGTCCTCTGCCTCCTCCCCTTCGTCGCTGGAATCGATCACCTCAACCAAGTCCTCGCTGTCCTCTGGGTTCAGCCCGAACCACTCCAGCGGCGCCTCGGCGCCCTCATCAACCACCTCCGGGACGAAGACGCTGGTGTCGGTGTAGTCGGCAATCGCCGCTGCTCGCTTGACAAGGCCGCCCTCCACCGCCACCAGCTCCTCCTGCGCCTCCAGCCAAAACATGGTCAGCTGGGCTAGATCTAGCCCAGGGTGCCACGCCTTGATGAATTCCAGAGCTCGGCGCACTCCAGCCAGGGGCGAGGAGCCCTTCCAGGCTTCTAGGCGGCCCACCGCCACCTCCAGCCAGTCGGCAGGCCGACTGGGAGTGCATGGAGCCTTCATGCCTGGCCAGAGGGCAGAGATTGCCTGGGCCCCGACGTGCTGAAGACGACGCAGCAATTGATGGGCCGGCCGAAGCCGGGCCTGGATGCTCAGAAGCTGCTCGTTCAGGGTTCGGGGAGCGTCAGCGGCAATCTGCACGCCTTCTGCTCTCCGCTCCTGACAATGAGCCTTGATGGCTTGGTTCGTGGTGACACTGTGGCCTAAGAAGAAGTCTGCTTGGATGAAGGGCAAGGAAGCTAGAGGTTAGAAGCTAGCAGTCGGCCTGAATAGGGGCCGGCGACTCAAAGAAAGAAAAAAGAAGAGGCCTACCATCGACCAAGTCCTCAATGCTGCCGAAGTAGGCAGTCAGCTGCGCCTCCTTGTTGGCCCAGGCGGAGGGCTCGATCTCGAACTCAGCGAGGAGGTCAGTCTCCTTCGTCCTCGCCTCCTTCTGAGCCGTCTTGAGATGCTCCGTCTGCTCCGCGAGCTGCGTGACCAGTCGGTCACGCTCTTCGGCCAGTTTGCTGCACTCTGCCTCCTTACCGCGCAACGCGGTGTTGGCTTCGCCCAGCTGCTGCTCCAAGGCGGCGTTGGCTTCTGCAAAGAGAAAATAAGAAAGGATGTCAATCAATCAATAGAGAAGGGGCGCAGTTGTCGGGGAGATCCGGCCCGACTGCTCAGTAGTCGGCCTGAATCTCAAGGACTACAGCTCGCGGGTGCGCTATCGTGCCCCCGCAGAGAAAGAAGTTATCAACAGTCAACAAGAGAAATACAGTTACTGGGAAGATCCGGCCCGACTGCTCAGCAGTCGGCCCGAATCTTGGGGACTTCAGCCCGCGGGTGCGCCAGCGCGCCCCTGCGGAGAAATGAAGCCAAAACTTACTCCGGCTCTCGAACAAGTTGTCGGTCTGCTTCTCCAGCTCCCGGACTCCGAAGTTGAAGGTGGCCGCGTGAAGGTTGTGGTAATCCTGCAATAGGGATGTCAGAAGGAGTTAGCATTTGATGCTCGCAAGTTAAAGTTCCGGACCGCCTGCTCAGCAGCCAGCCCGAAACTTGGGGACTACACCCAGTGGGTGCGCTAGCGCTCCCCCACCAAGAAAAAAGAAGATCGAAAATAAAAGAAGAGAGAAGCTTACTCGGATGGCTTCTCGCGAGTTCAGAAATGCCTCGTTGCACCGCTTGAGGGCGTCAGCTTCGGCCTGGAGCTTGGCCTGGACGTCGAGGGCCGCCTGGTTCAAGGCTCCCATTCCGACACTGCGCACCCAGCCAGTGGGCGCGGCGCTGGTCGCCTCGGTGTCCGGGACCGACGAGCTCGCGGCACCGGCCTCCACTGGTCGCGGCACCAAGAACGCCTTTGCAAGACGGCGGCGCGTGGGAGTGTGGGCCTCAGGAGTTGGGCCCGTCACCACCTTGTTCCCGGCTTGTGGCACCAACGGGGCGGCCGGCTGCCTGTCTTGCACTCCACTGGTCGGCGGTGGCGGAGGCACGATGATGTCCGGCATGGCAAGGTTGCCGCCCTCCCTCTCCATGATCGGCTGCTCGTCGCCGGCTCCCCTAGTCGTCGCCACAAACTCTGGCGGAGGTGGCGCGGAATTCAGGGGAGTCACAAGCAGTGGCTCCTGGCGGCACGCGGCCTCCGCAAGCCACTCCTTCGCTGCGGCATCAGCCTCCGCCTGCGCCAGCTTCCTCAGCGCAGACGCCTCCGCCTTGTCAGCCTCCACCTTCTCAAGGCGGGCGGCTTCCTGCTCCTCGCGCACCGTTTCGCTCCTGCGCCTCCCGGAGGTCGGCGGCCGGATCCATTTGCCGGGTGGTGGTGGAGGTCTCCACCGACCTGATGAGCGAGGCGATGGCCGACTTGTTGAGGGTGAGCGGGGCCCTGGGATAAGAAAGCAAGACAAAGAAGATTTTTAGGCCAAATCGGCAAGAAAGTGGAACATAAGAGGAATGCTTACGCTGACACCATGGGTGGTGCCTTCAGCTGCCTCTTGAACTTGGCCAGCTTTGTCGCGGCCTCTTTCCGCCTGGTCGCCGTGGCCGGGTTTTTGGGCTTCTTCGGCGTGCTGCCGAACAGGGCGGCGCCCTATTTCCGCTTGTGCCTGCCGCCTCGAGCAGACGGCCCGGTGGAGGGGCCTGCGCCTATGTTAGAGGTGCTCCAGGCAGGGCGCGGCTCGTCTTCCTCGTCGTCGTCGCCAGGCCAGGTCTCCACGCCGCCCCCTTCTTCGGAGCCGCTGCCTACGGCATCGTCCTCCGAGGCGGCCGCCCCCAAGTCAGGGTCGTCCTCGTCGCTTACCTCCCGGTCTGGCTGGTAATCACCACCTGGCCCCAGGATGGCGACCATCGCCGCAGACATGTAGATCTGCGCTCCAGAGAAGGAACCACTTCATACCAAGATCAAGACTAAAGCAAGGACTAAAAAGAAGAAGCTAAGAGACTTACGTAAGGCGGCGGGTTGTCACGAGAGTACGGCCGCTTCCTGAACCGCCAGGATCCCTCTGACACCTTGAGGTCGGAGATCTCGTTCACCATCCTCGCCACCTTGTCAGTCGGCATCTCCTTCATGCACATCCGGCTTGGGTCGCGGTGCCCACTCATCCGACAGATCAGATGAGGACGACCTTGGAGCGGTTGAACCCGGCGCTCGATGGAGGCGATCAGCAGGTCGGATGCCACGAGACCCTCCGCCTCCGTCAGCACCCGGAGCCGGCCGATGGCGGCAGCCGTGTCAGCCGACACGGGCTTCGGCTTGTAGCCCCAGTTGGGTCGAAGCCCAACAGGGGGGCCGGCCTCGTAGGCCGGCAGGTTAATGAAGTCGACTGTCGGGTCGACGTTCTCCACGTAGAAGTAAGATTGCTGCCACAATTTCACCAACTGTGACAGCTTGATGACCAGGAAGGCGTTCTTCTTCAACGGCCGGCGCACGGCAACGAAGGCGCCGCACTCGGCCGCCGTCTCCTTGGCGGAGGTGCCCAACTTGGCGTAGAAGAAGGCTCCCCACAGCTTGATGGTGGGGAGGAGGCCGAGGTAGCCCTCGCACGCCGTGACGAAGGCGGACAACAGCGTCACTGTGTTGGGTGTCAAGTGGTGCGGCTGGATGTGGTTGAAGTCCATGAAGGAGCGGAGAAACCTGCTCACCGGGAGGCCGAAGCCGCGGAGGAAATGCGAGCAGAAGACGACCCGCTCGTCCCCCTATGGAGCTTGCGAGATCTCCTCCCGTGGCGGCAACCGCACCTTTACGAAAGGCCGCATTGGGCATCTGACACGTGGCCCGGAGGAAAGTGAGGTGATCCTCGATCACCGTCGAGCCGTCCCAGTCTTCACCCTTCTCACGCACCATGGCGTCCGAGCGGAGCTGCATGGGGAGGAGGAGCTCAACGATGGCAAGCTGCGGCGGCGCTACGGCGGGCACTGAGCAGCAGCAGCAGAGAGAGAGGAGGAAGAAAGAGTGGGGAGGAGGGCGTGCGTGCTCCGCCGCTCCCCTGCCTCCCCCTACTTATAGCCCTCGGGGTAAGAAGCCGAGGGGGCGGGACGTGGGATTAACTGCGCCCACGACCCCATGACCCCCCAATTACGGCGCAGAGTTACTACGCAGTAAATCCCATGGGAATCGCAATCGCCCGCCTCGGTCGCAGCGGATCCGCCCGCATGCCGAGGCCCGGTAGTGGCAGGCCCGGCCCGCTATCACGTCTCATCGAGAGCATGGGGTGGCAGGCTGGCCAGGCGGACATGCACCGCGTGGCGTACTCATGGCTAGCGGCAGGCCTGGGGAGGGTTAGCATGCACGCCATCTGTTTCCTGCCTTGGTTTTTGAATTTGGCGGATGAGCCCACCTTGTCAAATCGACTCCAGCAGTCGGCGCCTCACAAGGCGGACCGAGCGTTCGTTCAGAGCGCAGCAAGAGGGGAAGCTGATGAGACTTCATGGCCCGTCGAACACGACGCCTCACCAGCTTCGGGTACTACTGTCGGAGTAATGGGCCACGGGTAACCTTTCCCGAGTCCCTGGGCCTTTCAAGACTTTGGGCCGGCTCTGCCCCACAAGACTTTAGAATAAAGCGCCGCCTTCCGGTATCCGACTGGCTCAACGGCCGGCTGCCCGAAGGCGGCTGTGCGCCAGCAGACGGCACCAAGACAGGCCGACTCCTAGCAAACGGCCTCCAAAGAGGCCGGCTTCTAGCAGGCGGCCACCCAGCGTCCTCAGAGTCTGCGCCCCTCATCAAGAGGACAAGACTAGGTGAGGCTATAGTGTAGCCCCTCACCCTCGAATCCTAGGGCTTGGCATGGCTACAGTGCCCCGTACAGGCGGAGATCTTCGCATGACGCGGCACTCTTGCCACTCCCCCCTTGACGTCATTCCTAACAAGCGGAGCCCTGTTCCCACGACGGCCTGTCGGTACTGTCCGCAGGCGGCGGGCCCTACCAGGTAGTGAGAGCCCGGAAGATGGCGGAGACTGGACAAGCCGGACCTGAGGGAGGCCGGCTTCCAGCAGGCGGCCAGTTCCCCCCTCAAGGCCCGTGCACCATTAACCAGATAAGAAGTGGTGTGGCCACAGTGATCTCCCACCAGGCGGCAGAATTGTATCCACGCTCCACTGACCAAGCCTGCGTCATTAGCATCACGGCTACAATGATCAGCCACCACCCAGACCCGCCAGCGGTGGGGGCGGCCTGTCAGCTCCGTACCAGACCAGTTGGCGGGGCCCACCAGTCGGCATGCCCCAGCTGCCGGCGGAGAAGCCGGCGACCAGAGACACTGACAGCCGGGTCCAGCACCCGGCCAGATTACCATTGTACCCCTAGGGGGTAGGCCTATATAAACCCTCCAGGGCACCCATGCAAAGGGTTCCCAACCTGTTAGAACTAGCTTCCACCCTAGAGGAAGAAGAGAGATAGCTCTGCCTCCTTCTACCTCTAGCACACAGCTCGAGGAGTACCATTGTATTCACTAGTGCCTTAGTGATCATGTGGAGACCCCGTAGAGCAGGACTAGGGGTGTTATCTCCACTACAAAAAAATACACTTCTGTGATGATACGTGTTTGTCACAGTAGGTCGCGTTTTTTGTCATGCATGTACATCCATGACAAATTTATGACAGAATCAAGATAGTCATACCTGTACTGTCGTAGAAGTGTTCCATGACATTACCAAAATTATCATCATGGAAGTGTCCACTTCCATGAGGATAAATCGCGCATCACAGAAGTGCTTTTGTCAAGGGTGACCGACACGTGGCATCCACCATAACGGAATGCCGTTAAGCTATCGGGTCGGGTTTTGGATCCGATAACCCGTTAACAGCCCCGACCAATGGGGATTTTCCACGTGTAAAATCATCATTGGCTGGAGGAAACACGTGTCGGCTCACCGTTGGGACAGATGTCATCCGCTCATTGGACCGAAGGCGCCTATGATACGGCGACAGGTGGCACGGCCCAACAGAGGCCCATTCCTGTGAAAAGGCCGGCCCGTTTGACTTGGTCAAAAGGTGGCGGGCCGGCCCACGGAAAGCCTGTTAACGGCCTATTCGCATATAGCCCAATTACAGCCCGCTAACCCAGGGCCCATTACGCCCTATCCGAATTAGGCCCAGTAGCGTCATCTGGGCCGTCCAATATGATTTAGCCTGATTTAACTTCCGACCCATGTGTGGCCCATGACTTCTTTCGGCCCATATGAGGACCTTTGTAACTCTTGGCTCATTAACGGCCCGTGGTGAAACTGGCCCGTAATGAATAGTGTATCACTTAATACCCATTAATGGACCGTTATTCCATTGGGTCGTTTCCAGCCCAAGTTATCTTTTGGCCTTCTCAGGGCCCATTGATTCTTTGGCTCATTTGCAGCATTCGGTTACATACGGCCCGTTACTGTCATTTTCTACTTGTGGGCCAAATTCAGCCAGTCGTTACAGTCGGCCCGTTTGCGGACTGTTAATACGTTGGGCCGTTTTCATGTCAAAAAAAACCCGTTGGGCTGTATTCATAGAGTTATCAAATACGGCATATTAACGGCCCGTTATGGTCCATGAATAGTACGACCCATGATTGGTGAAATGATGATACACCCCATAGAAGGCCCATGGATCCTATGGCCCATATGAGGCCCATGGATAGTACGGCCCGTAGAAGGCCCATGGACCCTACGGCCTGTAGAAGGCCCATTGATCCCTAAGGCCCGTATAGAAGGCCGATGGATCCTACGGCCCATATAGAAGGCGAATGGTCCTACGGCCGAACGAAGGCCCATGGATCATACGGCCTGCAGGAGGCCCATGGTTACAACAGTCCATGTGTTGCCATGATTATTTTGGCCTAGTTACCAAAAATAGGCTATTGCCACTAGAAAAACACAGAAAAAGAACTGGAGTGACTACAAGCAAACAACTAAACAAGACAATAAGGAAATAAATAAGCAAGCAATTAAGGCTAGCCTATTACCGCTATTACACATATTACATCCACTGGGCATCAAAGTTCGCCACCAGTGCAAATATAGGGAACAAAGCAGCATATTACATACACTGGCCGTCAAAATTGGCCACCAGTGCAAATAAACGCGACAGCAAAATAAGAGCATAACTGAAACAACTTTAGAAGAGCTCAAGAAATGTTATCCTGGGTATCCACCATGCTGGCAATAAGCTTAGCAAGCTGATTAGCTTTGTCCTGTTTGGTGCTAAAATCCTCCAACGCTTGCTGCTGCACCAGAAAGTATGCATCTGAGTGCTCCAGGGACTTCCGCAGTCCTTCCGCTTCTTGTCGCAGCACAGCTGATCGATGTCTTTCAGCTTGTAGTTGAGACTCAAGAAACCGAACTAATTCAAACAGTGAGTTTGAATAGCTTATGCAAGCAGTAGTGGCCAGTAACTCGAACACTAAACCAAGACAGGACTTTGGGGTTGTCTCGCTGTCTTCAGATAGTCTTCCTTAGCTGTTTTATCAGCTTTGTTGGAGACCAACAAGGATGTGTCACTATCCTGAACCTTATCTGCATTACGTCATTTACCATTGCTTAATAAGGCACTCTTCCCCAATATTCTGTCAGCATTCTAAAAGAAGAAACAAGCAGACACATAACAAGTTTAGCATGTACTAGTATATGAAACTCATTTCGGTGAACCAGTTCATTAGTAAGGTGGACAGGATTAAACTACCAAGTCTTCTATTGCCAAGTACTAGTACATAATAAAAGCATCAAACAAACATATATCTATGTCCTATGGTCACTGCATTGTCTTGTCAAATCAAAATAGAGACACGGTTCAAATAATATCAGTTCAAGACAAAGCAGCAGTGAAAGAATACAAAGCGTGGGAAACTACGCGACACAACAAGATTTCAGATGGATACCTCGGGTCTACATGTACAACAACACTATTGGCTCTGTTGTGATGCTAGTAATGTGCATGATATGAAAGTCAACTGTATACACAATTGAAATTGAAATCAAAAGAGCTATTGATAAGAGCAAACCTGTTAAAGAAACATGCGCGAACATACCTGCTGTGCCATTGGAGTTTCGATTGGATCCTTCAATTTAAAAATAAGTTTGTATCAGTAAATACAGTGATACAAGAGCAAAGCAATCATAGTTAAAAAAGGCGTGCCTAAGCGAGTGCTTAAGCACGCCTAGGCTCTAGGCGTTGGCAAAATGCATTGCGCATAACTACGCTTAATTTGTGCATAACTGCGCATAAGCATGCGCTTTGGTCAGTAAAGTGCAATGCGGTGGCAAAATGCACAATTAATGCCTAGCGCTTTTTTGAACTATGATAGCAATGGAATCTTAAATTAGAACAGTTGTTCTTCAGGTTTAGGCACTTGTTCTACATGAACAGAGTATAGTAAGACGCAAGAATATAATACTTAAAAATAGAAAATGAGCTCATAGACCTTACCACATTCTTGGTTCGGGACCAGTACAGAACAAGGCGTTCCCAGTCATCATACAGTAAATGTGTCTCATGAGAACGTAAGGGAATTTGATGAGTTTCTTTGCCGGTGAAGTACGTTTTCTTCAGGTAATTCTGATACTGCCACCAAGCATTCTTGAAGATAGCAGAGGTATTAGCACAGGTTACCTCATCCTGAGTTTCCAAATCGGTCCTTCTCTATAGAGAAAAATGGGAAAATTTGCTGTATTATAACCATCATGGAGGTAGGATGTATGGGACGAAGCAAAGTAATTGCCATGAATAACATTACTTACACATAACTCCTGGACAAACACCTGCAACTGGCTTTTTCCTTCATCTTCAATATAATATTTCCAAGATGGGAAGATACGCACATACGATTTAACAACATCAAATGTGATAGATGCTAAACTACGACTGGTTGGTTGTGCTTCCTCCATAGGAATAGGCGTACTAACTGGTGGAGTTGGGGTTCGCCGTGATAGTACTGGTGGAGTTGGGGTTCGCCGTGATAGTACTGGCCCTTTGGGCACTGGAGTTGCCTTACTAACTGCTCTTGTTTGGGAGCTCTGTGGTGGAGATGGTGCTGTGTCAACAGGAACTGGGTTACTATCGGCTGGGGTTGGGGTTAGATTGGGTGAAGCTGGTTCTCTGTCCATCGCAGTAGGGGTACAATCTGCGAGAGTTTGGGTTATGTGTGGTAGGGCTGGTTCTTGTGCATGTACAACCGGGGTGCTATCTCCACCAAGAGGTAGCACTGTTTTATTTGAAGACCGTGTTTTTATTCCGCTAGATACTAGCATCACCCGCTCCAATTCAAATGGCTGATAAACAGGAAACATAGTTGAATGTACAGACATTGTATGAGAGACAGATGCAATAGATAGTGTGGAAAAAAGAGGGCATGAAATAGTTGACATGTATATTGTTGAACTAAAACGGATAGCATGACATAATTTCACATATATGATGTCTATCTAAACTGGATAGCATAGCATAACATAATTCAAAGATATGATGAATAACTAAACAGGATCGCATGACATAATTCACCTACATGTTATCTAAGTAATCAGGATTGCATCATTTAATTCACATATGTGATTTATATGCTAAACAGGGGGCATTTGATATGATGTCTGAACTAAGAACATGGTGTTGAATATTGTGTATATGATGTCTAAACTATGCAACGCAAGACACCGTATGCATGATATGAGCATAACCATGCCAAGTTAGAGCATACACCTCAGTAGGGGAATAGGACTGGTCATCTGTCTCTGAATCCATCTCTGAGGAGCTATCGGGACCCAACAAGAGATCTGCTTCGACAAGTAGCACTGTCTGCTCTGAAGGCCTTGTTTTCACTCCAGATTTTTCCATCTCCCACCCAAATGGCTGATTCACAGGAAGAGTAGTTTAATGTACAAACATTGTCGACAAATGGAAATGTAATGAAGAAAAGGATGGGCAAGATATCATTCAAATATATGATGCCTGGTTAAACAGGATGGCATTGCACATTTCCCATATATTATGGCTGGCTAAAAGACATGAGACTGCATAATTCCCATATATGATATAGAAACTAAACAGGTGGCATTACAGAACATGTCTAACTAAGCAGATGACATATATGATGTCAAAAGTAGGCACTGCAAGGCAACATATGCATGATATGACTAACATCATCATGCCAAGGTAGAGCAAACACCTTGGGGGGTAAATAGGACTGGTCAGCGGCGTCTAAATCCACCACAGAACAGATATCTTCCTATGGATTACAATCTGGAGAGGGGTGGGGAGGGTTTGCCATTGAACCCACCAAGGAGCGATGTCTGCATGACATTGTATTGCCGCGCAAAACTCTTCTCTTTTTCTCTACATGTTTAGCATGATTGTGTACAATATCTGACATGCATACGAAAAAATATGGTGAGATTATGTAAGGAGAGCATGCAGAAATTTAGAGTGATGGTAACAACCAGTGGATGGTTCCAAAAATAATGATAGTAGGCTGATGATTGCTTTAAATTAATAAAAAGACAGATGATGATTGCTTTACTATTTGTTTCCCACCCAAGATGAACAACATAGGCATACCCTAGGTGAACCAGATATTAGACAGACATACTTGCTGCCTTGATATGTGCCCCACAAATAATTTAGAACTCAAGTTTGAACATGAATTTGGACCTGAGTTGGGAGTCCAAGAGCTGAACAGGACGATAAAGTAGCAGGTAAGTTTAAGCAATGCATAACATAAGCAGAAACAAAAGAGTGCGACCTCTCTTGTGGACCCGTGTACTCCTGAGGTTCATCTGCTAAGTCGATGATGGTGATGCCGTTGGGGTGGGTGCCGGCGGCAGGGAAGGAGATCTGAGGTGGCAAAAGACGGTCAGGAGTCGTGATGTCTGGTTTGGTGGATGCTTCTGTCGATGGAGCAGCTCAGGTGAGGTGGACGACATCGCGGCAGGAGCAGTACAAACCACACAAAGTTCCCTTCGACACGTACCTGTAACTGAAGTAATTCTGTAAGGGCTCATTTGGCTTGCATGATTCTTAAAACGCAGGGATAGGAAAAACACCAGAATAGGAAAGGAAAATACACATGGTAAAGAGAGCATTTGTAAACACAGGATTTCTGTCAACTTGGGTGTTTGGTTTACAGGAATTGGAAGAGCAGAGGAATGCAAAGAAACATGGCGAAAATAAAGAGAAACCATATGAAAGCGTGTATAGTTAGAATGTTATTCTGGCACTAATGCACTTGGTCTTGTTTTCATGCATAGGATTTTGAAAAGTAGGTTCAGGTGGATGTTTTGCTTCATTCCTTTCAACAAAATGCATGAATAATTGAATAGTAGAGTGCCATTGGAAAATTCCCTATTGCTATGTTTTTCCGTTGAACCAAAATAGCCCTAATGGATCGACGTGAATGTATAGCAATAAGTGATGCAACAAGTGTACAACCTCTTTGCCGTAGCCGTGTCGACCTCAGCATCATTGGGTTGGTCGCTGAAGCAGTTGAGGCAGAGGTGGCTGTCGGAGGTGTGGAGGAAGATCTGAGGAATCTATAGACGGCGTCCAGGGCACTGCTCTGTTGTGATGGATCGTTCTGTCGTTGGAGCAGCTCCGATGAGCTGTAAGACGTCAAGGCTGAAGCAGCACAAGACAGACATCGTCAATCTCAAGTGGGATTCTAGTAGCATCTCCAATAGATGATGTAAAATTAACATCACCAAAAACCACCTGACTACAACAGATGAGGTAAAAACTGTTGACTCTGAACTTAACTGTCGAAATTGAAATTTACTGTGGAATCTGAATGCTACTGTCGAAACTAAACGCAATGGTAGCAGAGAGGCACTTGACATGTAGTTTAATGAGGGCCTGCAGTTCATCTTCAACCTGCACACCCCTGAGCCTCATGCCACCACCGGCCTCGCCGTCGGCCCCAGCGTCGCCTCGCCGCCCCGAAACAACTCGCCACCGCCGCCCCAGTCAGCCCTCTAGGCCCCCCGCCCCCACCCTGAACCCTAAGATAGATAGTAGGGTACCTCTACGGTGAGCCTCCGTCCCCGCTGCGGGTGGTTCTTCCTTAACTCCGGCAAGCCCCCAACCCCTGAAAATCGACTGACCCAAAAGTCGATTCAGTCGACTAAAGTGTGGCTTAATTGGAGCAGAGCAGCAGCACGAGCGAGGGGGAGAGCAGCAGCAGAAGCTGGGCGAGCGAGCGAGCGAGTGAGAGCCGGAGCAGCAGCAGCAGCGCGAGCGAGCGAGCGAGAGCTGGAGCAGCAGCAGCAGCGCGAGCGAGCGAGCGAGAGCCGGAGCAGCAGCAACAGATCCGGCTGGTATGGACGACGCCGCCGAAGGGGCCTCGCACTGGGGGAGAGCCGCTGTGGAGATGTCACCCGCAGCGCCGGCTTCAAGGTAGCCGCTCCATGGGGGTGCGGGATGGAGCATCGTCGGTGCCGGGAGGTCGAGTTAAGGAGAACATGCGATGCGATGAGTGTACAACCTCTTTGGTGGCGCCGAGTAGGCCTCGGCTTCGTCCGAGGAGTCGGTGAGGATGCTGCGGTTCTGGTGGAGCAGGTTAAGGCGGCGCTGTGGGGATGGAGCAGCCGCGATAGACGAGGCGATCGTCGGAGCAGCTCCTTGGAGGTGGAGGACGGGGCGGCTGAACCGGCGGGACAGCGAGATGGACGACGGATCCTCATCCGGGGAGGTGGACGAGGGACGTCAAGCTGTTGTGATGGACGAGCTGTCGAGGAAGAGGCTCCGGCTAGGCAGCGGTGACATGGCGGACGGAGGAGGGTGGGGTTTCACGGCTGGAGCGGAGAAGTTATGGCGGCCTGGGATTTCGAATGGGGAAAGGGGGCGATGGGAGGGGTGTTGGGGAACGTAGCAGAAATTCAAAATTTTCCTACGTGTCGCCACGATCTATCTATGGAGAAACCAACAACGAGGGGAAGGAGAGTGCATCTACATACCCTTGTAGATCGCTAAGCGGAAGCGTTCAAGAGAACGGGGTTGAAGGAGTCGTACTCGTCGTGATCCAAATCACCGGAGATCCGAGTGCCGAACGGACGGCACCTCCGCGTTCGACACACGTACAGCCCGGTGACGTCTCCCACGCCTTGATCCAGCAAGGAGAGAGGGAGAGGTTGAGGAAGACTCCATCCAGTAGCAGCACAACGGCGTGGTGGTGATGGAGGAGCGTGGTGATCCAGCAGGGCTTCGCCAAGCACCACGGGAGAGGAGAAGGGAGAGAGGTAGGGTTGCGCCAAGAGGAGGTCAAACTCATGGGATGGCAACCCCAAAAACCTCAAGTATATATAGGGGAGAGGGAGGGGGTGCGCCCCCTCTAGGGTTTCCACCCCAAGGGGTGCAGCTTCCCCAAATCCCATCTAAGGGTGGCGGCCAAGGGGGGAGAGGGGGGAAACTTGCCCCCCAAGTTAGGTGGAAGCACCCCCTCCCCAAACCCTAGGCGCCTTGGGCCCTTGTGGGGGGAGGGGGCGCACCAGCCCACCTGGGGCTGGTCCCCTCCCACACTTGGCCCATGCAGCCCTCCGGGGCCGGTGGCCCCACTAGGTGGACCCCCAGGACCCTCCCGGTGGTCCCGGTACGTTACCGATAAAACCCGAAACTTTTCCGGTGACCAAAACAGGACTTCCCATATATAAATCTTTACCTCCGGACCATTCCGGAACTCCTCGTGACGTTCGGGATCTCAGCCGGGACTCCGAACAACATTCGGTAACCACATACAAACTTCCTTTATAACCCTAGCATCATCGAACCTTAAGTGTGTAGACCCTACGGGTTCGGGAACCATGCAGACATGACCGAGACGTTCTCCGGTCAATAACCAACAGTGGGATCTGGATACCCATGTTGGTTCCCACATGTTCCACGATGATCTCATCGGATGAACCACGATGTCAAGGACTCAATCGATCCCGTATACAATTCCCTTTGTCTAACGGTATTATACTTGCCCGAGATTCGATCGTCGGTATACCGATACCTTGTTCAATCTCGTTACCGGCAAGTCTCTTTACTCGTTCCGTAACACATCATCCCGTGATCAACCCCTTGGTCACATTGTGCACATTATGATGATGTCCTACCGAGTGGGCCCAGAGATACCTCTCCGTTTACACGGAGTGACAAATCCCAGTCTCGATTCGTGCCAACCCAACAGACACTTTCGGAGATACCTGTAGTGCACCTTTATAGCCACCCAGTTACGTTGTGACGTTTGGTACACCCAAAGCATTCCTACGGTATCCGGGAGTTGCACAATCTCATGGTCTAAGGAAATGATACTTGACATTAGAAAAGCTTTAACATACAAACTACACGATCCTTGTGCTAGGCTTAGGATTGGGTCTTGTCCATCACATCATTCTCCTAATGATGTGATCCCGTTATCAATGACATCCAATGTCCATGGTCAGGAAACCGTAACCATGTATTGATCAACGAGCTAGTCAATCAGAGGCTTACTAGGGACATGGTGTTGTCTATGTATCCACACATGTATCTGAGTTTCCTATCAATACAATTATAGCATGGATAATAAACGATTATCATGAACAAGGAAATATAATAATAACTAATTTATTGTTGCCTCTAGGGCATATTTCCAACAGTCTCCCACTTGCACTAGAGTCAATAATCTAGTTCACATCGCCATGTGATTAACACTGACAGGTCACATCGCCATGTTACCAACATCCAAAGAGTTTACTAGTGTCTAAACTAGTTCACATCACCATGTGATTAAGTCTCAATGTGTTCTGGGGTTTGATCATGTTTTGCTTGTGAGAGAGGTTTTAGTCAACGATTCTGCAACATTCAGATCCGTATGTACTTCGCAATTCTCTATGTCATATTGTAAATGCTGCTTCCACGCTCCACTTGGAGCTATTGCTCCACTATACGTATCCGGTTTGCTACTCAGAGTCATTCGGACAGGTGTTCAAGCTTGCATCGTCGTAACCCTTTACGCCGAACTCTTTATCACCTCCATAATCGAGAAACATATCCTTATTCCTCTAAGGATAATTTTGACCGCTATCTGGTGATCCACTCCTTGATCACCTTTGTACCCTCTTGCCAGACATGTGGCAAGGCACACATCAGGTGCGGTACTTAGCATAGCATACTGTAGAGCCTACGTCTAAAGCATAGGGGATGACCTTCGTCCTTTCTCTCTTTTCTGCCGTGGTCAAGCTTTAAGTCTTAACTTCGTACCTTACAACTCAGGCAAGAACTCCTTCTTTCACTGATCCATCTTGAACACCTTCAAGATCATGTCAAGGTATGTGCTCATTTGAAAGTATTATTAAGCATTTTGATCTATCCTTATAGATCTTGATGCTCAATGTTCAAGTAGCTTAATCCAGGTTTTCTATTGAAAAACATCTTTCAAATAACCCTATATGCTTTCCAGAAATTCTACATCATTTCTGATCAACAATATGTCAACAACATATACTCATCAGAAATTCTATAGTGCTCCCACTCACTTCTTTGGAAATACAAGTTTCTCATAAACTTTGTACAAACCCAAAATCTTTGATCATCTCATCAAATTGTACATTCCAACTCCGAGATGCTTACTCCAGTCCTTAGAAGGATCGCTGGTGCTAGCATACCTTTTAGCATCCTTAGGATCGACAAAACCTTTCTGATTGTATCACATACAATCTTTCCTTACAAAAAACTGGTAAGGAAACTTGTTTTGACATCCATCTGCCAGATTTCATAAATGCAGCTAATGCTAACATGATTCCGACGGACTTAAGCATCGCTACAGATGAGAAAATCTCATCGTAGTGAACTCCTTGAACTTGTGAAAAACTCTTCGCCACAAGTCGAGCTTCATAGACGGTGACATTACTGTCCACGTCCGTCTTCTTCTTAAAGATCCATTTATTTCAGTGGCTTGCTGATCATCGGGCAAGTCCACCAAAGTCCATGCTTTGTTATGATACATGGATCCTATCTCGGATTTCATGGCTTCTAACTATTTGTCAGAATTTGGTCCCACCATCGCTTCTCCATAGCTCGTAGGTTCATTGTTGTCTAGCAACATGACCTTCAAGACAGGATTACTGTGCCACTCTGAAGTGGTACGCATCCTTGTCACCCTACGAGGTACGGTAGTGACTTGATCCAAAACTTCATGATCACTATCATAAGCTTCTACTTCAATTGGTGTAGGTGCCACAGGAACAACTTCCTATGCCCTACTACACACTAGTTGAAGTGACGGTTCAATAACCTCATCAAGTCTCCACCATCCTCCCACTCAATTCTTCGAGACAAACTTTTCCTCGAGAAAGGACCCAATTCAAGAAACAATCCCTATTGCTTTCAGATCTGAATTAGGAGGTATACCCAACTGTTTTGGGTGTCCTATGAAGATGCATTTTATCCGCTTTGGGTTCGAGCTTATCAACCTGAAACTTTTTCACATAAGCGTCGCAGCCCCGAACTTTTTAAGAAATGACAACTTAGGTTTCTCCAAACGGTGTCGTCTCAATGGAATTACGTGGTACCCTATTAAAGTGAGTGCGGTTGTCTCTAATGCCTAACCCATGAACGATAGTGGTAATTCGATAAGAGACATCAAGGTACGCACCATATCCAATAGGGTGCTACTATGATGTTCGGACACACCATCACACTATGGTGTTCCAGGCGGTATTAATTGTGAAACAATTTCCACAATGTCTTAATTGTGTGCCAAAACTCGTTACTCAGATATTCATCTCTATGATCATATCATAGACATTCTATCCTCTTGTCATGAAGATCTTAAACTTCACTCTGAAATTACTTGAACCATTCAATAATTCAGACTTGTGTTTCATCAAGTAAATATACTCAACATCTACTCGAATCATCTGTGAAGTAAGAACATAACGATATTCACTGCGTGCCTCAGCACTCATTGGACTGCACACATCAAAATGTGTTACTTCCAACAAGTTGCTATCTAGTTCCATCTTACTGAAACCGAGGCTTTTCAGTCATCTTGTCCATGTGGTATGATTTGCATATCTCAAGTGATTCAAAATCAAGTGAGTCTAAACGATCCATCTGCATGGAGTTTCTTCATGCGTATGCACCAATAGACATGGTTCGCATGTCTCAAACTTTTCAAAAATGAGTGAGTCCAAAGATCCATCAACATGGAGCTTCTTCATGCGTTTTATACCAATATGACTTACATGGCAGTGCCACAAGTAAGTGGTACTATCATTACTATCTTATAATTTTTGGCATGAAAATGTGTATCACTACGATCGAGATTCAATAAACCATTCCTTTAGGTGCAAGACCATTGAAGGTATTATTCAAATAAATAGAGTAACCATTATTCTCCTTAAATGAATAACCGTATTGCGATAGACATAATCCAATCATGTCTATGCTCCACGCAAACACCAAATGACAATTATTCAGGTTTAATACTAATCTTGATGGTAGAGGGAGCGTGCGATGTTTGATCACATCAAACTTGGAAACACTTCCAACACATATCGTCAGCTCACCTTTAGCTAGTCTCCGTTTATTCTGTAGCTCTTTTATTTCGAGTTACTAACACTTAGCAACCGAACCGGTATCTAATACCTTGGTGCTACTAGGAGTACTAGTAAAGTATACATTAACATAATGTATATCCAATATACTTCTATCGACCTTGCCAGCCTTCTCATCTACCAAGTATCTAGGGTAATTCCGCTCTAGTGACTATTCCCCTTATCACAGAAGCACTTAGTATCGGGTTTGGGTTCAACCTTGGGTTTCCTCACTGGAGCAGCAGCTGATTTGCCGTTTCATGAAGTATCCCTTCTTGCCCTTGCCCTTCTTGAAACTAGTGGTTTCACCAACCATCAACAATTGATGCTCTTTCTTGATTTCTACTTTCGCGGTGTCAAACATCGCGAATACCTCAAGGATCATCATATGTATCCCTGATATGTTATAGTTCATCACGAAGCTCTAGCAGCTTGGTGGCAATGACTTTGGAGAAACATCACTATCTCATCTGGAAGATCAACTCCCACTCGATTCAAGTGATTGTTGCACTCAGACAATCTGAGCACAAGCTCATCGATTGAGCTTTCTCCCTTAGTTTGCAGGCTAAGAAAATCATCGGAGGTCTCATACCTCTTGACATGGGCACGAGCCTGAAATCCCAATTTCAGACCTCGAAACATCTCATATGTTCCGCGACGTTTCGAAAACGTCTTTGGTGCCTCTACTCTAAACCATTTAACTGAACTATCACGTAGTTATCAAAACGTGTATGTCCGGTGTTCGCAACATCCACAGACGATGTTTGGGGTTCAGCACACTAAGCGGTGCATTAAGGACATTAGCTTTCTACTGTCCGCATAATCGCTACTATCAACTTTCAACTATATTTTCTCTAGGAACATATCTAAACAGTGGAACTAAATCGCGAGCTTACGACATAATTTGCAAAGATCTTTTGACTATGTTCAGGATAATTAAGTTCATCTTATGAACTCCCACTCAGATAGACATCCCTCTAGTCATCTAAGTGATTACATGATCCGAGTCAACTAGGCCGTGTCCGATCATCACGTGAGACGGACTAGTCATCATCGGTGAACATCTTCATGTCGATCGTATCCTCCATATGACTCATGCTCGACCTTTCGGTCTCTTGTGTTCCGAGGCCATGTCTGTACATGCTAGGCTCGTCAAGTCAACCTAAGTGTTTCGTGTGTGTAAATCTGGCTTACACCCGTTGTATGTGAACGTAAGAATCTATCACACCCGATCATCACGTGGTGCTTCGAAACGACGAACTTTCGCAACGATGCACAGTTAGGGGGAACACCTTCTTGAAATTTTAATGAGGGATCATCTTATTTACTACCATCGTTCTAAGCAAATAAGATGCATAAACATGATAAGCATCACATGCAATCAAATAGTGACATGATATGGCCAATATCATGTTGCTCCTTTTGATCTCCATCTTCGGGGCTCCATGATCATTATCGTCACCGGCATGACACCATGATCTCCATCATCATGATCTCCATCATCGTGTCTTCATGAAGTTGTCTCGCCAACTATTACTTCTACTACTATGGCTACTGGTTAGCAATAAAGTAAAGTAATTACATGGTGTTGTTCAATGACACGCAGGTCATACAATAAATAAAGACAACTCCTATGGCTCCTGTCGGTTGTCATACTCATCGACATGCAAGTCGTGATTCCTATTACAAGAACATGATCAATCTCATACATCACATATCATTCATCACATTCTTCTTGGCCATATCACATCACATAGCATACCCTGCAAAAACAAGTTAGACGTCCTCTATGTTTTACGTGGCTGCTATGGGTTTCTAGCAAGAACGTTTCTTACCTACGCAAAACCACAACGTGATATGCCAATTGCTATTTACCCTTCACAAGGACCCTTTTCATCGAATCCGTTCCGACTAAAGTGGGAGAGACTGGCACCCGCTAGCCACCTTATGCACCAAGTGCATGTCAGTCGGTGGAACCTGTCTCACGTAAGAGTATGTGTAAGGTCGGTCCGGGCCGCTTCATCCCACAATACCGTCGAAACAAGATTGGACTAGTAACGGTAAGCATATTGAACAAAATCAACGCCCACAACTACTTTGTGTTCTACTCGTGCAAAGAATCTACGCAATAGACCTAGCTCATGATGCCACTGTTGGGGAACGTAGCAGAAATTCAAAATTTTCCTACGTGTCACCACGATCTATCTATGGAGAAACCAGCAATGAGGGGAAGGAGAGTGCATCTACATACCCTTGTAGATTGCTAAGCGGAAGCGTTCAAGAGAACGGGGTTGAAGGAGTCGTACTCGTCATGATCCAAATCACCGGAGATCCGAGTGCCGAACGGACGGCACCTCCGCGTTCAACACACGTACAGCCCGGTGACGTCTCCCACGCCTTGATCCAGCAAGGAGAGAGGGAGAGGTTGAGGAAGACTCCATCCAGCAGCAGCACAATGGTGTGGTGGTGATGGAGGAGCATGGTGATCTAGCAGGGCTTCGCCAAGCACCGCGGGAGAGGAGAAGGGAGAGAGGTAGGGCTGCGCCAAGAGGAGGTCAAACTCATGTGTTGGCAGCCCCAAAACCCTCAAGTATATATAGGGGAGAGGGAGGGGGTGCGCCCCCTCTAGGGTTTCAACCCCAAGGGGTGCGGCTGCCCCAAATCCCATCTAAGGGTGGCGGCCAAGGGGGAGAGGGGGGAAACTTGCCCCCCCAAGTTAGGTGGAAGCACCCCCTCCCCAAACCCTAGGCGCCTTGGGCCCTTGTGGGGGGGGGGGCGCACCAGCCCACCTGGGGCTGGTCCCCTCCCACACTTGGCCCATGCAGCCCTCCGGGGCCGGTGGCCCAACTAGGTGGACCCCCGGGACCCTCCCGGTGGTCCCGGTACGTTACCGATAAAACCCGAAACTTTTCCGGTGACCAAAACAGGACTTCCCATATATAAATCTTTACCTCCGGACCATTTCGGAACTCCTCGTGACGTCCGAGATCTCATCCGGGACTCCGAACAACATTCGGTAACCACATACAAACTTCCTTTATAACCCTAGCGTCATCGAACCTTAAGTGTTTAGACCCTACGGGTTCGGGAACCATGCAGACATGACCGAGACGTTCTTCGGTCAATAACCAACAGCGGGATCTGGATACCCATGTTGGTTCCCACATGTTCCACGATGATCTCATCGGATGAACCACGATGTCAAGGACTCAATTGATCCCGTATACAATTCCCTTTGTCTAACGGTATTGTACTTGCCCGAGATTCGATCGTCGGTATACCGATACCTTGTTCAATCTCGTTACCGGCAAGTCTCTTTACTCGTTCCGTAACACATCATCCCGTGATCAACCCCTTGGTCACATTGTGCACATTATGATGATGTCCTACCGAGTGGGCCCAGAGATACCTCTTCGTTTACACGGAGTGACAAATCCCAGTCTCGATTCGTGCCAACCCAACAGACACTTTCGGAGATACCTGTAGTGCACCTTTATAGCCACCCAGTTACGTTGTGACGTTTGGTACACCCAAAGCATTCCTACGGTATCCGGGAGTTGCACAATCTCATGGTCTAAGGAAATGATACTTGACATTAGAAAAGCTTTAGCATACGAACTACACGATCCTTGTGCTAGGCTTAGGATTGGGTCTTGTCCATCACATCATTCTTCTAATGATGTGATCCCGTTATCAATGACATCCAATGTCCATGGTCAGGAAACTGTAACGATCTATTGATCAACGAGCTAGTCAATCAGAGGCTTACTAGGGACATGGTGTTGTCTATGTATCCACACATGTATCTGAGTTTCCTATCAATACAATTATAGCATGGATAATAAACGATTATCATGAACAAGGAAATATAATAATAACTAATTTATTATTGCCTCTAGGGCATATTTCCAACAAGGGGGTGAAGCATGACTTAGGGACACGCTTGTCCAAAATGTAGGGTGTGTTACAAAAGTACCCCCATCGATTTGAACTAGCGGCCCTTTCGGCTCAGGGTTAGAAGGGGGATTTCACGTGTCGGCATTTGGCAGCTGGAGGGAGTTTTAGCGCGCGTTGTAATTTTGGGATAGCAAGGCGCGGGTTGTGAAGGCGCCAGTTTTGGGACCACGATATCTGAATTTTCGGGATATAACAAGACGCGGGTTGAATTTTAGGGACAAGCCTAACATGTAGTAATATTGTACTTGTACGTACCAAATCAATTCGCACTTTCCTCAACCAAAAAGAAAATGAAAAAAATAAAACTATTCACACCACACAAAGAGAGAGTCTTGCCCCGTTTTACTATACAAATGCTATTCAAAGCTACTCCCTCCTTCCATCTATATAGGGCCTAATGCGTTTTTCGATGCTAACTTTGACCAAATATTAGAGCAATGATATATGACATGCAACTTACACAAAGC
Source organism: Triticum dicoccoides (assembly GCF_002162155.2). NCBI lineage: Eukaryota > Viridiplantae > Streptophyta > Magnoliopsida > Poales > Poaceae > Triticum > Triticum dicoccoides. Next base: position 293,950,043 of record NC_041381.1, read on the forward strand.
ACACCGTTAACTTCGTTTGTGAAAGGTTCTTTCAATGATATAATTTTCACATTGTGCATGTCATGTACTATTAATCTTGTCAATAGTCAAAGGCGGTCTTAAAAATCTCATTACTCCCTATATAGATGGAAGGAGGGAGTATGAATCCATGTTATGTTCGATTAAATTTTTTTGCTTGCTGTATAATGCATGTAACCTACTCATACCAACATTTTAGTGCATTCCAAATGTCTATACTACCGCTGCAATTTTAACTAAATTTGAATTCGTTTCTCTATTTCAATAAGAATCTACAATCATCATTGTTGCCAACTTCAACCATCTTTCGTGTATTACCTTAATAACACACCACATGATTACATAGAGATAGATATGAACTATGTGTACTACATGAACTTGAATTCTGTTTTGTGAATACACTTGATGTTGATTCCAAATAATAGTACATTTGATGTACTAACTATATATTCATAATCTAAACCATGTTCCATACGTACACCGTCTTTATCACACAAAGTATAGTGCCCCGCCCCCTACATTATGACAAGTATTTAGACCTGAGTTGCAAAAGCCACACATTAGCCCAAATTATAATCAATGTTCTACATTATGTTATCTTCTTCAAGTATCTGTATCCACCTTTTTATAATGAATTATGATCTTTGTTCGTCTTTTACACCTTCAGGATCCTCTTCTATTTGTAGCTAGCTAGCGCTAACTTTCTATCGTGCATGCACATGCCCGCCCCCCTCACACACGCTTAGCGTCCCCTCCATCGCGCACGTTCATTATTTCTCTTTAGGTCGTCCACCAACGGTGTGTGTAGTCCCCCGGCTCCTTCTTTGTGGCACACACCGGTCGATATACCTCTCTAGCCAAGTGTGCCTACAACAAACACATATATACTTCCCCTCTTCTCTTCTCACCGTCCATGCCCCCATATGTCCAATATGATTCCATGCAGGTGCACACTCCCGCCCCTCTTTTCATTAATCACATGCTCGCACACTCCTCCCCCCTCGACATGGTAGGCCTCTCACACCACCTCTTAGCCACACCCTCTCCCCTTGTATGCCTCTCTGGACCTTATTTGCTTCCAACACATGCAGGCGTGTATATGAACTGATCTCCCTACATATAGCCAGGTCGACTATAATTCGTTTTCACCAAGCATCGATACACTTACCTTGCTAGTTATGTCTCTCCTTTTCTCGGACACACGACGGTTGATCTTCCTATGTAGTTACGCATGCTTACCACAACCATATCTTCTCCCCTCATCATCCTTGAATACCTCCCAACCCGTCTCTCACACGCATGTGCATAGACAGACAGACATCCCCTTCCCTCTCTTATTGATATTGCACTCATACCCTCCGTTTGTCTAGCAGGCCTCTCCCACCATTTGTGAGACGCCACTCCACCACCAATCCTCCGACGCTCTACCTTTGTCTTTTTCCCAACCTTATTCCTCTGCTACACATATCCATGGATGTCGATCGATCTCCCTCAATACATAGCTACGTCTCTCTCCTTCCCCACACATATACTAG
>NC_041381.1:293951917-293955298 GCF_002162155.2 Triticum dicoccoides
TAGTCGAACGTTGTAGGTAGATATCCATGCCACGGAGAAGAACTGCACCTCTGCCCTCTCAAATTCCAGTAGGCTAGCTGCCCTGTATCTTTGACGTGGGCAAACACAAATTTGATGGCACTCTTTATCGATCACGCAGCCACACACTTCATCCATGTTTTCAATTTTATCGATATCTCACGTCCATGACTCCGTTTCACACACATTGCATATGTTACGTTTTTTTGATTGAGATATCATCAACACATTGCCTCTGTTTCGCACAAACCATCTCTCTCACACCCACCCACGTACGTGTCACGTCCAATATGCGACCCTATCCAAAAGGAACTCGAAGGTCCCACCAAGGATAGACCCGCATATTGAAACGCTTTTGCAAGGTGGATATCATTACATCAACATTACATAATAGATGGGGATACATACATAAGGCATACAATGCCACAGGAATACAACATCACAATACATCAGAGCATCATCCGACTACGGATGAATCACAAACAGAAACTCAAACGACATCCACCCTACTAGCCCAGGCTGCCGACCTGGAACCTATCCCCTGACCGAAGAAGAAGCAGAAGAAGAACTCAACACGATCAAGCATCGCTCTCACATCATGATCATCGCGCAACCTGTACCTGCAAGTGTTGTTGTAGTAATCTGTGAGCCACGAGGACTCAGCAATCCCATTACCATGGGTATCAAGACTAGCAAAGCTTAAAAGGAAAGGAAGGGGTAAAGTGGTGAGGCTGCAGCAGCGACTAAGCATATATGGTGGCTAACATACGCAAATAAGAGCGAGAAGAGAACAAGCGGAGCGGTCGTGAAGCTAGCAATGATCAAGAAGTGATCCTGAACTCCTACTCACGTCAAACATAACCCAGAAACCGTGTTCACTTCCCAGACTCCGCCGAGAAGAGACCATCACGGCTATACACGCGGTTGATGCGTTTTAATTCAGATCTGGTGCCAAGTTATCTACAACCGGACATTAACAAATTCCCATCTTCCTATAACCGCAGGCACGGCTTTCGAAAGATTATACCCTGCAGGGGTGTCCCAACTCAGCCCATGACAAGCTCTCGCGATCAACGAAGGAATAGACCTTCTCCCAGGAAGACCCGATCAGACTCGGAATCCCAGTTTACAAGACATTTCGACAATGGTAAAACAAGACCAGCAAAGCCGCCCGATGCGCCGACATCCTGATAGAAGCTGCACATATCTCGTTCTCAGGGCAACACCGGATGAGTCAAGCTACGAGTAAAACCAGCCCTCGAGTTGCCCCGAGGTGGCCCCGCAGGTTGCTCGGTTCGGACCAACACTTAGACAAGCACTGGCCCGGGGGGGCTAAAATAAAGATGACCCTTGAGAGAGCGACTCCCAAGGGAAAAGGTAGGTGGTGGTGAGGCAAATGGTAAAACCAAGGTTGGGCCTTGCTGGAGGAGTTTTATTCAAAGCAAACTGTCGAGGGGGTCCCATAAATCACCCGACCGCGTAAGGAACGCAAAATCCGGGAACATAACACCGGTATGACGGAAACTAGGGCGGCAAGAGTGGAACAAAACACCAGGCAAAAGGCCGAGCCTTCCACCCTTTACCAAATATATAGATGCATTAATAATATAAGAGATATTGTGATATCCCAACCAAAATCCTGTCCACCCTGGAGAAATCTTCAACCTCACCTGCAACTAGCAACGCTATAAGAGGGGCTGAGCAAAGCGGTAACATAGCCAAGCAACGGTTTGCATAGGAAAGGTGTCAAAGTTAGAGGTTCATGGCAACATGGGATGGCTCGACAAACAGATGATAGGTAGCATAGCAAAGCGATAGAACGAAGCAACTAGCATAGCAATGATAGTAGTGAGATCCAGGGTAGCGGTCATCTTGCCTGAAATCCCGCTAGGAAGAAGAACGAGTCCATGAAGAAGACGAACGGGAGCAGTCGAAAGAATCCTCACAATCGCAATATTACCGGAACTAAGAAGCAACACCGGAAAGAAACAAACAACATGGTAAATGCACAAGCATAAACATGGCATGATGCACAAACAAGTATGATGCATGTCCGGTTTAATGAGGCATGGCATGGCAAACTGCAACCCACAATACTACAAGTTAAGTGGAGCTCAATATGCAACGAGTTGCATATTGACAAAACACCACGGACATATTTAGTTTGATCTCGGTTATGTACCCAACAATATTAAATGTTATTAGCATGGCAAGGGGGTGAAACATAATGAAACTACCTATCTAGGCAAGTTTAAATGAGGCCGGAAACAACAAACAACAATTCCGGAAAATCCTCCTGTCCATATTTTAGATTCGGTACTGTTCTGCCCTAAACACAATTTTAGAGTTGTTAATTAGGAAAATAAAGTGCACCATGTTAATCTAGGCATTTTTCCACCCCATTTACATATAAAGAACATTCAATTCCGAGCTACGGTTATTTAGTTATGAATTAAAGCATTTTAACATGGCATATAAGCAAATTAACACAAACAGCATTTTAAACATTTTAAACATGGATGAAAATGGCATATTATTAATCTACACAATTTTCTGAGCATTTTACATATATAAATTATTTTAATCCGATGCACGGTTTATTAGTTATTATATGCATGAACATGGAGGGGTAATCTGTAAAACTGGAGTCTCTGGAAATTAGCTAAATTCGCAGCGTATGGAAAAAAATACATGGGCCAAAACTAATTGGCCCAACATGCACAGAAGAGGGGCTGGGCGCTGCTCACCCATGGGCTCAGCCCAGTCGGAGGAGAGGCCAAGGCAGGCCTTGGAGGCCGCTGGGCCTGGCTGGCTTCGGCTGGGCCTGGTCAACGCGGGTGCGGTGCGCGCGCTGGGCTGAAGCGGGCGAAGGGCGCTGCTGGGCCGGGCCCTGAGGAGGCCCAAGCGGGGGGGGCGCGGCCCACGTGGCCGGTGACGGCTGCCGTTGTCTCTCCCGAACGGGGACGAGGCCGGCGGCACCAGCATCCAACGGCGATGGAGGACGGCGGTTCTCAGCGATGGGGAGGCAGAGGAGGCTAGATCCGGCGAGGGGAGGCCGGATCCAGGTGTCGGGAGCCCATTCCCGGTGCCGGAACGGGGCGGGGAGCTCCGGCGACGGAGCTGGAGGCGAGATCCCCAGTCGGCGGCGGCGTGGTTCCCTGCGGGGAGGAGAGAGATTAGAGGGAGGAGGAGAGGGGAGAAGGAGAAGAAGGCAGAGGGCGGCGGATCTGGCCTGGGCATCGAGGTCGCCGACGGCGAGGGTGCAGGGAGGCGCCGGCAGGCGACGGAGAGGCGCTGGCGACGGGGACGGCGCCGAAGCAGAGGAGCGAGCGGACGGGGGCGCAGGACAGGCGAGCGGCGACG
>NC_041381.1:293955876-293974074 GCF_002162155.2 Triticum dicoccoides
TAGACCGAAAATGGCATGGGGGGTTTATATATATGGAAGGGGCTAGGGTTTGGGGGGGTTTGGAGGGGTTTCGGACCCTCGGATCTCGATCTGTCGGTCCGGAGCGGAGGGATGTTAGGTAGGTGGGCTAGTGGGTTGTGAAGAGGAGTTGGGCAGAGAGGAGAGAAGAGAAGTGCAGCCCGGCGGTAGTTTCGGAGACCGAAACGTCCGACGAATATACCGACTATATCGCGGTTACATAATTAACGGTTGGGCAGTCAAACGGACTCCGAATGCGACGAAACTTGGCAGGCGGCCTGTCTACACTATAATAAGACCGCACGACAAGTTGCAACCCATTCCGAGAACATTTTTATGCCACTTATAAAATAATATTTCGGAGGTGCCACGGGCGCGTGCGAGGGGTCTGAGGGCTCGGAACGGACAACGGAGAGGACCGGGGAAACCCGAACGGATGCAAGTTTTATGAAAACGATGCCGATGCAATGCGCATGATGCTATGAGATGAGATGCATAACAAGAACAAAAAGCAAAACAAAAGACAAAAACCCAACCACGGAGGAAATAACATATCGCATCTCCGGAAAAGGCAAGAGTTGGAGTTACGAATATGGAAAGTTGTATCCGGGGCGTTACAACACTCCACCACTACGAGAGGATCTCATCCCGAGATCTAGGATGGCACCGGAGGGAAAAGGAAGAGGAAGATAAGCGGTAAAACTAAGTTGCTTCTTCGACCAATGAGTGAAACCACGAACCTTGAGAGGTTGAGCAATTAGAGATGAACGAGATTGCAAACAATCCGTTAGAAAAGAGGAACAAGGAACATTACGATAACTTGAAGGTTGCAAAGACATGAATGACGAGCACAATGGACAAGAAGGAATTGAAACCACTCTAGTTGAAACGAGATAAGAATGAATAAGAATGATATAATTTGGACAGCACTCCGACTGTAAATGGAAGAAATTGAACATGAACTTACAAGATGGGGTAAGAAAGATTTCAGACAGCTCTCCGATTAAGGAAGGAGGCAAAACTTGATAAGATGAGGGAACTCGAATGAAAACACGACATGCCGGTTAAATGGATAAGCATGAAAATGGCATGATCTTGATAAAACGAGATGATGGGTGAAGAGGGCAACATCACATTGCCTCCGAAAGAAGGAATAGAAGATAGATCATTGGAATAACAGGATGAAGAAGAAAATGCCAACTTCTGCCACAATTGAGCTAAGAAAGCACCCTTCCAAGAAGGTTATAACGGAGTTGTTGGAAAACCAACAACGAAAAGAATAATCTTGTAGTGGGCTTATGGAAAACATCCCAAGACTAAGAGGTGAAATTCTGCCACTAACAGAAACAATAGATTGGATTGAGGTGAACATGGAGATGACAACTCCTTTCGCCGAGAGGATAGGAGAAAAACTTGGATCATTGATAAGCACCACAATAGCAACATTCCTTAGGGAAGGCTTCAGGTGAAATCTATACCAAGATAACTCCACAGAAGAGATTGATGGATTTAAAATAAGTCATTCTTGACAACATATGAATTGCGAAACATGAATGAAAATTGTCAAGAATGATATAACACCACCTCAAAAGATAAGGTAGAAAGAATTGCACTTCGGAATGTAAGATGAAGAATACTTGAACTCCTCTGAAAAGAATCTCGATGACCACTTCGAGAAGAAATTGAATCCTTGATGAACCATCATGTAGAGCCTTCATGAAGAACTCCGGTAATAAAAGGATGATAGAAAGGAAGAGAAGTTGAAAGAACAAGGTGAAGCCTTGTAATGATTTAGATGGAGCTTTGCAACGATATAACCGAGAAAACTTGGAACTTCGGAAAGAAAAGATGAACACTAGAACCGAGAATTACTTCATCACGAACAATCTCTGGAAGAAGGAATTAATCACTTGGATGAAACAAGAATAAGAATTATGTTAAGCCTATCCTTCACCAATTTAAATTGATGACAAGCAACGGATTTGGCATACTACTTATTCTCATAGAAAGGATTAAAATAGATATGGTGCAAACTTGGGAAGGTATAGATGGTACCACCTGTGGGATTTGGAAACAACGAATGAATGAATTGATATGATGACGAATGAAGAGAAATCTTGAGCGAACCACCGTAAGAATTGAAAATGAACATAGCAAAGGCACAATTCACCGGGAAGAATTGGAAAACGAATGAAGATACTTGAGGGAATTTGATACAAGAGAACGAAGAGATCCCGAGCTGATTAGATAATACTTGAACGATGCACCGGTATGATTTGGAGAACGAGAACTGGTAGTTGGAATGAATAATTCTAAGACGATTGGCTCCGGAGAATGAAACTGAAAGGACTCCTGAAATGCCCCGGATGGGTGAAAAGAATTCTCATAATCGAAAGCAATTATGAGAGGATGGCATAACGCTAGAACCATGAATCTTCAAGAGAACGGACTAAGATTGAGGAGAAATCCTTCTTCGGTCTTCAAATGTTGAGAATGATGATGAGAACCACCATGAATTGTTGAGATACTCCGGAATGAAGAGCAGAAAGGTTGAACCAGCGATGAAAAGAATTTGAAAGCGATCTTGGAAAGGCATCTAACTGATGGGATCCATTCTTATGTCACCCTTTGAAATGAATTGAGAATAACTCTGGGGAAAATTAGAAGAGTCAGGTAAGATCCTGGAAAAGACCTGTGGGTTAGGGCCCACTCAAAAGAAACACCATTGAATGATTGCTTGAAAAAGAGATTGCACCGGTAGAATTAAATGGCTTGAATGAGATAATAATCTCCAAATAGCTTGAACGGATTAAGAATGGAAACACAAGTCTTCTGAGATATCTTGAGCACTCCAGAACAAATGAATAGCAAGATGTGAGTGATTGAGAGGTGCACCAGCATGAGAAAGCATTTGACACGAGGAAAGGAATATGATCAACACTGAAAGCTTGAATTGGATCCACCGGATAAGAAAGAAGAACGGAGGATGATGAACTTGAAGCTCGTGAGCATCTTCACGAGGGATCACCGGATCAGAACAATGATAGAAAAGAGTGAAGAGACTTCACATGAATAAATGGATACTTGATTAAAAAAATCTGGGTCCTTGAAGAAAAGGGTGGGAGGGTGGGGAAAACAAAGACAACTTGGGATGAACGAAACAAACACCAGTGAGAAAACTTAGAATTGATCTTGCGGATGTTGAAATGATCAGATCCACTTGAAGAGAAGCACGCCGGTTGGAAAAGAATTAACATGACGACCTCAATGATCAAGAAGGATTAGTATTCACATAGCAATATGAGAACACCATTTAGGAAAAGTATGGATTCAACATTTGACTTCGAAGCAACTCGAATACCACAAATAAAACAAAAACAAAGGATTTGGCTTGCAGAATAAGCCGGAACAAACATATGATAGAGATTTCATCCGAAGTTTTCGTGGTGGGGCCCACACGGGCTCGATTGTACAGCACCATCATGTACAAGGCAGTGCACATGACATACGAAGTGTCCCCGAACCAGCATAGCCAAGGGTTCTTTAAGACACAACGAGACCACTGTAAAAACGACCGTGGAAAGGCGGACCACTAGACGGCGAACCCCAATCTCATATCATGCATCTGTCGAAAAGATATTCTAGGAGCTACTTGAATTCCCACCTATAAAACTCCCGAAACTTTCTGGTTATGCAATCTGGTGTTGGGGATACAGGGGAAGCAATATATCTCACCCAAACTAACAATCCCTATATCCAGTTGTATCCATCCGTCAACACATAAACAAGAAACCTTCGGAAATTGTGTACCTCAACCTTCGAAAAGCATCCGTTATACGAGTTATGGCAATACTCTCGAGCTCGCCCCAGTACTGGGTTATCGGGGTTATCTCACCAACAACTGCATAAAAGAGATTTTCGATGTCGGCAAATCTCAGGTATTCCAGAACTGCAACGATAAAATTGTGACGACAACACCTCGGAGCTCAACTCCCCGGGTCAAAGCCACATAAATAGACAGGAGGCACCAAGAACAATGTTCTCGTCACAAAACCATCGGAACGATTCCAAGATACCCGCGTGATCCTAAAAAAAATTTGAGTGAAATTTGAGGAGAGGACAGTCAAAACATCTACGTCAGGAGACCTCACCAGAGCGATGAAGGGACTGAGGAGTAAAAAGAATTCCTACTCTCCGATACATATAATCCTAAGACTCAAAATAGTTTTTTTTAGACTCAACAACGGCCAACAATCAAGGGGGCTCCTATGGTCGGTCGAGGCTCTGATTACCAACTTGTCACGTCCAATATGCGACCCTATCCAAAAGGAACTCAAAGGTCCCACCAAGGATAGACCCGCATATTGAAACGCTTTTGCAAAGTGGATATCATTACATCAACATTACATAATAGATGGGGATACATACATAAGGCATACAATGCCACAGGAATACAACATCACAATACATCAGAGCATCATCCGACTATGGATGAATCACAAACAGAAACTCAAACTACATCCACCCTGCTAGCCCAGGCTGCCGACCTGGAACCTATCCCCTGACCGAAGAAGAAGCAGAAGAAGAACTCAACATGATCAAGCATCGCTCTCGCGTCATGATCATCACACAACCTGTACCTGCAACAGTTGTTGTAGTAATCTGTGAGCCACGAGGACTCAGCAATCCCATTACCATGGGTATCAAGACTAGCAAAGCTTAAAAGGAAAGGAAGGGGTAAAGTGGTGAGGCTGCAGCAGCGACTAAGCATATATGGTGGCTAACATACGCAAATAAGAGCGAGAAGAGAACAAGCGGAACGGTCGTGAAGCTAGCAATGATCAAGAAGTGATCCTAAACTCCTACTCACGTCAAACATAACCCAGAAACCGTGTTCACTTCCCGGACTCCGTCGAGAAGAGACCATCACGGCTACACACGCGGTTGATGCATTTTAATTCGGATCTGGTGTCAAGTTATCTACAACCGGACATTAACAAATTCCCATCTGCCTATAACCGCAGGCACGGCTTTCGAAAGATTATACCCTGCAGGGGTGTCCCAACTTAGCCCATGACAAGCTCTCGCGATCAACGAAGGAATAGACCTTCTCCCAGGAAGACCCGATCAGACTCCGAATCGCGGTTTACAAGACATTTTGACAATGGTAAAACAAGACCAGCAAAGCCGCCCGATGCGCCGACATCCTGATAGAAGCTGCACATATCTCGTTCTCAGGGCAACACCGGATGAGTCAAGCTACGAGTAAAACCAGCCCTCGAGTTGCCCCGAGGTGGCCCCGCAGGTTGCTCGGTTCGGACCAACACTTAGACAAGCACTGGCCCGGGGGGGCTAAAATAAAGATGACCCTCGAGAGAGCGACTCCCAAGGGAAAAGGTAGGTGGTGGTGAGGCAAATGGTAAAACCAAGGTTGGGCCTTGCTAGAGGAGTTTTATTCAAAGCGAACTATCGAGGGGGTCCCATAAATCACCCGACCGCATAAGGAACGCAAAATCCAGGAACATAACACCGGTATGACGGAAACTAGGGCGGCAAGAGTGGAACAAAACACCAGGCAAAAGGCCGAGCCTTCCACCCTTTACCAAATATATAGATGCATTAATAATATAAGAGATATTGTGATATCCCAACCAAAATCCTGTCCACCCTGGAGAAATCTTCAACCTCAGCTGCAACTAGCAACGCTATAAGAGGGGCTGAGCAAAGCGGTAACATAGCCAAGCAACGGTTTGCATAGGAAAGGTGTCAAGGTTAGAGGTTCATGGCAACATGGGATGGCTCGACAAACAGATGATAGGTAGCGTAGCAAAGCGATAGAACGAAGCAACTAGCATAGCAATGATAGTAGTGAGATCCAGGGTAGCGGTCATCTTGCCTGAAATCCCGCTAGGAAGAAGAACGAGTCCATGAAGAAGACGAACGGGAGCAGTCGAAAGAATCCTCACAATCGCAATATTACCGGAACTAAGAAGCAACACCGGAAAGAAACAAACAACATGGTAAATGCACAAGCATAAACATGGCATGATGCACAAACAAGTATGATGCATGTCCGGTTTAATGAGGCATGGCATGGCAAACTGCAACACACAATACTACAAGTTAAGTGGAGCTCAATATGCAACGAGTTGCATATTGACAAAACACCACGGACATATTTAGTTTGATCTCGGTTATGTACCCAACAATATTAAATGTTATTAGCATGGCAAGGGGGTGAAACATAATGAAACTACCTATCTAGGCAAGTTTAAATGAGGCCGGAAACAACAAACAACAATTCCGGAAAATCCTCCTGTCCATATTTTAGATTCGGTACTGTTCTGCCCTAAACACAATTTTAGAGTTGTTAATTAGGAAAATAAAGTGCACCATGTTAATCTAGGCATTTTTCCACCCCATTTACATATAAAGAACATTCAATTCCGAGCTACGGTTATTTAGTTATGAATTAAAGCATTTTAACATGGCATATAAGCAAATTAACACAAACAGCATTTTAAACATTTTAAACATGGATGAAAATGGCATGTTATTAATCTACACAATTTTCTGAGAATTTTACATATATAAATTATTTTAATGCGATGCACGGTTTATTAGTTATTATATGCATGAACGTGGAGGGGTAATCTGTAAAACTGGAGTCTCTGGAAATTAGCTAAATTCGCAGCGTATGAAAAAAAATACATGGGCCGAAACTAACTGGCCCAAGATGCACAGAAGAGGGGCTGGGCGCTGCTCACCCATGGGCTCGGCCCAGTCGGAGGAGAGGCCAAGGCAGGCCTTGGAGGCCGTTGGGCCTGGCTGGCTTCGGCTGGGCCTGGTCAATGGGGTGCGGTGCGCGTGCTGGGCTGAAGCGGGCAAAGGGCGCTGCTGGGCCGGGCGCTGAGGAGGCCCACGCGGGAGGGGGGGCGCGGCCCATGTGGCCGGTGAAGGCTGCCGTCGTCTCTCCCGAACGGGGACGAGGCCGGCGGCACCAGCATCCAACGGCGAGGGAGGACGGCGGTTCTCAGCGATGGGGAGGCAGAGGAGGCTAGATCCGGCGAGGGGAGGCCGGATCCGGGCGTCGGGAGCCCATTCCCGGCGCCGGAACGGGGCGGGGAGCTCCGGCGACGGAGCTGGAGGCGAGATCCCCAGTCGGCGGCGGTGCGGTTCCCTGTGGGGAGGAGAGAGATTAGAGGGAGGAGGAGAGGGGAGAAGGAGAAGAAGGCAGAGGGCGGCGGATCTGGCCTGGGCGTCGAGGTCGCCGACGGCGAGGGCGCAGGGAGGTGCCGGAAAGCGACGGAGAGGCGCTCGCGACGGGGACGGCACCGAAGCAGAGGAGCGAGCGGACGGGGGCGAGGGACAGGAGAGCGGCGGCGCGCGCGGGCCGGGGCGCGGCCCAGATCGGGCCTGGGGCGGGCCGGATCGGGGCTGCGGCGAAGTGGGGCGATTGGGGCGACGTGGCGCACGGGGAGTGGCCACGGGCGTGATTGGCGGCGGCGCTAGCCACTGGGCCGGCGACAAGTGGCGTGGACGAGGTGGCCGGGTGGATTTGGTGGGTTTCGGGGGGGGCTGAGCAGGTGGCGGCGGGAGGATCCCGAGGCTGGAGGTTAGGGTAGGGTTTAGACTAGGGTTAGACCAAAAATGGCATGGGGGGTTTATATATATGGAAGGGGCTAGGGTTTGGGGGGTTTTTGGAGGGGTTTCGGACCCTCGGATCTCGATCTGGCGGTCCGGAGCGGAGGGATGTTAGGTAGGTGGGCTAGTGGGCTGTGAAGAGGAGTTGGGCCGAGAGGAGAGAAGAGAAGTGCAGCCCGGCGGTAGTTTCGGAGACCGAAACGTCCGACGAATATACCGACTATATCGCGGTTACATAATTAACGGTTGGGCAGTCAAACGGACTCCGAATGCGACGAAACTTGGCAGGCGGCCTGTCTACACTATAATAAGACCGCACGACAAGTTGCAACCCATTCCGAGAACATTTTTATGCCACTTATAAAATAATATTTCGGAGGTGCCACGGGCGCATGCGAGGGGTCTGAGGGCTCGGAACGGACAACGGAGAGGACCGGGGAAACCCGAACGGATGCAAGTTTTATGAAAACGATGCCGATGCAATGCGCATGATGCTATGAGATGAGATGCATAACAAGAACAAAAAGCAAAACAAAAGACAAAAACCCAACCACGGAGGAAATAACATATCGCATCTCCGGAAAAGGCAAGAGTTGGAGTTACGAATATGGAAAGTTGTATCCGGGGCGTTACAGTACGTACCTGCACCTAAAGAAGAAGTGCATGCAGGACGCACGTACTCACGTCTCGTTCCCAGCCACACCCGCGCGGGTACACGGTGGAGTTCATTTCTGTACGAAAAGGCAGCACGCGTGATAATTTGATGTGTGTAGCGGTTGTTTACTCGAAGGAGGGTCGGGTACCATGCCTAGAATATAAAACCATTGCCGTGGGGAAAATGGTAAAATGGGTTTGTCTCTCGTGAGTCTCGTCACACAATCTCACACAAGGCCGTCGTGGCCTCTCTCTCTCTCTCAGCGTTGGTCAGTGATCCGGCCACATCCCGTCCGCCGGCAGAAAGGGAGGATGTGCATCGTCTCTCCGTTCAACGGCGTTGAGGCAGCTCGTCCCGATCTGCGGTACCCGCCGTTCTCTGTGACCAAGCTCCGGCGCGGTAGGGCCTTCGCCACTTGCACGCTGCCGCGGTATGGGCAGATCCCGGTCGCCGGCGCCCTCCTAGTAACATCCCGACGACCCTCAGGTACAGCTTCCTCCGGCCTTGCACCACTACCCATCTTCCCACATTGCTGCATGTGGATCTTCTTTAGTTGTTTGCTTAAATCGTATCTCGGCCGGCGTACTTTCCATCCTGCAATCTCGTCCTCAAACCATTTTTGATAAACCACCATGTGTTATCTTTCCGTTTTTACATGGAACATGCTTCTTTTTTGTCGGTGTATGTGTCTTCAACTCGTGTTATTGGGCAGTAATTGTTTCCTTTCGACCTCCTTTTGCAAACAGGGCTATCCATTTTCACCTCGTTGCTATTGTGACCTTTTGATGAACTGCACAAATCACTTTTCTGAAGAGTGTTTTGTGCAGTTCCGCCAAAATGTCACACGGGCTACATTTTTACATTTCTGTGGGACTGCGGAAAGGGAGATTGGTTTTGCTATCCTCCTCATCCAACTCCATGCCTAATCTTCTCCAACAAGAAGTTAGTCCTAAAGAGAGATCGTAGAGGTGATCGGCTTCTATTTATGTGTGTTATGTTTCATCATCTAGTTCCACTATTATTGTAATCACACTGACTGGATATCTTTGCAAATAGGGATGGTCCACCCGATTTTAGTGGAGCTGCACAAAATTATCGGATTGTGGTGTCCTTCATACACCTCTTTTATGGCTACAGAGCTGGGTGAAACTAGCTACCAAGCAATGAACACTGTGCCAAGGAAATGGAGCCATGCGTACGAACATCATCGATCAATTATAATTTTTTTTCTTTATTTGTACACCTTCTCACAACTTTGTCTTCAGTTGTGATGTGAATATTGGCGCCGATCTGCAAACCATTGAGATGCATTAGCCATGGTAGTTTCATTTGTATTTGATGGAATGTTGTAACGAGATAATCTCGAGGCAAGACACATGAATCCTAAGTTGAAACCTTTTTTTCCTGCGGGAACCAGGGTTGAAACCTTCATAGCATCACAGTACAATTTCATCAAAATTATGCGTACATATAAACAAATCCTGAAGGATTGATAGCAATGACAGAAACAATTCAACTTTGTTTCGCCGACATGTTGGACATCCTTAATCCGGCTCCAACTGTCATGCAGCAATATTGAGTGCACAACACAACTTCAGGGAAAGATTCACCCCGGTCGTTGCGCCGCAGTAGTAATGACTAGTGAGCAGTCAAATCACAGAGCCCCACCTTCGCCACAGTAAGTTGCTCGGACAAAGCAACCATCATTTATCTGTTCCTTGAATCCACTGGTACTCCCATATTCCTACAGTAATAAGTTGTTCGGGCGAATCAACCATCACTATATCCGCTCACGTGTGATGACCACAGGAGCTATCCATTCAGATTGCATGTTAAAAAAAATAAAGGTCGATAATGCGGCAAACTTTCAAAAAAAAACTAATGCGGCACCTCGGGCCAACGCGGCCAGATCGCATTTTGCACGAGAAATTACACACCATGTTTCATTGACATGTGGTCCCGTTCCAACATATCAGTGAGACGATGACGAGTAGTAGGAGTATTTCCGAACCAACGTGTAGGCCGGGGCGCCCCTTCGTGAACCGTGGCAAACTGGCAACCGTCCACCGACTATTCGCCTTTCCCTCTCGATTTGGAACTGCTGTCGCACGCTCTTCCTCTCCCTCCTCCATTTTCCTTCAGCCCTTCACGCTTTCTTCTGCCATTGTTCGATCGTCTTCTCCATGGAGGGAACAGGACGGAAATGACCCCGTTATTCTAGCCCCGATCTGAAAGATGACGTGGTGGAGGAACTCATTGATCGGTGCGACGTCATCACCTCGGCTAGCATGGCAGGTTTGTTCAAGCCCATTCTTGACTCAACTAGTAACATCATTACAAGGAACCCAAGAGTCAAGGAACGGTTTGATCTCCCCTATCTTCTTTGCCGTGACCCTGATGACTGGCGCCATCACGACGGAGGCCTCGCCCTGTGCAAGTTGATGCGGCTTGATAATGATACGTATGATGTTAAGATGCCATCGCTTGAGGGCAAGGCTTGGGCAGGCGCAAATGGATATTGGGTTGTTTACATTGGGTCCAACTGCGAGTGGGAACTTGTGAATGTGTATACTTGTGACCGGGTTCCACTTCCAAAAATCTCAACAAACTGCCTAGAGGTTGAGCACACCGGTATTGTACGCACGTTCAAATACAATCATGGTGACTGTCTTTTGCGGAAGATAGCAATTTCTCGAGTTCCCACCTGCTCTTGGAATTACAAAAACTATGAAGTTGTGGCTATCTTTCACAAGCTTGTTGCCGTCGTTGCTGGTTTGACTCGATGGACATTGCTCAAAAATCAGTTTCTCTACATGCATGAGTACTGTGATGCAATTCAATACGAGGGCCTTGTGTCTGCTGCCACCACTCGTGGCACTGTTTTTGCATGGAATCCTTATGATTTCGGTACGTTTGTCTTCCACCGTAATTATAATTGTTTCATCCACATGCATGTGGGTTAGCAAGTTTCCCTTTACTAATTAACCTTCTTCTTGTGTTTCCAAGGTCCTATGAACATTCCACCACCTATACTTGAAAATTTTTATAACCAAGGGGGAGATGATGATGGTGATGATCACGAGCATGAGGACGAGCAGCGCCCATATACTCACTGGCGCCTGGCAACTAATTCCGATGGATCACCTCTTCTCGTGTGTATACAGCCCACTGATGATGTTATTGCTAAGGAAGCAGGTGTAGTCTCCCATGGTCGCACTCTCCGGACCTATTCCAACACCCGTTGCATGGTATTCGGGATGGATACTAGTGTGCTAGCGCCAACACGTTCTCCCTGGTACAGAATTGATAGTCTTGGAGAAAACTCGCTCTTCCTTGGACAAAACTATCCAATGATGGTGAAAGGCGATCCAACTGCTGTTCACACAATGTTACTAGCACCATTTATGAGAAGCAATTGTGTCTATACCTCGGACATTAGTGTGGTTCCCTACCCTGGTACTGATATAGTAGGCCGCTTCAGCCTAGATGATCAGTCATGCGTTGGTCTCGAGATCGACAATAGATGCCCCGTCCCAGAGAATCACTTGTGGTTCAAAGCAAGTGTTTCCAACGCCGAGGAATGGTTGAATTGAAGTTCATTTCATTGCTTGTTATTTGTTGTGTGGTGAAAACTTTAGTATTTATAATGTATCCTCGTTGTCGATGTGGGTTGATGACCTATTGTATGTAATAAAATGATATGCCTGTGATAAACTTACTAAATTTATGAATGGCTTAGGAGTTGCTTCTGTGAGTGACTGGTGCGACGAGGCAAAAAAATATTTTCCGAATACATAATTTTACGTGCATTGCAACAGGTTATCGGATGAGGCCAATCAACAATAGTAGTACACTATTTGTACTAGCTTCACATGCTTCGCGCGTCGTGCGGGTGTTTTTACTGTAGCCATATTGTACTACATAACCAGCACCTCGAATCCTCGATACTAGTACTATATAGTAAGTAGTAGGAGTAGTAGGGTGGCATGGGCCAGAACAAGCATTCACATACAGGAGTACGGCACACGCCACCAGCACGACTTTCATCTGACACCATATTTCTTGGAGTCCATGCTAGAGCAATCTCTTCAACCTCATCGTTTCTCTAACTCAGCCATCGCACGGCGGGCGAGGTGGGGGTTTGCCGATAGTCGGTTTCCTCAACTGCGGTCCCACTTGTAAGGCCAACTCCAATGCTCTATCAATATATGGATGTACTCTTCTTCCCAATACAAAAACTTGCATGCATTCTACTCCCTCCGTTCTACTACCTCCGTCCTGGTTTATAGGCCCCCTTTGTAGTTTGTGTCAAATTTTGACTAAAGATTTAACTAACAAAATGTTAATGCATGTCAAGAAAAATTATCTCATTGGATTCGTATTTGAACATAGTTTTCAAAAATATAATGTTTGGTGACATGCGTAAACATTTTGTTAGTTTAATCTATGGTCAAAATTTGGCACGAAATATAATGGGGACCAATAAACCCGGACGGAGGTAGTATTTGTCAAAATATATATGTATCTAGACATGTTCTGTATATAGGCACGTCCATTTTGGACAAATGGAAGTCAAGTATTTTGGAACGGAGGGAGTACACAATAAAAATTTTAAGTTAGCACAACTAGTCTAATCCGAGAGCACAACCGAAGATTTGGTCGGGTTCTTCCTCCTTTTGCCAACACGTGGGACATCCAGCATCCAGGTCGTGTCATGAAAGAAAATAGAGTGGTAGTTGATAAGTTGAAGCCACGAGATGTGCATCTTGGGTTAAACTGTAAATAGAATCTTACTACTCTTGAGTAACTCCAAAAGCGGCCACCAAAGATCTTTCTTGGATTTGTTTTTCATCACCAGCACGTCAAGGTGAAAGATGTGCAGGTTCAGTGGGTCCTCTTGCGTTTTCACTAACATGTGGGGCCGCATGTGAGCAAACAGACGATAGGCTCCACGCGTCCGCTGGCTGGCTAAGAAGAGAGATAGAGGAGGGCTGAGCACGGACTGGAGGAAATTTGTTCTACGTAACCAGCACCTTGATATTCGTGTTTGGTT
Source organism: Triticum dicoccoides (assembly GCF_002162155.2). Lineage (NCBI taxonomy): Eukaryota > Viridiplantae > Streptophyta > Magnoliopsida > Poales > Poaceae > Triticum > Triticum dicoccoides. The sequence continues at coordinate 293,969,247 of NC_041381.1, forward strand.
GTTTCTATAATAAAAAAAGGAGGTACGTCTACTTATGTTACTCCCACTACGCCTAGCCTAAGGTTAGTAGGTGACCTTGCGCTTGGCTCTTCGCCTCTTCCAGAAGTCGATGGTTCTACAGTAGTGCTTCTGGCAATCTGACACCAAATGAACTTCTGGACGTCCACCGCTTGTAAGCAAAATTTTCTCCTCGTGCTGCGAGCCACCACGCACGCGTTGGCGAGGGAGAAGGCGTAATCAAGCTTCTCATCGTTCTGCAAGTTGACGGGACACATCAAAGTTATTTACTAGTAGTACGTACTCTCTCCAAAAAAGGGCTGACCATGTCATTGCTACCATCCCGTGCTCCGTCGTTGAGTACGTGCACTATTCACGTGCCATTTTCGTGCCATCGAGGAGAAAAAATATTGCGTAGGTACCATCTAAGTGCACGACTCACTTACGAAAAAGGGTTTTCCCCCGCTTTCCCCCGCACGACTCACTTACGCACTGCTTATCTGATCATCTCCATTTTCTTGCATGGCACATGCACCTTGATGCTAGATGTCTCGCGTGTTGGGAAAAAGGATGAACAAAGCTCACGTAAAAGAAAAGAGTTGAAGAGCATAGATTCCCGACGACCGAGGAGGAGCAAGGAACCTTGCGGTGGAGCGTCTGCAAGGAACCTTGCGCGTTTTCCCCTGTTTTTTGCCGCCTGCCCACCTATAAACAACTAAAAGAACATGAACTTTTCGCTAGCCACTAGAAACGGTACATCAGGATGCTAAGTTGAAGATGTTTTATATTCCCTCCGTTCCCAAATATAAGTATTTTTAGATATTTCAATAAGGGACTACATACGAAACAAAATGACTGAATCTACACTCTAAAATATGTACACAAGCCAACGCACTAACTCCATCCGATCCAACTCATGCACATACACACACAACATGGAGCACACAACGCACGTACACAAGACGTGCATGCACACACGCTCGGCCGCAGAATGCACGTGAATAAAACATGCATGCGCACACACTCGGCTGCATGGAGGCGTGCGCCATCCGCGGCGACGTCCGGTTCGTCGTGCTACGGCGAAGCTCGCACACAACAGCGCATACACATCTCTTGCAGCACCTCTTTGCCGTCGTTGCTCAACTACTAGTCGAAGACAAAGACGACCGCAGCCTCGGCCTTAGAGCTAGCACCGATGGAAAAAACACGCACGCCGCACGCACACGAGCACAGATGGAGTGCCCACGACGTGGTGGTGGTGCGTCCCCAGTCGCCTCTACTCCTTCTGCGCACGTTGTCTATCAAGGCGGCTGCATGCTAATGATGATGTGGGTGAGATCTTCTAGGACTCAGATGATGACGAGGAAAATTATGAGACACAAGGTGACGTACACCGTCAAGGTCCACGGTCAAGGGGGTGCTAGCAAGTGCTTAGATGTGCTTAGAGCAAGTACAATAGAGCTGAGTCAGCGGGCTATAAGGAATAAACAGTAGTATATTTCTGCTTAGTTGGAGGAAAGAGAAGAGGAGAGAGAAGGTAAGCGGGCTCTTCGTGAAGAGCCAGCTCTAGCACGTGCTCCTAGGCACTTTGTACATGTTGACTATAAGGCTGGCCATAGTGGGGGTAACATAAGTAGTATCATGCACTTGGGACTCGCAAACATGCTTATGTGGCAGACAATTAAAGAAGAGAGAGATGGTTATAGTAACATAGGTAGATACCGTAACATAATAAATGTGATGCTACTATGTGTCATGCATGGCAATAAATGAGACCAGCTATGATACTATGCACTATAGAGGTAGTAACATATACTAGTAACATATGCATGTTACTAGTCTAAGTTACTCCCCACTATGACCAGCCTAAGATGGGTTGTATGCTTATAGCCAGCAGCTGGCTATACTATTAATGCTCTTTAGATGAGGTGCTAAGTGCATTAAATGGCTTAGTAACTCAAGTGTTCAATGCATAGGTGCTTAGTTTATTGGTGCCACATCATATTTTATGCCTACGTGGCAGGCTTAGCAGCTATACATGGTGGAGCACTGGGAGAGGCCAAGGCTGGCCATAGTGGGGAGTAACTTGTACTGTAACATATTACTATGTTACTCTAAACATCTCTATAAACCAGAAAGGATGGAGTAGTAACATAGACTAGTGTCATATGCAGAGTATGGGAGCACATGATATTTCCCCATCCGGACCGATCCCAAGTTGGCTTCTCACCTTCTTGGCCCAACAAAAACCCCTCCCCCCTCCCGCGCGCGCTTCCCGCCCAGCGCCAGCTGAGCCCGCCGCTCCACATTGATGGCAAGTCAGGGCGACGCGACCTCTCACTGCTTCCGCCATTGAAGCGGCGCGCCGACCGAGGGCACCGCCCGCTGCATGCCCGGCATTTCAGACTACACAGTGGATAGTAACTTTTAGAGCAAGTACTCCCTCCGTTTCTTTTTAGTCCGCATATAAGGTTTGGTCAAAGTCAAGCTTTGTTGAGTTTGACTAACTTTATATTAAAAAATATAAACATTCACAATATGAAATCAATATTATGAGATGCACCATGAAACGTATTTTCATTCTATATAGTTTTAGTACTGTAGATGTTCATATTATTTTTTATAAATTTGGTCAAAGTTTGTGTAGTTTGACTTTGACCAAATCTTATATGCGGACTAAAAAGATACGGAGGGAGTACTATAATTAGATGACATAAGCAGGCTATAAGGATTTAAATATAGTATTTGTGCTTAGTTGAAGGAGAGAGAAGAGGAGAGAGAAGAGAAGCGGATTGTAAACGTGTAGCCGGTTGTACTCCAACATACTCTACTTTGTGAGACAAAGGCTGACTTCTGGGCCTACTAGGTTGACGATGAAGCTGTCCTAATTTTTTTTTGATGCGTACGCAAGGCTTTGTCAACTTAGTCAACACACAACAGTGACTGTTGGATGTCCATCCAACGGCCGCCGTGCTTCTTCAATCTTCGATCTTCCTGCTCCAGCCGCCCAAACCAGCGCCGGCGGGACTGCCTGCTCCCTCCTCCCGTGGCTGGTTGTGCTGCCGCCAGGCCATCCCTCTAACCACCCACACATCCTGTTATTTTCCGACAACGTCAGGCTCACCCCGCAGTCGACCAGCCAGCGCTCGTTCTCCCCTCAGCGTGGGCATCTGCTGCGGTGGTTCTCTTCCTGGGCCCTCGTCCATCGCGTTTGTGCTCTCGGCGCGGCAAGGTCAACATGGTCAACAAACAACAGCCATCGGAAGAGGCTGACAGTAGGGGCCCACACAGGAAAATGCCTCCTTATTACGTGCAAAATAATGATTCCTCCACCTGATAGCTGGGACCCACCGGAAGGGTCTCTGTATTTCGCGAAAAAACGTTCCCACCGCTGTCAGCTCGGACCCACCGGAAATGCCTCCTTATTACGCACAAAAAAATGAATACTCCCCCTGCTAGCTGGGACTCACCTTGGTGGGAGGCTGACTTGTGGGCCTACTAAGTTTACGGGGACGGAGGGCTTTGTGAACTTAGTCAATATGAACGACTCTAGCTCCAGTGACCGTATGATGTCCATCCATCGGCCGTAGTACTTCTTCAACCTCTGGTCTTCGTGCTCCAGCCGCCCAAAGCAGCGCCGGTCGTGCCGCGTGCTCCTGCCTCCCGTGGCCGGCTGTGATGCCGCGGAGGCCTCACCGCCCCCTATTACTCCCACCACTGGCCAGGCCATCCCTCTACTCACCCACACCCCCTGTTATTCTGCGGCGACGGCAGCCTCACCCTCGTACTCCTCTTCGCGTGGGCATCCACTGCTGCGTCTTCCCCGGCTCCGTGTCGTCCCCTTCCTAGGCCTCGCCGTCGTCCACCGCCGTGGTGCTCTCGGTGCCGCGTGGTCAATGTGGTCAATGACCAACTTCCATCGGAAGAGTACTGTGCGTGGAGAGGCTGACAGCTGGGTCCACGGCGGCCGCAAGGAAGTGCCTCCTTATTACGTGCAAAATAATTATTCCTCCACCTGACAGCGGGGACCCACCGGACGGGCCATCGTATTTCGCGAAAAAAACATTTCACCCTGACTGCTGGGACCCACCAGCTACATCTTCGCACGCAAGGAAGTGCGTCCGGGCAAAAAAAACGATTCGCCCCCCTGACTGCTGGGACCCACCACCTACATCTTCGCAGGCAAGGAAGTGTCTAACAGTCGGGACCCACCTGGTCGAAGCGTACGTAGCGTTGTCATTCTGGTCACGAACGTGTACATACATACTGGTCGATGTAGAGGCGCGCACGTGTCGTAGTAGAGGCGTGCACGTGTCGTAGTAGAGGCGTGCATGTAGCATGTACACGTACGTACAACGGTGAGGGTGCAAGAAAGAAAATACGGCCACGTACGTACATACGGGCAGGGTCTCGAACGCCTACTCGCGCATACATACATGGCTGGGTCGGCATGGAGAAACAGCGTCATCGTCGTGTTCATGGGGAGCCAACCGGCTGGGTCGGAACGGAATGCGTGGTCGTGTTCATCGGGAGGGCTTGGACGGAACAGGCGATGGAAACGAGGCCTGATGTACCGCACAACGGAGGAAACGGACCTCCTACATTCGGAACGGGGTCCTATTGATCGAGAGGGGTGTGGCGTACCGCAAAACAGAGGAAACAGACCTCCTACGGTCGAAACGGGGGTCCTGTTGATTGGGAGGGGTGTGGCGTACCGCAAAACGGACGAAATGGACCTCCTACGGTCGAAACGGGGGTCCTGTTGATTGGGAGGGGTGTGGCGTACCGCAAAACGGACGAAACGGACTTGTGTTGGAGCGCTACGGTCGAA
>NC_041381.1:293974531-293995379 GCF_002162155.2 Triticum dicoccoides
ATTCATCCAATCAATCGGCTTCAGTTAGCAGCAGTAGTGAAGGAATCGCTCCATTGGGTTCAGTTAAAAGCCATCGATCGATCGCTCGGGTTCAGTAACGTGTAGCCTGCAGTGCAATCGCTCGGGTTCAGTTAGAGCCCAACGCTTTGCTCGGGTTCAGTTAGAGCCAATGCCTCGCACACACGCGCGTATGTGTACGAGAGAAACGCGCATCGCTCGGCCCTGACCTCCCACCGTAACCGGCAACTCCCCGAAATTTTACTTCCCCTCGCTTCTACCATGGTTTTTTCCGTCATGGACGGCCCAAAGAATGTCATGCAGCTGCGTCTCCGCCCCGCCCAGGACGAAAAGCCCATTTTCTGTCATGATTTTTTGTCATAGAAGTAGGAGCCCACCACATCTATGATGATACCGGGTTTTGTCACAATTATCGTCACAGAAGTGTCATATGTATGACAGAAAAAAAATTCGTTCGGCCCAAAATGTCACGGATGTGTCTTTTTTTGTAGTGCTCCTAGGAGAGCCCCAAACCTGGGTAAAGTGCGCCGGCGTCCGTGTCTACGCCTCATCCCGCTTCCAGGCACCGGTGACGTTCTACTCGCTCCCACCATGATAAGCCATCCGTTGGCATATGTCGCACCCAACCCCCGACAAAGCTCACCGACTTCGATGTCGCCCACATTCGCCTGCCTTACAATGCCATCCTCGGGTATCCAGCCTTGGCCAAGTTCATGGCGGTGACCCACCATGGCTACAATGTCCTTAAGATGCTAGGAAGCGGCGGAATCATCACAGTCCCCTGTGATGAGAAAGATGTGGTGTGCTCCCTCGAGCGCGCCTTCAAAGCTGCATCAATCGAGGACCCAGATAGCAAGGGAGGGAACCCTCCTGAGGCAGGCCCCAAGAAGAAGAAGACATCGCCAAGCTCAAGGCCTCAGGAGGTTGGCATTTCAGGAGGTGCTGCATCAGGATCCGCACCCATGCAAGGGGCGCCTCCTTCCATCGCATAGGAAGGCGCGCCCGGCGCCCTCCTTGGGCAGGGCTCGAGGCTCTCTTCTGGAGGGCCTCAGACTTTGCCAAAATCACGAGGGAGGCGCTCGAGCACCACTTGGAGGTGTGGTTCGCAGCATGTTTCCCTCAGGAAGGCATGGGGCGTAGAAAGCCCAACCCCAAGGAGTTCATCACCAAGGCCAATCAGGAGCTTCACGAAGCAAGAGCCATGTGCGGTGATCGCCGTTTGCCTGGCGTAGCTCCCCATCCAGGCGAAGATGGCGGGCTGCGCGTCTGCATCGATTTCTCAGGGCTCAACCGAGCCGCGTCTCAGGAGCGCCTCTGGCCTTCGTGCGTGGGACACTGCAAGGGTCTGCCGCACAGCTACGTCCGCATGCCTTTTGGCCTGCCGAACGCGGCTGCTACCCACCAGCGCCATCTACGGAGCATTCTGGCAGCTCAGGAGGCCAGGCATCACGCGGTCCTGGCAAAGATGGAGATGGTCCTCGAGGAACCGCCTGGACCCCCAGAGCCTCCCGAGGCTCAGGGCTCCGGTGGCTTGTGAGGGCCGGCCTCTTCACCGCGCATCATTAGCTACTCCGACACCCCCTCTACAACGGTACCAGGTGACATCTTTCGAATTCATTTCAGCTGGGAGCGCCCTCAGGGCCGCATCATTCCCAGGCCGCATGGGCATGTCCCCACGGCATGTATCCCTTTTGCTTATGTCTTTAGTTTACCTTGCTGGGGGCGCCCCTCGGGCTGCATCATCCCCAAGCCACTCGGGCCTGACCTAGTGGCATGTTTCCCTCCTGCACTTATCTAAGTTGATTTGCCCTTCATATTTAACATGCCTGTGATTATCGCCTGCTCGATTGACACCTACCTTTGGAGCCGCTCGCGCTGGCACCACGCTTGTGCATGGGTCCGTCCCTGCAACGTCGACAAACTAAGTGGTCGAGCTCTGACCCGCGACAGCCCCGCAAGTGTCACCTCACCAGGCCCTCAGTGCCCTCACCACTCTCTCGGAGCAACCAACGGCCGGTCAGCAATCATAATGGCAACCCATGCTTTTCTCGTGTTGGTTTACAGGAACCTCCTGAGGTCTAAAGCGGGTGGCACCGTGAGCTCTCTCTCTCTCTTTTCCACGCGATCCGCTTGCGCATTAAAAGGGGGGCTCCTGAGCATTGCGACTTAGGAGCTCTTACTGGCTCTCCAGCCCTCACCCCCTGGCCTTGTCCACGGAATCGTGACCTGGCATACCAGCGGCGGCTGAGCTCGCTCGAGGGCTGGGACCTGAGGACGTAGAGCACCAAGGAAAGTGTGGGGAAGAGAAGGGAAGCTCGCGAGGGCCTGACCCAGCTACATCCCAGCTGCCGACATCCAAGTCTGGTGCAACACGATAAAACGACTCCATGTTTTCGAGATAAGTTTTGCACCTGGAATAGCTAATTGATGCGACATAGAATCTCCACCTAATGTGGCTCTGTGAAGGCGATGTTGCCTTCCTTTCTCACCTTTCGGCGGCTGCTTGAGCGCTAAAGGGGACCTCCTGAGCATCGTGCCTCGGGGGCTCTTACTGGACCTTGGGCCGCTCACCTCCTGGCCTTGACCACGGCATCGCGACCTGGCATACCAGCGATGGCTGAAGCCTGCCTGGGGACTGGGACCTGTCAGCGTAGAGCACCAAGTCATCGCGTGGTTAGAAAGGGGGAACCAAGCCGGGACAGGACAAGCATTCGCACCATTTCATTATAAGGATAATACCGAGAAAATACATCGCGGACCCTTTACATGCCCCCACGGGGTGTTCACTCAATTCCTCGCAGGTAACAAAAGACGCGAACCCTAAGGAGCCCTAACTACGCGTGCCTCCATGGCTGACACCATCATCAACAGTGGGCCACGGGAGGCCGGCGCCAACCCCATCCAGATCAGCCGCGGTGACGACCTGATGCAGTAGCCTTGCTCCGGGCACGGCGCGAGCTCGGGGGCACGTAGCTATCGTTGCTCGTCTCCGGAGTCACGAAGTGCTCGAGAGAGTCGCTGGACTCCCAAGCATCACCACTAATGCCAGAGGAGCCGTTGGGGAAGCGGACGGCAGGCCTAGCCCTGCCACGTCGATGTCCCGGCTACCTCCTCTGGGGCAGCACTCCAGCCGGCGGCCTTTTGCGTCGAAGACCTTGAAGAGCATCAAGGAGGCGCCATCATATTCAAGATGAATCATGAGGGCACCCCCTGTTCGGCAGACCCGGGCCATCTCGCTCCAGCCTCAGGTCATGAAGACCTTGCCCGGAGCGACGACCTCAACCTCCGCTCCGGTCGCCGGAGCACCGCAGTCGGCGTGTTGCAGCCAAAGCTCGAGAGGCCCTCTCAGCGGCATCTCGAAGGCGAAGGATAAAGGGAAGCGAATCTAGGTGCTTGGAGGCATCGCGGCATGAAGCACGAGCTCGCAAGAGAAGTCCATAGCATGGACTCCAGGAGCGACGGCGCGCGCCGCCATGGCTCGTGGACCTCACCTACGGTGCGGGCGGCGTCGCTCGTCGTCTCCTTCTCCGGCCTCGCAACCTCGTCGCGGCGGCATGAGACCGGCCGTTTCTTCAGCGGGAGCGGGTCAGGCCCCTTATGGGGGGGCTTTCCTTTCTCTGCGGCTGAGAACCTGCGGATTGGTGCCATTGGCGTCAAGAATGGAGGCGGAGCAAGGGAGAAGAAGTAGGCGGAGCAAGAAGAGATGGACAGCGGGGGCTCACGCCCCTCCATACTTATAGTCCAAGGGAAGCCAATCGTCGGCCTCCACAATCACATGTAATGATGACTCTTTTTGCATGCAGCAGGGACTCGTCAAATCGGGCAGTTGCCGAGGCAGCATGTGGAAGCGGAGATGCCCACATCCAATCAGTCGCCATGCCTCGACCAAGGCCGCAGGCTGTTGGTGCCCGTGGCACTCCGCACTTGCCCTTTGGCTTTGCTGCTAAGCCAAGTCCGAGCACGCCTTGGGCCCGGGGGCTACTGTCAGCGTTCTGGGAACGGGGGTCCCCAGACTTGCCTGCCTGCGGCCTACAGCGTGGCTCGGCAGCAGCCCAGTACAGCCCGTCTTCATCAACAAATGCTCAAGACACTCGCGAGGGGCCAAGCCTCGCGGGGTGGATGACACAAGGCCTCCTCAGGGGCGGCCTCACCAGGCAGGCTCGTGAGGAGGCGGAGAGATCAAGGTAAGGGGCACCTCGCGAGGTGCTCATGACGCAAGCCATGACGATCAAGACTAGGCGGGCGCTAGTCTGCATAGTGTCCTCGTTTCCTCTTTCGTGTAAAGGGGGCAACCGCAGGCGCGGAGTACCGAGGCATCAGGCAAAGGTTTCCATATCGGTGCAACGAGACCAAGACTAGCAGAGCGGCAGGACGAAGGTCACCGTGGAGCCCAAGATGGCGTCGTCGCTAGTGCCTTTGGCAGTCGAAGACCACCTTTAGTCAGGATAGCTTGTACTAGTTGTCCCCTTTCGAAATGGCCGTTGTTGGCTCCCTTCCCACTCAATATTTGGGAAGAGGACCAGGGCCTCTATAAATAGAGATAGCCACCATAGTAGGAGGGGATCAAATCCTTTCTAAGAAGAACACCCACCACCACAAGAACACCTCTCCTCGCGAGGCTGTTCTTCCTCTGTATTGTTCATCATCATCCCAAGAAGCAATCCACCACACCACACACTGGATTAGGGTATTACACCACAACGGTGGCCCGAACCAGTATAAACCTCGTTTCTCTTGCATTGTTCATCATTCTAGCTTAGAATCGCGGCGAGGTTGTGCGCGTGAATCGGTAGGGAGAAGATCTTCGTGCGCACCCCAGAGTTCGAACCTTAAGGGTTTTGCCGGAACCCAATATCCGACAAACTCGGTCACACTGATTTGCAGTTTTCGGTCAGACCAAAAAGTGCATGTGCAATGGCCTAAGCCAAATCGGTGAGACCGATTTCTACAATTCATTCGGTCCGAGATGAGTTCAACGGAGACCTAACCCTAAATTTTCGAATCAAACTTAACCTAAAGGAAGTTTTCTCTGGATAGATTGATTTCAAGCGTGTCAAAAATCATGGCATTTACCTTGTGCTTAGAATCGGAGGTAAAAAGAGAGCACAAGGGGTCGAACTCATACCCTAGTTCGGCGGGAGTTTTCTATGGCGGCAACGGCGGAGAAGATTACCATTGACAGCGATAGAAACCAGCAGGGGAGGTCACTGGCGGCGAGGAGACGATCCAGAGACCCGAGGAGGTAGAGCAGGATACGCGCGGGCTGAGGGCTTTTGAAGAAATTTCCAAAATCTCACCCGTGGATATATATATATTCTGACCCTGTCGGTGTGACCGAGTGGAACAACTCGGTGTCACCGAGATGCAGAATCCCAAGCGGTTACTGCAACTCGGTGTGACCAAAATGTTCAAATCGGTTGCACGGAGATGAAAGCCTAGATCAACTTAGTGAACTCGGTGTGACCGAAATGGATGACTCGGTCATACCGAAATGCAAAAAGAGGTTTTGGAAGATTAAGTCTATGACGAATCAGGGACTCCGAGTGCTCCTCACACAGAGTGGTTCGAATCTGACTTGATCAAACTTTGTGATGTAGCATGAATAGAGTTTGAGATGAGAAAAGCATAGATAGCTAGAGGAGGTTCTTAGGCATTCTTGTCCATCCACTTGGCAAAAGAGAAAGAGCCAAACAATCAAAGCAACAAGTGGATGTCCTCGAATGAGTAAAATATGCAATCAACATGCTCACACAATAAAATGGCAAATGAAATTGTGGCAAAGCATGCACAAACACTCTAGCATCTATCAAGAAATTTGTGATGACTAGGTAATCTATATATGAGTATATTGACTTAGGAGTCCAATGAAAACATTTGATCCTAGGTCATACTCATCGTTTAAGCACAAGTGGGGTTACCACTTTTACATAAAGCATTGTTGTGTTCACACCGTTAGAGTTGTGTTAGCTCAATTCTTAGAGTAAAGCTCCCCCTAGATGTGATATCCCCCCTAAGAGGGATGAACTAACCTTGGGTTTTGTCGATGATGACTTCATCTAGGTGTTGAAGATGTGGATGCTCAATGTTGATGTAGATCATTCGGAGCAATCCATTGGAGTGAGTTGCACTTCCAATACCTACATGGGTTAGTCCCACAAGGAACAAGCAAGGATATCCATAGACATAGAATGATGTACACACAAGATGATGTCCATGAAAGCATTAAGTTACCTTGTCCCTTGTCTTACCAACAAGAGGGTTTGTGACTCGTTGAACTAGTGCAAGATATGGAAGTTGTTTGCACTTGTTCTTGCCAAAATGATATGAGTGAAGTGTGTTAGCGGAGTCACCCTCAAGAACTCTCTATTTCTTCTTCTTCGGAATCCACATCATCCTGATGGGAATCCTTGGGGTTGTAGTCATACTTGATGAAATAGAACTTGATGTAGTCTTGGGAACCCACTTGACCAAGGCCTTGGCAGCTTCTTCAAATGCATCAATCTCCTCTTGAAGCTTATCCTTGCCTTTTTGCTTGTGGTCTTGTGGTGGAAGATCATCTTGAGATTGTGTCCCTTGGAAAGAAGTAGGATCATACTTCTCTTGTTGAGGAACAAACTTTGTCTTGGGGTATTTATCTTCTTCCCACTCAACTCCATTGGCATTGAACTTTCGCTCAAAACCAACACCTTGGTTCTTCCGGTGCCTTCCTTGCTTGCGTACAATTTCCTCAAACTGCTTACTTCCGGCAAGGCTCTTGTAAACACCTTTCTCTATAATTCCCTTCAATAAGCTATTTTCTTGCTCAAGTGTAACTTGGCTAAGAGAATCATTAGTGGAATCAAGAGAACTACTAGAAGCAACAACATTGGATTTAGCATGATTATTGTTACTACTAGAAGAAGAATCTTTCTTACTTTTGTTGCTAGATTTAACTTGTGGCATGTAAGTAGACAAGAGTAAACGCTTGGCAATGTAAGAAGAACTTTTCTTGTGAAGATCATCATTGATTTCCTTTAAAAACTCATGCTCTTGCTCTAGGTTGAGCTTTTCAAAGCGTAGCTTCTCATGAGTCTTTAAAAGTTCTCGATGATCTTCCAAGGTAGTTTCATGAGCTAACTTAAGAGTATTTAGTTCTTCAGTTAGACGATCAATCTCCTTCTTATCATCGTCATTCGTTTTATCTTGATTAGCATGATTAATAGCAAATTCATCATAGTTTTCATAACTAGAGTTATCAACAAGTAAATCATCATCACCTAGCAAATCATCTTTATCACTATTGAAATCAACATACTCGGGGTGTGATACCTTTGGGCCTTTAGCCATGAATCATCTTCCGATTCCTTCATTTGGTGAGACAAATATGTCATAGGAGTTGGTTGACATGAGTGCTAGACCAGCAACACCTTCATCTTGAGTATATTCGGAGTCGGAGTGATAACTTCTTTCGGAGTGATTGTCGGAATCGGAGCTGGATACCCATTCACCAACGTAAGCTTGATGTCTTTGTTTTGTGTAGCTCTTTGATGATTTGTCCTTCCTTTCCGAATCCTTTCTTCTCCTGGAGGTTCTTTGTTCATAATGATCATCTCTACTCCTTCTCTCTCTTGGTGGTGATTCTTCTCTTCTACTTCTTCTTTTAGGTGAATCTTCTCTTCTTTTGTAGGGAGCCGTACACTCATTGGAGTAGTGTCTGGGTCTTCCACAATTGTAGCAATCATGTTCACGACTTGAAGATCTTTTGTCATTGTAGGACCTTGACTTGGAACTTCTTTCCTTGCTTCCATTCTTGTACAACTTGTTGAAGTTCTTCACCATTAGGCTCAATTCTTCGTTGAAGGTTTGTTTCTCACTTGATGATGTAGGAGCATCAAATGAGGCTTCGTAAGCACCACTTGACTTGTTGTGAAGCTCTTATTTATCCTTGAGTGACATCTCATGAGCAACAATTTTTCCAATGACTTCCGTTGGCTTGAGATCTTTGTAATTGGGCATCATTTGGATCAATGTGCACACGGTATCATATTTTCCATCCAAGGCTCTTAGGATCTTCTTGATGATGGATCTATCGGTCATCTCTTCACTTCCTAAGCCGGCAATCTCATTTGTGATGAGAGCAAGCCTAGAGTACATTTTAGCGACAGCTTCACCCTCCTTCATTTTGAACTTGTCAAGCTGACTTTGAAGCACATCCAATTTGGATTCCTTGACGGAGTCAGTACCTTCGTGCATATCAATCAAAGTATCCCAAATTTCCTTTACATTCTCAAGACGGCTGATTTTGTTGAATTTTTCGGGGCACAATCCGTTGAAGAGAATATCACAAGCTTGAGCGTTGTATTGTAGCATCTTCAACACTTTCGCGACAGCTTCATGTTTCGGTTCTCTCCCATCGAAGAACTCACCTTGCAAACCAATACACACAATAGCCCAAACGGTGGTGTTATGTCCAAGAATATGCATTTTCATCTTATGCTTCCAACTAGCAAAATTAGTACCATCAAAGTAAGGACCTCTACGGTGGTAATTTCCCTCGCTAGACGCCATACTCTCCTAGGTTGTGAAACCAAGGCTATGATCACCAAAAGTTATGGAAATCAAGGCAAATGGAGATCGTAGCTCTGATACCACTTGTAGGATCGAAAATATGTCTAGAGGGGGGGTGATTAGACTACTTGACAAAATAAATCTAGCCTATTCCCAATTTTAAGTCTTGGCAGATTTTAGCAACTTTACACAAGTCAAGCAATCAACCTACACATGCAATTCTAAGAGTATAGCAGCGGAATGTAAAACATGGCACATGAAGGAAAAGGGAGGAGTTTGGAGTGTGCAAACGCAATTGGAGACATGGAGATTTTTGGCGTGGTTCCGATAGGTGGTGCTATCATACATCCACGTTGATGGAGACTTCAACCCACGAAGGGTAACGGTTGCACGAGTCCACGGAGGGATCCACCCACGAAGGGCCCACGAAGAAGCAACCTTGTCTATCCCACCATGGCCATCGCCCACAAAGGACTTGCCTCACTAGGGTAGATCTTCATGAAGTAGGCGATCTCCTTGCCCGTACAAACTCCCTGGTTCAACTCCACAATCTTGACGGAGGCTCCCAAGTGACACCTAACCAATCTAGGAGACACCACTCTCCAAAAGGTAATAGATGGTGTGTTGATGATGAACTCCTTGCTCTTGTGCTTCAAATGATAGTCTCCCCAACACTCAACTCTCTCTCATAGGATTGGATTTGGTGGAAAGATGTTTTGAGTGGAAAGGAACTTGGGGAAGGCTAGAGATCAAGATTTATGTGGTTGGAATGGAATATCTTGACCTCAACACATGAGTAGGTGGTTCTCTCTCAGAAAATGAATGCTGGCAGTGTAGGCATGTTCTGATGGCTTTCTCCACGAATGAAGAGAGGGTGGAGGGGTATATATAGCCTCCACACAAAATCTAACTGTTACACACAATTTACCAAACTCGGTGAGACCAAATCAGAAAACTCGGTCAGACCGATTTAGTTCATAATGTGACCGCTAGGCATTTCGATGGGACCGACATGTCAACTCAGTGGGACCGATTTCTTTAGGGTTAGGGCATAACATAATCTCGGTGAGACCGATTACACAAACTCGGTGGGACTAACTTTGGTAATGAGCTAACCAGAGAGTTGGTCAGGCAAACTCGGTGGGACCGATTCGCTCATCTCGGTGAGACCGAAACGTTACAAAGGGAAACAAAGAGTTTGCAATCCCATCTCGGTGAGACCGAGATCCCTATCGGTGACACCGAAGTGACTAGGGATTCTCATGGAAGATACCGACTACCTCATGCAAGGAAGAGTGAATAAACACTCATCACGAGAATAACCTGCTTAGCATGGAAGATACCGACTACCTCTTGTCGCTCTATGAACAATCCAGATACACAAAAATGGATGTTTATTTGAAGTTTTTAGAGGTGGCACATGCAAATTTACTTAGAACGGCAGGGTAATACCGCATATAGGTAGATATATTGTGGACTCATCTGGAATAAACTTAGGTTTTAGGATTTTGATGCACAAGCAGTTTTCCCGCTTAGTACAGACGAAGGCTAGCAAATAAGTTGAGAAGCGGCCAGTTAGAGAACGAAAACGATCATGAACATGCATTATGCATAAGTAACATTGGATACTAGCATGAGTAGGATATGAACACCATGAACATAAATATCATAGAGGCTATGTTGGTTTTGATTCAATTACGTGCATAAACATGTGCCAAGTCAAGCCATTCAAAACATTCAGAGGAGGATACCATATCATCATACCACATCACAATCATTTTAATGCATGTTGTGATCCAAAATAAATCATTATCCACTCCTAGCTACTTAATCATGGCATGAGAAACTATAATCTCTAATTGCCATTGCAAACATGTTTGATCATAATAGGCTAAATCATGGATACTAGGTTAAACATATTTACAAAAATAGAACAAGTTGAGTTCATACCCATTTCTCTCTGCCACTGCTAGTTCATCAAATATCGTCATCATTGCCTTTCACTTGCATGATCGAATGATATGAAAATAATAATAGTGCAAGAGTGTTGTGGACTAAGCTAGAATGTGCAAACATTTTATTCAAAAGGAGAAGACAAGGCAATTTGGGCTCTTTGTTAGATAACAATAATGCATATGTGTCACACCCTAGCTAGCTCATGCATTAGAGTGTTGCATCATGTCTATTTTTCTCAACAGAAACTTGAAATGGGGATGACAAAACCCCCAGCCCCCTCTGAAACCAACTAGGGTTTACTAAAAATATTTTCAATGAACCTGAAATGCCCTTCTAAAATGTCCATCATTTTTGTCTTGGTTCAGAACCTCTGCCAAAAGTGGTGCTCAATTTTCTAGGTCATCCTAAGGTTTTTGAATTAAATCATAAGTATTTGAGTTTGGGCATTTAAATTATATAAATTATTATAAATGCTCAAATAATCCCAAACTAAAATGTTCCATGCTGTATATATTCCAGTTAGTGGCCATGAACAGTTTGGGAAATTTTGGAGATGTTTAGGTATTTTTAGTAAGTCCACAAAGTTATAGAATAATTAAAAAGATAAATAAGAGAGAGAGTGAGTGAACTAACCTGGCAGCCCGCCTGGCAAGCCCACCTACCAGCCCAGCCCAGCAGCCGCTCCAGCGAGCTGCTTGCCTTCGCCAGGCAGGCAAGCAGGTGCTCGACGGCGACGCCAGCGCGCGCCACACAGCTGCCCGCCGCCCTGCTTCACCCTCTCGCCTCGCTGCTGGCCTGGATGAGCTCCACGTCGAGCCCCGCACCCCATGGACACACCCATTCACCCCCAGCTCCTCTCCCTCGCTCTCCCGCACCATGGCCGACGCCACCGCAGCCGCACCGTCGATGTAGTCGCGCTCTCCATCGTCCCCGCGCCGCGCCACCATGTCCAGGAGCTCCGCCGCCCTCCTCTCCTTCGAGCTAGTCGAGCCCCGAGCGCTCGCGTGCCCCGAAGCCACTGCACCGACCTCGCCGACTCCACCATCACCGGAGATCCCCTTCGCCGTCGCCGCCGCACCAGCTCATCCCCGACCGCGTCGTTTGGTTCCTCGAGATCGCCGTGAGCCCAGCTACCTCTCCTCCTTTCCTCTCTCGTTCTTGTGCACCACAGTGAGCGCACGAAGCTTCACCGCACGCACCGCCGCCGAGCTCGTCGCCGACGTGTCTCCGGCCAACCACCGGCCACACCACCGTGTCCATCGCTCTCACCGCAACCGCAGGAACCCGTAGCACCACTCCACGCGCCTCACCGTGCCCCCTAGCGTCGAGTTCGACCTCACCCGAACTCCGGCGACTGCCAAAGTCGTCGCCGGCGATGTTTCCGGCCACCCCGAGCTCAACTACCACCACCAAGAGCTGCGGCTTGCTCCCAGCTACCCGTAGATGCCCTCCGCCGCTCATTTAGTCGTCGGAACACACAAAAGCACTCTCGCCGCCGCGTTCCGCCTCGCCGGCGGCTAAACGCCGGTGAGTTGACCCCGCTGACCCCTCGTTTGACCACGGGTGGGCCCAGTTTGACTCCCCCTGGGTCAATGACAGGTGGGGCCCAGCCCTGTTAACTAATTAGGATTAGTTTTAATTGATATTTAGTTAAACTAATTACACTGACACACGGGACCCACTAGTCAGGATTGGCCTGGACTGCTCCGTTGACCGATGACGTCATCCTGACGTAATGCTGACGCAGTAATTTATTTACTGGAATTATTATTACACAGGAAATTCCAGAAAATCCCCCAAACTTTAAAAAATCATAGAAATTAATCTGTAACTCCAAATGCAAAGTTTTATATATGAAAAATGATCAGAAAAATCCAGTCTATCCATCTGTACTGGTTTCATGCATGTTTAAGCAATCTAACCTGATGTTTAGAGCAGAACTAGATAAAGCACTTATAAGGGCCATGTATGAGTTTGAAACTTGAATCTTTGATTCAAAATGGTTCAAACCCATCTGGTTTTAGTTGCATTAGCCCAATACACTCATGTTTGCCATGTCTCATGCATGCATCATATTGTTGCATATTGTTTGGTGATGTTGTGTATTGGTGCTCTTTGCGGCAGGTTCTGCCTCCGAGGAGTACCACGATTACCCTAGCGAAGAGCAATATCAGAGCATCGACCCATCAGGCAAGCAACCAACCATTTGATCATATCGATACAATCCCATGTTCTCGCTTCTGCTCTCTTTTACTGCATTAAGACAACGCGTTTCAAACTGCTGTGTGCTACAGTAGTTGAACCCATTTCCTCTGCATGACCTGTCATTGCCACAGTAACTAGATGAAAGCCACTAGCATGTGTAGGAGTTGATTGAGCCATATGTATGTGTTGTTCCTACCTTGCTATGCCTGCTATGCTTAGAGTCGTGTCTGGTCTGGTTCATCTGGGTGATGGGCTAGAGTGAAATGATCATGCCGGTAATGAGAGTGATGTGGTGAACACGATTTGGTAAAGGTATCGATGAAAGGCCATGTAGGAGTACATGGTGGGTTGTTTCATTGAAGCCGACCTTAAGCACTGAGATCTGTATGTGTGATTTAAGATACAGCTACTACCATGCATTGGGCCCTGAAATATGACCCCGCTCGACTTCTTATTCACTCTTGTCCTCTGTCCAGGAGTTGCAAGTAGTTTCTGGTGCTTGTAGTTTACTGGAGGCCGTGGGCAGTGCTGGCCCGCGGGGTGGGCTGTGATGCGGTAGGTACGTGGCCGGGAATACCGGGCACCCGTTAGATGTCACGGAACCCTGTACACATCATTCGGGGCTGTATGTGGAACCCCGGCCGGACTCCCTGCGGATGGAACCTGAATAGGCGATAAACCTGGACAAGAGACTTAGGTGTTTAGGTAGGTCGTGGTCTACACCCACGTCGGCTTTCGCTTGAAGTCTGCCGAGCACATGTCGTGTGCAGACGCTAAGTGGTGGAAACATGTATGAAGAAGTACACCCCTGCAGGGTTAACATGATCTATTCGAATAGCCGCTTCCGCAGTAAAGGACTACTTGGTTGCCTACACAGTTCATAGACAAGTAAATGGATACTACTAAAAATCCCAAGATAAGCGTGAGTGCCGAGGATGGCTCTTCCGTAGGATGACGGAGGTGGATCCTCGATGGTGTATTGAACTGGTGTGTAGTGGACTCGTGTGCGCAAAACCATTTCAAGATGGTGTCTCGTAGGATAGCTTAGCCAAGAGTCAAAGCTGGCTTGCTGCAATAACCCCACCAACCCTTCTTGATAATGTGCATGTATGTAGGATCTGATGTAAGTCTTGCTGAGTACCTTTGTACTCATGTTGCTTTAATTTACATTTTTCAGAAGACGCTGCAACCCCTTCTGATGGGTTCTTCGTAGACGTTGACATCGATGAGTAGACTGAGGCCCGGGTGGTGACCCTGAGCTTGTGAAGGACCACGTAGTATAGCCAGGCTTTCCCAAGCCTCTTTTATTTTACTAGTTGTCTGTACTCAGACAAGTTACTTCCGCTGTTGGCTTGTATATCTGTATGACTTGAATGCTGGGTCGTGTGACCCGTACTTGTGTGTATGATATGTATGGCTCTCTAAGCCCTTAAATAAAGTACTTGTGTTGTAGAGTCATGTTGTGATGCCTTGTTGTATTTGCACATATCGAGCATATTGTGTGTATGATTGAAATGCTTGGTATGTGTGGGGTCTGACTACCTAGTTGTTTATTCTTAGTAGCCTCTCTTACCGGGAAATGTCTCCTAGTGTCTCCACTGAGCCTTGGTAGCTTGCTACTGCTCCGGAACACTTAGGCTGGCCGGCATGTGTCCTTCTTCGTTCCTGTGTCTGTCCCTTCGGGGAAATGTCACGCGATGGATACCGGAGTCCTGTTAGCCCGCTACAGCCCGGTTTACCGGAGTCCTGCTAGCCCAGTGCTACAGCCTGGATTCACTTGCTGATGACCGACACGTTCGATGCTGGGTCATGGATGCCTGTCCCTATAAGTCTGTGCCACTTTGGGTTTACGACTAGCCATGTGAGCCCGGGCTCCCTACCATATAGATACTAGCGACACTATCATATACGTGTGCCAAAAGGCGCAAACGGTCCCGGGCAAAGGTAAGACGACACCCGTGGGAATACCGTGCGTGAGGCCGCAAAGTGATATGAGGTGTTACATGCTAGATCGATGTGGCATCGAGTCGGGGTCCTGACAGCGTTGGCATCAGAGCCGGACTGCCTGTAGGTTCTCCAAGCCAAACTGGTCGATGTTGAGTCTAGAAATTCTTTAGTTATATGTAGGGAATTGATTGTGGGATGGAACGTAAGGCTCTTTTTACTCCTTTATCTCATGACATTCTGATCTGAGTCAGTCTATTCTTCCATCGGGGGTTAAGGAATTAAGATCCCTCCTCTCTATCAGGTTCACGTGTTACTAATTAGTAGTACCTTATAGGTTGATGGATACAAGCCTAGTTCAGTTCTACCACCCCATTATGTCGCTAAGATGGACCCAGAACCTTGATGTGATGTTGTTGAGTGTCTATGCTATTCTTTGCAAAATACCTCAAAATCCTTTTGAGCATTTACAGCCGTTATGCTGTCCGATTTCTGCCAAGAATTTTAATGTTTTGTGTTTATCATGCTCCAGATGGCTTCCCGTCCTTAGAATCAAGTGGTTCGTTTGACTCGATGTCTAGATGTACCCGGCCATACTGCCATGTTGGTCAGGGTAATGACTGAGGCAGGGTACCATTGGTATCCTGAGTACACGGTCGAAGAGCAATTCTGAGACTTTAATCAAAGTTAATATTTTTGCACTGTCAAGATATTTCCATCTTATCCTGGATCTACCGAGCCCCTCCACTGGTCCTATGGACTTGGGGTTACTATTGAGATGGCTGTGCAGGATGCTGCCTACTCTATGATGACCATCATGCGAGTCAGGACTGGCCTATTTCGGGACTCCGACTTCTGGTATATGCCAGCTTCACTCCCGGGAGCACAAGGGTATCTCCAGGCTATCTATGCTGACTCCACTCAGGAGGACTCACTGACCCGCACCACTGCACAGTTGCTTGAAGACAAGGACCGTGAAAATCGGGCCTTGAGACTAGAGCTTTTCAATACCCGTGCTGATCATTGGGCCACTTTGACTCGGTTTGCACCGGCTGTGCAAGCTGGATATATGGATATGCGAGATCTCTATCCTGTGAGATCTGCTCTGCCAGACGTGATGGATTGGCGTGATGTAGGAGGCATCACCCCACCTCGTGGTCCCCGCAGGCCACCGTTTATTGGTCCAAGACCTCATCCTAGCCCCTATGGTCCACAAGCTCCACGGGACCGACTGTTTCCGGATGATCATGTTGAGCTTCCAGGCTATGGAGGTGACTTCTATGAAGACTACTATGGAGCTGTCTGAGTTAGTAGTAGTATCACTAGTATCGTACTAGTTGTATCGTCCACCGTCCTGCGTGACTCGTGGGATATTACTTAGCTTGTACCGCCTTCCGGAGGTGTAGAAAAATAATGTATAGGAGCTCAAAATGCCTCCGATGAGATGAAATCCTCTTTTCACCGTAGTAGTACTTTGTTTGGTTCTGTACTAAACCTTGTATGGTGTGTATGACGATGGAATAAAAGAAGCAGTTTATGTATCTACCATGTCATACGGATGATCATCTTACATTCCAAGTTATCCATTACATTCTACATTTCTATGTCCGGCCTATCATCCTGGACTAAACCATTGTTTTGTTTTCCTAGGATGGTTAACACCCGCACCAACCCTGCTCCCCCAGAGCAGGCCGAAGGCAGTAGAGTTGGGGGAACAAACCTGCCTCACCCTCCCTCTCTGGCCGAAGTTATGCTGGAAGCCGAGAGAAACAAGCGGGAGACCAACCGTTTGTTGGAGCGCATCGAGCAAAACACAGCACACCATCAGAGGAATAACTTGGTGTCACTCAGTGATTTCATCAAGTTACATCCACCCACCTTCCACCACTCTGTCGAGCCTCTCAACACCGATGACTGGCTTCGTAGTATTACTCACAAACTGCGTTCTGCGCTAGTAGCTGAGGCTGATAAGGTCACCTTTGCTGCATATCATCTCGAAGGCCCCGCCAGTCTATGGTGGGAGAACTATGGAGCTATGCGCCCAGCAGGCCATGTCACTACTTGGGCTGAATTCAGCGAGGCTTTCCATGAACATCACATTCCGGAGGGTCTCATGGACCGTAAACGTGAGGAGTTCTGCAGTTTTACTCAAGGTCGACTCTCTGTGGATGCATACAGCAGGGAGTTCGGTAACCTAGCACGGTATGCAATTGAGGAAGTTTCCACTGATGCCAAGAAGCAAGCAAGGTTCCGCAAGGGACTCAGCCCTGAGCTTCGCCGCGACCTCCATCTGCATGAGTGCACATCTTTTCAGAAGCTTGTTAACAAAGCCATTAGTGCTGAGTCTGGTCAGACTGATTATGAAGCAACACGCAAGCATGGCCGTGACATGGGTTCCTCATCCGGTGCTGGTCCTCAGAAGCGCCACGTGTGGGTGCCTAACACTGCCCTGCCACCCAGGTTCACACCAAGGCCATCCTTTCAGGCGCCTCGCCCCGCTCAACAGTTTGCACCAGCCAAGCCCTATGGTGGTCCAACCAACAATGCTCCTCCACACACCAGCTCCGTGACATGCTTCAAGTGTGGGGAATCGGGCCACTACCTGTGCGAGTGTCCCCAGACCAACCCCAACCAATCTGGAAAAGCTGTTGGCCGTGGCAAGCCGACAGGGAAAGCGTTCTACGCCAAGCCGGCCACCGCTGCACGTGGCCATGTCAACTGTATCTCTGCTGAAGAAGCTCAAGAGGATCCCAACGTCGTTCTTGGTACGCTCCTTGTTAATTGACACCCGGCATCTGTTCTTTTCGATACTAGAGAATCTCATTCTTTCATATCCAAAAATTATGCTCGTTTGCATAACACCGCATTCTGTGACATGCCATCCACTATGGAAATTTCTACTCCTGGTTCTAGATGGCAAACCTCTAGAGTAAGCCATGGAAATGAAATTCAAGTCGACAGACTTGTTTTTCTCGCATCTTTGATAGCCCTCAAATCTTCGGATATTAATATCATCTTGGGTATGGACTGGATGTCAGCCCATCATGCCAAGATTGATTGCTTCTCTAGGACTGTTCAACTCACCCATCCTTCGGGGAAGATAGTCAATGTCTTGACCCGAGTAGCCAAGCGACAACTATTTTCTTTTAACGCCAGTCCTTTGCCAGACCTCGAAGACGTTCCGGTAGTCCGTGACTTTCCAGATGTCTTTCCAGAGGAATTGCCAGGTGTTCCACCTGACAGAGATGTCGAGTTCGTAATAGATCTCATTCCAGGAACTGTCCCAATTTCTAGAAGACCCTATAAGATGGCACCTTTTGAACTAGCCGAACTTAAGAAACAACTCGATGAGTCCTTGAAAAAGAGTTTGATCCGTCCTAGTTCATCTCCATGGGCTTGCCCCGTCCTCTTCGTCAAGAAGAAGGATGGTACGGACCGGATGGTTGTAGATTATCGACCCGTCAACTTGGTCACAATCAAGAACAAGTATCCGCTCCCCAGGATCAATGACCTGTATGATCAGCTCGCTGGGTCCTCAGTCTTCTCTAAAATGGATTTGAGGTTGGGCTACCATCAAATCAAAATCAGGAACGGGGACATTCCTAAAACGGCTTTTGTTACTCGTTATGGCCAATACAAGTACACCGTCATGTCCTTCGGTTTAACCAACGCCCCAGCCACCTTTTCTCGGTTAATGAACTCAATCTTCATGGAGTATTTGGATAAATTCGTCGTGGTTTACCTCGATGATATACTCATCTACTCCAAGAACGAGGAAGAACATGCCGAACATCTAAGGCTAGTGTTGATGAAACTTCAAGAGCATCGCCTTTATGCCAAGTTCTCTAAATGCGAATTTTGGTTACCAAAAGTGACCTATCTAGGACATGTAATTTCTGGTAGCGGTATTGTTGTCAACCCCGAGAGAGTTCAAGCTGTCCTTAACTGGACTCCACCTGAATCGGTCAAGCAAGTTCGGAGTTTCCTTGGCTTAGCGAGCTATTGTCGCTGCTTTGTTGAGAACTTCTCCAAAGTTGCCAAACCTCTAACTGAACTCCTCAAGAAAGATAACAAGTTCGAGTGGACTCCACAATTGTAGCGACTCGACCCGAATGGATCAAGTCTCTGTGCTTATGTGTCATCCCTGGATCAGTATGCTGACACACACAGTACTCGAAGGATTTATAACAGAGGTAAATCACATGTATAAAGTAACATAAGTACTATTACCTCAATCCTTATAGCGGAAGCAACAAGGTTGTGGATTCCCATCAACACCAACGGCAAAGTTGAGTGTAGAAATCGTAACCCTAACGTATCACTTACTCGTCGTAAGACATCCTGCAACATGAGACGTTGCAGCCCGAAACGGGTCAGTACATTGAATGTACTGGCAAATTCACACCATAGAGAAAATGATGAAAAATGGCTATCACTATATGCATATATGGCTGGTGGAAAAGCTCTATGGTTATAAGGTTTTTGCGTAAAGCCAATTTTTCCCTACTGCAAAGGAATAAATTTATTTAACTATCATGGTGGTTGTGAAACATTGAGAATGGTTGACAGCATTCTCAATCCCAATTAAAAGTACTCATTAAAACCCAACAATATTAATTAGAGTAACATGTTGAGATTCACATGATATTCAAGTACTAGATACTCAAGATGTCCATAACCGGGGACACGGCTAATCATGATTAGTTTATACACTCTGCAGAGGTTTGTGCGCTTTTCCCCACAAGACTCGATCGCCTCCGTTTGGTTTCTCGCACTACATGATGTTTGAGAAACGGATGACCGAGACACAGTCTTTCAGAAGCGCTTGCACCTTACGATGGGTGGACCGGTACACCTACATCCCCTACATCTGCTAGTCCACCACTATAAGAGTTCGCACGACTTAGTCAACTATGCCAGAGCCCATAATGGCTTGTGGCTGCACACGTAAGTTACTAGTATGAATTATCTTATGATCCCTTTGAGCCTGGGTGGCGGTCCAATAAAAACAGGCAAGTCCTGGGAACTCCAGGTGCCTCAATCCACCCAGATGTGTGTTAGGTTGCCACCTTAGATAAACCATTAATTATCAATCTCACATCTATCATGGATATCACTCACCCAATCCACGTCTACTAGGATAGCCTGGCATAATAAGCAAACGTAGAAGTAACTCCCAAAGGTTTGATAATAAACAAGTAATAGGTACTACCTCATCTACTTCCCATCCCACAATTTAATTAGATCCTAATCATGCAATGTTTGAGTATTGATCTAATGCAATAAAACTGGGTTGTAGAAAAGGTATGATCAAAGTGTGAACTTGCCTGCAATGTAGATGAAGATGATTCGCACTCAAAACTCTTGATAGATCTACTCGTCACACTCCCGTCAATCTATCGTAAGCAAACAATAGTAACCACACAATAAGTACTCATCTAATGCACAGGTAAAACTCGAACAAGGGAACGAACCAGATAGTTCAACTTAAGAACTCCGGTTGCAAAGAAAGAATGAACCGAACAAACGAAGGAAAACAAACGGCGGAAGAAAACAACTCGGTTCTAGCAAGTTGAAACTAGGTCAAATTTTACCGGGGCAAAAACTTGTTTAAGTTGATTAGACAGAACAGCGGTTTCAAAACGAAACTCCAGGCGCTTGAATCACCTGATTCCGATAAACGAGCGAAAAGAAAGACTAGAACGAAGATCGGATCTGAGATCACGATCGGAAAGAACGCAGAATAAATCCGATGAGAAAGAAAAAAGAAGAACGGTTAAACGAACGGGCGTTCGTGAACCTAGAAGAATCCGGTGATCATGTTCGTTAGGACGAACGGTCCGGCGAACGGTCCAAAGGCAACTAAATCGGAAAAGAAAACGAATCCGATCTAGGGTTTCGGAGAAGAAAACCGAAACGAAAAACCGATCTAGAAAACGAATTAGAAGAGAAGAAAAGAATCGGAACGATTAGAAGAAAACGATCCGAGGAAAAGAGACGCGGGGCAACCTTGGCGAGGGGCTCCGGCGACGGCGGCGTTGGGCGGCGGCGGTGGTGGCGTGGGTGAGGGGCGGCGGCGGTGTAGGCAAGGCGCGGCGGCGGCGGGTGACGCAGGGCGCGGCGCGGGTGAGAGGCGCGGGGTGAGGCAGCGGCACTAGGGCGGCGGCGGCGCTAAGGC
>NC_041381.1:293995773-294024490 GCF_002162155.2 Triticum dicoccoides
CGCGGGTGAGGCGGCGCGGGGTGGGGCGCGGCTTGGGGAGGAGAGAGGGTTTGGTTTGATGTGTTTAGAGGGGGGTGCTTGGGTATTTATATTGGGGAGGGGAGGGTTTTGCTTAGGGTAGGGGACAAAATAGACTAGGATTAGGAAACAAGAGGAAAAGATCTAGAAATAGATACGGAATAAACAAACATAGGACAAGAGTCCTACTAGGACTAGGCAAAAGAAGGAAGCGGCGGCTCCTGGCTCCCTGGTGCGCGCGCTAGCTATGGCCTTGGCCTCCTGGCCGGCCGGTGGCTTGGTGGCTTGGGCCTTTGGCCCAAGGCGCTGCGGCTCTCTTTTTTTTAAACGGTTCCGCGCGCAGAAAAAAAACAAAAAGAAAACTAAACGGGCTCCAAAATTTTTAAAAGTAAATTTTCCCCGACTCCTAAAAATGAGTCGAACAAAATGAACTTTTCTCCGGACCTAAAAAGCAATTTTTGAAAATACGCATTTTTCCCTATCCGAATAAAATGCAAATAAACACCGGAAAACAAAATTGATTTATCCATTAGATCTTCATTTTTTTTCCTATATTTTGGGAAATTCATATTATTCCCTCTCTTATATTTTTGATAGCGGAAAAATTAATGAAGAATAAATAAATCGAATGATCCTTTTTTTTCAAATTCGAGAAAACTCTCAAATAAGAAAATAACGAAATCTCCAACTCTCTCCGAAGGTCCTTGAGTTGCGTGAAATTTCTAGGATCGACCAAAATGCAATAAGATATGCATGATGATCTAGTGCATAACATTCCAAATTGAAAATAAATTCAAAAGAACTTTGAATTTAATTCTTTGAAACTCCCAACTCATATTTCATATAATTTGAAGAAGTCATTTTATCTTCTCTCGTGAAAATCATTGAGTCGCATAAAGTTTCAGAATTGGAATATTACCAAATGAAATTCAATTATTTTTCAAACACCCTTTTCATTTTTAAATGGAAGAAGTCATGTTATCTTCGCTCAAGGGTTTTGTGTTTGAAAAGCATTTGAATTCATGGAGATCAGAAAGCAAAAATGAAAGTTTGGGAAAGTCCTTTTATTCCCTCTCATTTAACTTTCAAAAGGTTTCGAATTCACTCACTTTCAGACAATCAATCAAACAATCAGTCAAATCTATCTATTTATTATAACATTCCAAAATTTAGAATTTTGGGATGTTACAACAATGTGAGCACAGCTTTCAGGAACTGAAAAGACGCCTGACATCTGCTCCCGTACTGGTACCACCAGATTTCTCTAAGGACTTTGTTATCTATTGCGACGCCTCACGACAAGGACTAGGTTGCATTCTTATGCAAGATCGTCATGTAATTGCTTACGCTTCACGGCAATTGCACCCACATGAGGAGAATTATCCTACTCATGATCTAGAGCTTGCAGCTGTAGTCTATGCACTTAAAACCTGGCGATATTACCTCCTCGGTAATCGTTGCGAAATCTTCACCGATCACCAAAGTCTGAAGTACATCTTCACCCAACCGGAGTTGAATCTCAGGCAAAGACGTTGGGTTGAGTTGATCATAGATTTTGACTTGGGGATAACTTACACCCCAGGAAAGGCCAACGTCATGGCTGATGCACTAAGTCGTAAATCTTATTGTAACAATCTGATGTTACAACAAAGTCAACCGCTTCTCCATGAGGAATTTCGGAAGCTTAACCTTCACATTGTTCCTCAAGGATTTCTTTCCACCTTGGTGGCGAAACCTACTCTTACGGATCAAATTATCGCTGCCCAAAAGCGAGATAAAGGGATATCTAGGATCAAGGAGAACATTGCTAGCGGAGGTGCTAGATGTTTCTCCACAAATGATCATGGTGTTGTGTACTTTGAGAACCGTTTAGTGGTTCACAAGAACCAGCATCTACGGCAGTTGATCCTTAAGGAGGCTCATGAATCTCCTCTCACCATTCATCCCGGTAGTACCAAGATGTATCAGGACCTACGCCAGAGGTTCTGGTGGACTAGGATGAAGAGAGACATTGCTCAGTTTGTTGCTAGTTGTGACGTTTGTCGTCGTGTAAAAGTAGAGCATCAACGGCCTGCTGGCACCCTACAACCTTTAGCTATTCCTGAATGGAAATGGGATAAAATTGGTATGGATTTCATCACCGGTTTTCCCAGGACCAGGAGAGGGAATAACGCTATCTTCGTCGTTGTCGATCGTCTTTCCAAAGTAGCCCATTTCTTGCTTGTTCGTGAGAGTATAACCGCTAGTCAACTAGCAGACTTGTACATCTCCCGAATAGTATCCCTCCATGGTGTTCCACTGGAAATTAACTCGGATCGAGGAAGTCTCTTCACCTCTCGATTTTGGGAAAGTTTCCAAAATGCTATGGGAACCCGCCTTTCCTTTAGCACTGCTTTTCACCCTCAATCAAGTAGTCAAGTAGAACGTGTTAACCAGATTCTAGAAGACATGCTTCAAGCTTCTGTTATCTCATTCGGAATGGATTGGGAGAAATGCCTTCCATTTGCTGAATTTGCTTATAACAACAGCTATCAATCTAGCTTGGGAAAAGCCCCTTTTGAAGTTCTCTATGGACGAAGGTGTCGAACGCCTCTTAACTGGTCAGAAACTGGGGAAAGACAATTCTTTGGCCCGGACATGATCCAGGAAGCAGAAGAGCAAGTTCGCATTGTTCGTGAAAAGTTGAAAACAGCCCAATCTCGTCAAAAGAGTCAATACGACCGAAAACATAAGGCTATGACTTTTGAGGTTGACGAGAAGGCTTACCTTCGGGTTACTCCTCTGAAGGGAACCCATCGTTTCGGTATCAAAGGCAAATTGGCTCCTCGCTACATTGGACCCTTTCGCATTCTCGCTAAACGGGGAGAAGTTGCCTACCAATTGGAACTACCTCCGCATCTCTCCAGAGTCCATGATGTCTTCCACGTTTCCCAACTTAGGCGTTGCTTCTCGGATCCTATCCGTGGAGTGGACCACGAAACGCTTGATCTTCAAGATAATCTCATGTATCGAGAGTACCCCGTTCGTATCCTCGATCAAGCCGAGCGTACCACTCGACGTAATAATATCAAGTTTCTCAAGGTTCAATGGTCGCACCATTCTGAGAAGGAAGCAACTTGGGAAAGGGAGGATCGTCTTCGACTTGAGTACCCCGCCTTCTTTCCGGAGGAACCTAAATCTCGGGACGAGATTCTTTTGAGTGGGGGTGAGTTGTCACACCCTAGCTAGCTCATGCATTAGAGTGTTGCATCATGTCTATTTTTCTCAACAGAAACTTGAAATGGGGATGACAGAACCCCCAGCCTCCTCTGAAACCAACTAGGGTTTACTAAAAATATTTTCAATGAACCTGAAATGCCCTTCTAAAATGTCCATCATTTTTGTCTTGGTTCAGAACCTCTGCCAAAAGTGGTGCTCAATTTTCTAGGTCATCCTAAGGTTTTTGAATTAAATCATAAGTATTTGAGTTTGGGCATTTAAATTATATAAATTATTATAAATGCTCAAATAATCCCAAACTAAAATGTTCCATGCTGTATATATTCCAGTTAGTGGCCATGAACAGTTTGGGAAATTTTGGAGATGTTTAGGTATTTTTAGTAAGTCCACAAAGTTACAGAATAATTAAAAAGATAAATAAGAGAGAGAGTGAGTGAACTAACCTGGCAGCCCGCCTGGCAAGCCCACCTGCCGGCCCAGCCCAGCAGCCGCTCCAGCGAGCTGCTTGCCTTCGCCAGGCAGGCAGGCAGGTGCTCGACGGCGACGCCAGCGCGCGCCACGCAGCTGCCCGCCGCCCTGCTTCACCCCCTCGCTGGCCTGGATGAGCTCCACGTCGAGCCCCGCACCCCGTGGACACACCCATTCACCCCCAGCTCCTCTCCCTCGCTCTCCCGCACCATGGCCGATGCCACCGCAGTCGCACCGTCGACGTAGTCGCGCTCTCCGTCGTCCCCGCGCCGCGCCACCGTGTCCAGGAGCTCCGCCGCCCTCCTCTCCTTCGAGCTAGTCGAGCCCCGAGCGCTCGCGTGCCCAAAAGCCACTGCACCGACCTCGCCGACTCCGCCGTCACCGGAGATCCCCTTCGCCGTCGCCGCCGCACCAGCTCATCCCCGACCGCGCCGTCTGGTTCCTCGAGATCTCCGTGAGCCCAGCTACCTCTCCCCCCTTTCCTCTCTCGTTCTCGTGCACCACAGCGAGCGCACGAAGCTTCACCGCATGCACCGCCGCCGAGCTCGTCGCCGACGTGTCTCCGGCCAACCACCGGCCACACCACCGTGTCCATCGCTCTCACCGCAACCGCAGGAACCCGTAGCACCACTCCACGCGCCTCGCCGTGCCCCCTAGCGTCGAGTTCAACCTCACCCGAACTCCAGCGACCACCAAAGTTGTCGCCGGCGACGTTTCCGGCCACCCCGAGCTCAACCACCACCACCAAGAGCTGCGGCTTGCTCCCAGCTACCCGTAGATGCCCTCCGCCGCTCATTTAGACGCCGGAACACACAAAAGCACTCTCGCCGCCGCGTTCGGCCTCGCCGGCGGCTAAACGCCGGTGAGTTGACCCCGCTGACCCCTTGTTTGACCAAGGGTGGGCCCAGTTTGACCCCTCCTGGGTCAATGACAGGTGGGGCCCAGCCCTGTTAACTAATCAGGATTAGTTTTAATTGATATTTAGTTAAACTAATTCCACTGACACACGGGACCCACTAGTCAGGATTGACCTGGACTGCTCCGTTGACCGCTGACGTCATCCTGACGTAACGCTGACGCAGTAATTTATTTACTGGAATTATTATTACACAGGAAATTCCAGAAAATCCCCCAAACTTTAAAAAATCATAGAAATTAATCTGTAACTCCAAATGCAAAGTTTTATATATGAAAATGATCAGAAAAATCCAGTCTATCCATCTGTACTGGTTTCATGCATGTTTAAGCAATCTAACCTGATGTTTAGAGCAGAACTAGATAAAGCACTTATAAGGGCCATGTATGAGTTTGAAACTTGAATCTTTGATTCAAAATGGTTCAAACCCATCTGGTTTTAGTTGCATTAGCCCAATACACTCATGTTTGCCATGTCTCATGCATGCATCATATTGTTGCATATTGTTTCATGATGTTGTGTATCGGTGCTCTTTGCAGCAGGTTCTGCCTCCGAGGAGTACCACAATTACCCTAGCGAAGAGCAATATCAGAGCATCGACCCATCAGGCAAGCAACCAACCATTTGATCATATCGATACAATCCCATGTTCTCGCTTCTGCTCTCTTTTACTGCATTAAGACAACGCGTTTCAAACTGCTGTGTGCTACGGTAGTTGAACCCATTTCCTCTGCATGACCTGTCATTGCGACAGTAACTAGATGAAACCCACTAGCATGTGTAGGAGTTGATTGAGCCATATGTATGTGTTGTTCCTACCTTGCTATGCCTGCTATGCTTAGAGTCGTGTCTGGTCTGGTTCATCTGGGTGATGGGCTAGAGTGAAATGATCATGCCGGTAATGAGAGTGATGTGGTGAACACGATTTGGTAAAGGTATCGATGAAAGGCCATGTAGGAGTACATGGTGGGTTGTTTCATTGAAGCCGACCTTAAGCACTGAGATCTGTATGTGTGATTTAAGATACAGCTACTACCATGCATTGGGCCCTGAAATATGACCCCGCTCGACTTCTTATTCACTCTAGTCCTCTGTCCAGGAGTTCCAAGTAGTTTCTGGTGCTTGTAGTTTACTGGAGGCCGTGGGCAGCGCTGACCCGCGGGGTGGGCTGTGATGCGGTAGGTACGTGGCCGGGAATACCAGGCACCCGTTAGGTGTCACGGAACCCTGTACACATCGTTCGGGGCCGTATGTGGAACCCCGGCCGGACTCCCTGCGGATGGAACCTGAATAGGCGATAAACCTGGACTAGAGACTTAGGTGTTTAGGTAGGTCGTGGTCTACACCCACGTCGGCTTTCGCTTGAAGTCTGCCGAGCACATGTCGTGTGCAGACGCTAAGTGGTGGAAACATGTATGAAGAAGTACACCCCTGCAGGGTTAACATGATCTATTCGAATAGTCGCATCCGCGGTAAAGGACTACTTGGTTGCCTATATAGTTCATAGACAAGTAAATGGATACTACTAAAAATCCCAAGATAAGCGTGAGTGCCGAGGATGGCTCTTCCGTAGGATGACGGAGGTGGATCCTCGGTGGTGTATTGAACTGGTGTGTAGTGGACTCGTGTGCGCAAAACCATTTCAAGTTGGTGTCTCGTAGGATAGCTTAGCCAAGAGTCAAAGCTGGCTTGCTGCAATAGCCCCACCAACCCTTCTTGATAATGTGCATGTATGTAGGATCTGATGTAAGTCTTGCTGAGTACCTTTGTACTCATGTTGCTTTAATTTACATTTTTCAGAAGACGCTGCAACCCCTTCTGATGGGTTCTTCGTAGACGTTGACATCGATGAGTAGACTGAGGCCCGGGTGGTGACCC
This sequence comes from Triticum dicoccoides, assembly GCF_002162155.2. NCBI lineage: Eukaryota > Viridiplantae > Streptophyta > Magnoliopsida > Poales > Poaceae > Triticum > Triticum dicoccoides. The sequence continues at coordinate 294,002,273 of NC_041381.1, forward strand.
TGAGCTTGTGAAGGACCACGTAGTATAGCCAGGCTTTCCCAAGCCTCTTTTATTTTACTAGTTGTCTGTACTCAGACAAGTTACTTCCGCTCTTGGCTTGTATGTCTGTATGACTTGAATGCTAGGTCGTGTGACCCGTACTTGTGTGTATGATATGTATGGCTCTCTGAGCCCTTAAATAAAGTACTTGTGTTGTAGAGTCATGTTGTGATGCCTTGTTGTATTTGCACATATCGAGCATATTGTGTGTATGATTGAAATGCTTGGTATGTGTGGGGTCTGACTACCTAGTTGTTTATTCTTAGTAGCCTCTCTTACCGGGAAATGTCTCCTAGTGTCTCCACTGAGCCTTGGTAGCTTGCTACTGCTCCGGAACACTTAGGCTGGCCGGCATGTGTCCTTCTTCGTTCCTGTGTCTGTCCCTTCGGGGAAATGTCACGCGATGGATACCGGAGTCCTGTTAGCCCGCTACAGCCCGGTTTACCGGAGTCCTGCTAGCCCAGTGCTACAGCCCGGATTCACTTGCTGATGACCGACACGTTCGATGCTGGGTCATGGATGCCTGTCCCTATAAGTCTGTGCCACTTTAGGTTTACGACTAGCCATGTGAGCCCGGGCTCCCTACCATATGGATACTAGCGACACTATCATATACGTGTGCCAAAAGGCGCAAACGGTCCCGGGCAAAGGTAAGACGACACCCGTGGGAATACCGTGCGTGAGGCCGCAAAGTGATATGAGGTGTTACATGCTAGATCGATGTGGCATCGAGTCGGGGTCCTGACAATATGAGAGCCACTCAACATTTTCATCGTGGCCTTCACCTCGGTATGACTCAATAAAAAGAAAAGAATTTCAAAGAAGCACACTGAAATATTTTTGGAGTTTTTATTTTTCTTAAAGAAATCAAGTTAAAGAAAAAGGGAAAACAAAAACAAGAAAAAACTATTTACATGGGAGAACTCTCAACAAGCAAAAGAAGAACAAGGAAATCTTTTTGCGTTTTCTTTTTAATGATACAACTAATTAAACTAGAAACAAAAACTGAAAAGAAGCTAGCAACATTTTTTGTGATTTTCTCAAAGTTTTTCAAACACACAAGAATAAAGCGAGAAAATAAATCTAGCATGTTTAATACAATGAAAAAGTGTGAACACTGACAACTGGAATGAAATGTGTGAACATGAGTGTAATGTCGGTGGAAATACGTACTCCCCCAAGCTTAGGCTTTTCGCCTAGCTTGGTAATCACCACTCGTGGTAGCCATCCGGTCCCACGTGAAGTGCTGGGGAGCGGGCACCTGAGAGTCCCACTCCTGAGGCTCGTCCTCTGCTACCGCCTGGGCGTTCCGGTAGGCAATGATGTTATCTGGCATGATCATGTATCCACCCCTATCGATTGAATCAAACAAAGCAGGTGCAGGCAACGGAATAATATCACGGGTATCCTCACTGAAAACTAGGTTGTAACGAATATGAATAATAGTGTTCTCACCATCAATAAATTGATGATCTGCCATAGCCTGGCGATCTAAGTAAACCTTGGGCAAGCGATAATCATGTTGGCGTATCTGAACATTAAAGTAACTCGCTAAACGAGTGGCATAAATACCGCCATGAATTTTACCCTTGGTCCCGTTAAGGTTTAGACGACGTGCAATAATAGCTCCTAGGCTATAAGTTTTATCACCGTATAGTGCACGGCGTAAGACAGTGAAATCGGGGGCACTAAGTGCACCAACCTTCTCTCTAGCATGTAAACACTTCCCAATGAATAGAGCAAAATAATGCACAGAAGGAAACTGTAAGCTAGTGGTGGTGACACTCGATACCCCTCTCTCATCTCCCATTGATGGAGTGTGATAAAAGTCCTCAAACTCTGCAGGTCAAGGCTCTCTTATTTCCCCATTAGAAGGGATCAAGCATATGTCACAAAATTCAGTTAGTGGTATCTGATGGGTTTCAGCATATAAATTAAACTGCACCTCAGGAGGGTTATTCCTACTTAGAAAATGAAAGTTTTGCACAAAGGAATTTGTAAGGAGATGGTATTGTTCACACTCAGCTACGATGAAGTCGGTGAGACCAGCATTAGCAGCAAATTGTGCGAACTCTTGATGGATTCCAGCTCCCTCCATGAAGGGGCTATTCGGCCATTTGCACGACCGCACTTCCAGCATTCTCCGAGTATGGAGGTCACTATCTGATGATTCCCCAATGTCTCCCTTGGAGTTCTTCTTGGAAGCAAACTTCCCAAAGAAACTCATCTTATTCCTATAGATAGAATTATAAAAAATTTAGTCCACTAAATTTTTGTCAACAAAATCTCACAAGATTGATAACAACTACTCAAAGGGAGGCATAGAGGCTATATTGAGCATTCAAACTATTTAGAACTCTAAGAATTCAACATGAAAGCTCATCTACAGCAGCACCAAGAGTAGCTAATTATTCAAAATATAATCCACTAAAGAAAAAATTAATGGGACCCATGAAGGAGTCACATACCAAGTAGCAGTCCCCCAAAACAGTTTTGGAAATGGAGCTTCAAGAAAGAGATCAAAATCCACGGGTTTGGGAGCAAGAACAAGAGAGAGAGAGAGAGAGAGAGAAATAGTGATTTTTTTCCGGAGGTAAGTGATGGCATGGGATAAAGAGAAAAGTGAGCGGGCCCATGTGGGGTCCACAACCCCCAGGTGGGTTGTGCCCACCTGGTGCACCCCCCTCTGATGCTATTTGCACTAAAAATTCAGAAATATTCAGAAAAATCGTATTAAATTTTCAGGGCATTCTGAGAACTTGTATTTTTGGGTCATTTTTTATTGCACAGGAAATTCAAAATACAGACAAAACATGAGATTTTATTTTATTTGACTAAGAAAAACAGAAAACAAAAGTTGGAAACAGAAGGTTGTGCTTACTAAATTCATCAACTTCATGCCTCTCAAAAATGATCCATTAATAAGGTTGATCAAGTCTTATTAACAACCACTTTCGATTAGCATGAAACCGAAGAACTTTCGTAAAACACTAAGTTACCTCAATAGGGATATGCATGTCCCCAACAATAAGCATTTCATATTTCTTTTTGGCAGTAGGTAGAGGTAGTTGAAAAATTCCAATAGTGAGCGTCGGAGATTTTTCAATAACATTAATACCATTCACTTGGAATTGTTTCTTCGGAAAGTGCACCGTGTGCTCATTACCATTGATATGAAAAGTGACCCTGCTTTTATTGCAATCAATAACAGCCCCTACAGTATTCAAAAAGGGTCTACCAAGGATAATCGACATGTTGTCGTCCCCGGGCATCTCAAGTATAACAAAGTCAGTTAAAATACTAACATTTGCAACAACAACGGGCACATCCTCACAAATACCGATAGGTATGGCAGTTGATTTGTCAGCCATTTGCAAAGATATTTCAGTAGGTGTGAGTTTATTGAAATCAAGTCTTTTATATAAGGAGAAAGGCATAACACTAACACCAGCTCCTAAATCACACAAGGCGGTTTTAACATAATTTCCTTTGATGGAGCAAGGTATAGTTGGTATTCTCGGATCTCCAAGTTTCTAAGGTATTTCATTCTTAAAAGAATAATTAGCAAGCATGGTGGAGATTTCAGCTTCCGGTATTTTCCTCTTATTAGTGATGATGCCTTTCATGTGTTTTGCATAAGGGGCCATCTTTAAAATATCAGTCAAGCGAGTACGTAAAAAGACTGGCCTAAGCATTTCATCAAAGCGTTCAAACTCTTCATCATCCTATTTCTTAGCTGATTAGGTGGAAAGGGCATGGGTTTTTGAACCCATGGTTCTCTTTCCCTTCCATGTTTTCTAGCAACAAATCCTCTTTTATCATATCTTTTATTTTTAAATTGTGGGTTATCAAGATCAACAACTGGTTTTACTTCAACATCATTATCTGGTTGTTTATCATTGTCTGGTTGAGTATCTTCATGAACATCATCATTTTTTTTCATTATTGCTAGGTGAATGTTCATTACCAGATTGAGTTTCAGCATCAGAAATAGAAACATCATTGTTATCAAGAGGTTTTTCTTTTTCAGGTTCACTAGAGCCATGCAAAGTCCTATCATTTTTCTTTTTTCTTCTTTTTAGAAGGACTAGGTGCGTTGGTGTTAATTCTTTGAGAATCTTGTTCAATTCTTTTAGGGTGACCTTCAGGATAAAGTGGTTCCGAAGTCATTCTACCTCCTCTGGTCATTACTCTAACTGCATGATCATTTATCTTATTGTACGCCCAATATGCGATCCTATCCGAGAGGAACTCGAAGGTCCCACCAAGGATAGTGTCGCATATTGAAATGCTTTTGCAAGGTGGATATCATTACATCGTACCATTACATAATACATGGGGATACATACCAAAAGGCATACAATGCCACATGAGTACAAAAACATCATAAATAAGAGCAACATCCGACTATGGATGAAACACAAACAGAAACTCAAACGACATCCACCCTGCTAGCCTAGGCTACCGACCACGAACCTATCCCCTGAACGAAGAACCAGGAGAAGAACTCCGAAACAAGTAAACATCGCTCTCACGTCATGATCATCACATTACCTGTACCTGCAACTATTGTTGTAGTATTCTGTGAGCCACGAGGACTCAGCAATCCCATTACCATGGGTATCAAGACTAGCAAATCTTAATGGGTATGGAATGGATAAGTGGTGAGGTTGCAGCAAGCGACTAAGCAATGTATGGTGGCTAACTTACGAATACAAGAATGAGATGAGAAGCTACGCAAACGGTCGCAAACTAGTAATGATCAATAAGTGATCCTGAACTACTTACGTTCAAACATAACCCCACCGTGTTCTCCTCTCCACCCACTCGAAAAGAGACCATCACGGTTACACATGCGGTTGGGTATTTTAATTCGAATCTGGTGTCAACTTCTCTACAACCGGATAGTAAAAACTCCCATCTGCCACATAACCACAGGCATGGCTTTCGAAAGATCAAACCCTGCAGGGGTGTCCCAACTTAGCCCATTACATGCTCAGGATCCGCGGAGACAATCCTCCATCGTGGGACATCCGATCAGACTTGGGATCCCGGTGTACAAGACATTTCGACAATGGTAAAACAAAACCAGCAAGACCTCCCGACGTGCCGACACCCTGATAGTAGCCGTGCGTATCTTGTCTCAGGCCATAGTCGGATGGGTCAAGCTACGAGTAAAACCTATCCTCGAGTTTCCTCGTGGTGGCCCCGCAGGTTGCCCGGTTTGGACCAACACTCATGTGGAACACTGGCCCGGGGGGTTGATTAAGAATACCGGGGTTTGGAGAAAATCACCTATGCAAGTTTTTAGTTATTATGAGGCAAATGGTAAAACAATGTTGGGCCTTGCTGGAAGAGTTTTATTGAAAGCGAACTGTCAAGAGGGGCTCATAAACCCTTTAGGGACGCAAAATCAAGGAACATAACACCGGTATGAAGAAAACTAGGGCGACAAGAGTGGAACAAAACACCAGGCAAAAGCCGAGCCTTCCACCCTTTACCAAGTATATAGATGCATTAATTAAATGAGAGATATTGTGATATCCCAAGATATCCATGATATCCATGTCCCAACATGGAACAATCTGCAACTGCTCCTGCAACTAGCAACGCTATAAGAGGAGCTGAGCAAAGCGGTAACATAGCCAAACAATGGTTTGCTAGGAAGGGTGAAAAAGGTTAGAGGCTGACATGGCAATTTGGGAGGCTTGATAAACAAGTGGTAGGAAGCGCGACATAGCGATAGCATCGAGATAACTAGCATAGCAATGATAGTAGTGAGATCTAGGGTGACGGTCATCTTGCCTGAAATCCCGCTAGGAAGAAGAATGAGTCCATGAAGAAGATGAACGGACAAAGACGAACCAAGCATAGTCGAACGAGTCCTCATGGCCGCAACGAAACAGGAACTATCGAGAAGAAACACAACCAGAAAGAAGCAAACAACATGGTAAACACACAACACATAAACATGGCATGATGCTCAACCAAGGATGATGCATGACAAGGCTACATTATTCTACTCATGGCAAGGGATGATGCATACAAGAACATCACATCAAAGCAAGTTTAAATGAGGCCGGGACAATATATAATAATTCCGGTAAGTCCTCATATGCAAATTTCGAAATTGGTCAGAACTGAATAACACATTGTGTTCAAGTTGTTAAACAGCAAGTTAAGATGCACCATGGTGATCTACACGAAATTCTAGTCAAGTTGCATATAAAGTTCATTTAATTCGAAGCTACGACCTAGAAGATATGAGCAAAACAAGTTAAACATGGCATTGATGAAAAATGCATTCAAACATAAACACACTCACATCATGTATGCAACATGATAATATGAAACTACATGCAATTCTAAGTAAGTTTCATATAGAGCATGCTCAAAGCATATTGATCCATGCCTGTTTTAAAGATTCTCCAATGGCATCATGAAGTTAACAGAAAACTGGAACATTATATAGGCATGTACATGGCAATGAAAACATATGCTACAGGTCATATATGAGGCGACAAAAGGCATGGAATGATAGAGCATCACATGGAAATCAAAACATGTAAACTAAGCATCTCCAGATTACGCATGGATTAATTGGTAGCATCAAGCAAACATAGCAACATGATATGACAGATTCAGACTTGACAGAACATTAACAACAACTAGCCCACTTCACAAGCTTGCTGCACTCACCACAATACATGTCAAAATACATGGATTGCGCCAATGTAAAGATGGCGTGATAATGCTCCTAAAACATGTAGACATGATGCTCAAAAGAAAATCACACAAAACGATATAAAAATGACAAGTTATAACAGTTTCCAGCAGTTAACAGCAACATGCACTTTTGCAACAGAGATTAAAATGTCAAGATGCATCCTAACATGAATTCAAAGCACACCAACATGTAGAGCATAAAGAGCAGAACATTTTCATATCAAGATCATCACCATAGGATCAACAGGGACAAAGTTACACCACTCACAAGATGCATATATGATGTTAACAAGCAGCAGATTTTAGCAGTTTATCACTTACCAGTTTTGCGACGAAGATTAAGGCATCAATATGAATAGTAACATGAATGCAAACTATACCATCATGTAGAGCATTAAGAGATGAACATTTTGACATATCATGCACACAAAACGGAGCCGCATGCACAAAGTTATGGCCATGCAAACATGCACACATAATGCAAGAAAATCCAGGGACTTGGACAATTTCACCTCGGGGAAAACTGGGACGGGGTGGTTCCGGGGACAAGACAATGCAGTTTGGCGTGGCCATTTGGTTGCCGGGATGGCCCCGTGCAGGCTCGGATGCGGACGAGGCGGTGTCGGGCCAATGGCGTTCTGGGACGGCACGGTGCCGCCATCCATTTGGATCGGGGTTCGTCGGGGTGGACCGGGGCGGGGCGGATCTGGCCACCGGAGGTGGAGGTCAGTGATGGGAAGAGCACCTCCGGTGAGGCTCTTGGGCGGCCGGCGGCTCTGGCGAGGCGGAGGAGGGCCGGCAGGGACGCGGGCAGGGGTCGGAGGCGAGGCGAGGTCGAGGCGGCGGCGGTTGAAGTCGGTGAGGCGGCAGGGTCGAGGTCGCCAGCGTGGCCTGTTGGCCGGAGCAGTGACGAGGCGAAGCTGGGGCACGACGGCGGCGCTCGGCACGGTGGTCGGCAAGGCGCGCGGAGCAGTGCGGGGAAGCAAGCGGTGGCGCGACGGCGGGGCGGCGCGCTCCGGCGAGCGAGGGCGACGGGCGGTGGGGACTCGGGTTGCGTCGGCAGCTGGCTCAGGCACCGGATGGGCTCGGGCGGGCCGCGCCCGGGCATCGCGGGCCCGCGGCGGCGGGGGAGGCTCGCTGGACGCGTGGTGGCGGTGGATTGGGTGCGGGGCGGCGGCTTGGACATGTCCAGCGTGGGTGGACATGTCCGGCAGCGCGAGGAGGAAGAGGACTAGGGTTTGCCCGAAATTTCAGGGGAGAGGGGGTTTATATAGATAGAGGGAGAGTCCAATTGAGGTGTGGTTTTCGCCCACACGATCGTGATCCAACGACGGAGAGCATGGAGGGGGTTTAGACGGGCTAGTGGGCTGTTGTGGAGGAGTGCTGGGCTGCAAAGAGAAGGGGGTTTCGCGGTTACACGGTTAACCGTTGGGGCATCAAACGACCTCCAAATGAAACGAAATTTGACACGTGGTCTACCGGTGATGTACCAAGACCACTCGTCAACTCTCGGCCCATTTCGAAAATGTTTTTCTGTGGCTCACAAAACAAGATCTGGGAGGTACAGTGGGCGCGGGCGAGTGTGTCTGGGCTCAGAACGGACAACAGAGAGAACTGGGAGGACCCGGATGGATGCATGTTTTGAAAAACATGATGATGAATGGCACATGATGACATGGCAAAGTGCAACATGCAAGCGAATGACATGGCAACGATGATGAATAATTGGACGACACCTAGAGCATCAGTCTCGGGGCATTACAATTGTTCATTTCATCAAGTGTCGTGGGAAACCACGGCCACCTATGGGACCATCGGCCCCTTGTGGTTCGGCAGGGGGGAAGAGCACATTACACAAAGAGCGGAGGGCGCAGGGGCAGCACGGTAGCGATCACACGAGCAATTTTACCCAAGTTCGGGCCGCTGCAAGGCATAAAACCCTACTCCTGGTTTGGTGGATCGATGAGAGGATCGTGGTGGAGATGCAGCGCTCTAGTCCGGCAGGGTTGCCTCGGGTCGAGAGGAGCTACGCGTGTATGTGTGTACAAGGGTCTAAATCCTTTCTAAGGTTGCCACGGCCCTCCTTTTATAGATCAAGGGGTCACCACAATGGCAAATCAGTAATTGCCTATTGATTAGATTGCAAACAGTGCTATCATACCTAACTCTGCAAACACGACCGAGCGCATTAAATGCGCCGCTTAGTGTCACATCATAGCACAGCCCGGCAAGCCTTGCCAGGCCGTTTGGCCACCTTTTCTCTTGTCTGAGTGACATGTCTCTAGACGGGTGTCATTTGGAGGTGATTTTCTTCGGAGGTGGCTGACATGTGTCAAATGAGAGCCATTTAGTCACTTGGGGGCTCGACACTGCACCGATCGATGACTTGCGTTGCTGTGAGGTGGAGCGGTGGAGCGGTGGAGCCTTGGCGGCGTAGTCCGCCCTCGGTGTCCCCGGCAAGCTTGCCAGGGTAGTCTTGAGACTTGTCTTCGGGGCAAACTTGACCTCGCCGGGCTCACCTGCTCGGTAAGGGAGGTTTTTCCTTAGTGGTATCTTGCTCCTTCAGTTTGACTTGGTCTTCTTGATCCGCTCTTAGATTTCTCAAAGACCTATCTCTTTTGCTTGGTCTCGTCTTGGATGTCGTAACCTTGCTCTTGTGCCTGTGTATAGTCAGGGCAACACACCTGGGGTTCGTTGCACCAACAGGAGCCCCCGGGCCTGGCCGGAACACGCTGCCGAGCGTTGTCGGGGTACGCCCTTCCAAGTACACAGGTGAGGAGGCTGCGATAATTCGTCCTTTGAGGTCTTCTTTAATTCTTCATTAATCTGAACTTGGATCAGTTTTCGGTCTTCCCGTGCTTCGCATAATGCCAATTGTAGTGGGGCCATCTTTGTAATGGCACGTGAATGACTTTAACGCACGGGGGAGTAACTGCCAATTCACTTTTCCAACCACGTTTTTCCCACCATGTTCTTATCCCTTGTCACGTATGCTACATGCATTGAGTGGGGTAGGTAACAGAGGCGCGTGGTGTGGGAGAGCCTCAAGGCAAGGGCCCGACCTTCCCGGATTGGTGAAGAGGGATGGTGGTTACCCATCGAGGGATCAGCCCCCAGCCTCGTTTTCCCTATAAAAGAGGGGGCGGGAAGGGGCGGAAATGCTCATCTACGCACCTCTCCTCTTCCACCCCATGTCTTCTTCTTTCTATATTGAGAGGGAGGACTTGGGCCAGGCCCCGGGCTCCAACTTAGGGTCGATGGCGTTGAATGCTTGTGTCAATGCTTGGGGAGTGAGTCTGGTCCGGGGCCCGAGGAGATGTGGCGATCAGGTCGCTCTCAATGCGGGAGGTGCCAAGCTATTCCAAAATGGTGGAATGCTTGACTCCGTTGCTCGGGTCGGCCGTCTGGTGCGGAGCGCTAGCCCTTGCTGTGAGTCGTCGCGGCTTGTCGCTCCGACGAGGGGCTCCTGGGGCTTTCGGCGTCCGTCTGGGGGCAGCGCTCAGGACCTGTGGTAATCCCAGCACTGCTCCCTTCAATGGAGTCGGGGCGAACATTGAAGACGGTGGTGTCTTCCTACCCTCAGAGGTGGGGAGAGGTGCTCCTTCGCGTCTCGGGCGTTGCCGCCGCCCGCTGTTTCTCCGGGGTAGGTGAGGGCTCAAGGAGCCGGCATCCTCCTTGAGAAGTGGTGTGGAACAAAGAATGAGGGAAGACGGAGAAGGTGGGTGGCAGGCCGTCAGGTCAGAGTACGATGACACTGACGCCTTCGTCTCGTACTGCTGGCCCGCTGCCTCGTCTTTTCGCTCTTCCCCTCCCTCCTTGGTGCCAACATCACCGGCCTCTTCAGGATGGTTGCCGGGGAGGGGGTCACTCTCTTGGTGCCTTCGCCTCCTCCAACAGTCTTCCAGCTGAGCTCCGGTGGTTCTCCCGCCGGCGCTCGTGCCGGGGCTTCTTGCTGGTCCTGGAGGTGCTGACCAGGGCACCACCGAGCTGCTCCCTCCGCCCCTCTCCTTTGCAGCCTTGCCACTCTCGATCTTGTCAGGCTGTGCCCGATAGGTCCTGACGGGATTGGGTCGGGCGTATGCTCAGGCACTCCTTCTGCCCTCTCCACTTCCCACCGCAGTACCTGGGAGAAGAGGGACCAGAAAGGGGGATTACGGGCACTTGTCTTTTTTAGTCTAAAATATGCAAGCATCGGCCAAACTTTAGTCTAAATTATGTAATCTTTTCCCATGTTTGTGCTCTGTAAGATTTGTACTTGCTTATTAGCATATTAATGAAAAAATACAAGCTTTGCCGAGTACTTGTGCATGTATGATATCCATGCAGAGGTGAAATGCCTCTATACATTTAAGTAAACGAGTTACCCCCGGCAGGCTATCCTGTCGGTACCCTCAGTTTGTTGCCGCGGGGCTAAGCCTGTCGGGCAAGAAAACGTAAAGAGGGACCAGCCCCCCCGCTAAACCTTTTCTGTCAGAGGCCACTACGACCATCCTGACCGAAGCAACGTTCGAGTCAAAAGGATGGGAGCACCTATGCTTTGAAGGCAGTGAGGTTTTCATATGCACAAGTTTCTCTTCATAGAGCATGTATGGATAAGAGATAAAACTTATCTGTTTGGCTTGTCGGGGATCGTCACGTAGGCTTGTCTTCTCTTCTTTTTTTGGGGACCAGGTCCACGGCAAGAATTCCTGCAGCTTAGTGCAGATGAAAACAGAGCTACATGTGATCTTATCTACATGATCATGCTATGCTCATGATATGCTTATGCATGCATGCAATCTGTTGGGCCCCCAACGCTTCATTTATTTCTTTGTTGCTCCGGGTATGTGCCTGGCTTTGTATAAGGGGTTACATGCAACGTCGGCAAGGCATGTACAAAAGTGTGGTTGTCGGGCCCTCATGAGTAGAACTTACAAAAATGCTCAATGTTCCATGATTTTTGCAACTGAATGCCATCTCCGGTCTCTAGACAGACTACGCCAGGTCTGGTGACTCATACTACCCGGTAAGGGCCTTCCCACTTTGGCGTCAACTTGCTTGTACCCTTGGCGGACTGAATGCGCCTAAGGACAAGGTCGCCTTCCTCAAAGCTCCGGGCGTGAACCCTCCGGCTGTGATAGCAATGCAGGGCTTGCTGGTAGCGTGCAGCACGCGTAGCAGCCCAGAGACGGTTCTCCTCAAGTAGCACAATGTCGTCACGCCGGTGTTGTTCTTGCGCTACTTCATTGTAGGCAAGCACTTGAGGTGATCCGTATATGAGTTCCATGGGGATAACTGCTTCTTCCCCATACACTAGGGAGAAAGAAGTCTACCCGGTAGCTTGATTTGGTGTCATACAGAGGGACCAAAGAACCACCGGCAGCTTGTCGATCCATCGCCTGCCTCACTTCTGTAGCTTATCAAATGTTCTTGTCTTGAGGCCTCGCAGCACTTCAACATTCGCCCTCTCAGCTTGTCTGTTGCTTCTGGGATGGGCAACAGAGGCAAATGAGATCTTGCTTCCGAGGGCATGAACATATTGCATGAAGGTGCAACTTGTGAATTAGGTGCCATTTTCGGTGATGATTTGGGCAGGTACCTCGAAGCGGCACACCAATCCTTTTAAGAACTTGATAGCTGACTATGCGGTCACCTTTCTCATGGGCTCTACCTCTGGCCACTTTGTGAACTTTTTGATAGCAATGAACAAGAACTCAAAGCCCCCGGTAGCACGGGGGAAGGGGCCGAATATGTCGAGCCCCCCAGACCGAGAAGGGCCATGACAAAGGGATCGTCTAGAGAGCTTGGGCAGGCTGATGAATATTCTTGGAATGGAACTGGAAGGCTTCACACTTAGTGACTAGCTCAATTGCATCTTGGAGGGCCGTGGGCCAGTAAAAACCTTGCCGGAAGGCTTTTCCAACCAGGGCCCTCGATCCAATATGTGAGCCGCACATACCCTTCTGTATCTCTGCCAACAGTTCCTTTCCTTGTTCCCAGCAAATGCACTTCAATTTCACACCATTGGGGCTTCTTCTGTATAGTGTGTCATCAATGAACTGATACATACTGGCCCTCCGGGCTACTCTTTCAGCCTCTTCTTGCTCTTAGGGAAGTTCTCCTATTTGGAGGAAATGGACTATGCGTCGTTCCCAAGATGGGGCCAGGAGCTTGGCAACGAGGACCAGCGGCACCTTCTCATTCGTAGGAGCGCACTCCTCGACCATAGGGACTGCTGGTGTGGCGAGAGGGTGCGGCTCAACGATCAAAAGGCAGTTGTTCTCGTCAAGCTCTCTATCGGGGGCTTCGGAAAGCTCTACTGGGAGAGGCTTGCCGGAGTCCAGTTTCCTCCTCTTTCTGGCCATTGTTGCCGGGGACATGGAGGGTTGGGTTAGATGGAGAACAAAAGTCCCTTGTTCCACAGGGAGTTTTCGCGCAGTGCACTTTGACAGATGATCAGCAATGTTGTTTTCCACACGGGGCATGTGCTCTATTTGTAATCTGTCAAAGCGCTCCTCCAACTTTCTCACTTCCTTGATGTATACCTCCATAAATGGGCTTTGGTAGTCCTTGTTTACTTGTCTCACCACAAGTTGTGAATCTGCGTGGATGATCAGCTTCTTGATTCCCAGTGCTGTTGCAATCCTGAGCCCGGCAAGGAGCCCTTCATACTCTGCAGTATTGTTGGTAGCCTTCTCCCGGGGGAAATGCATTTAGACAACGTACTTAAGGTGCTCCCCAGTGGGAGCAATGAGAAGCATGCCAGCCTCTGCACCTTGTAGGGAGAAGGCACCATAGAAATAGATAATCCATTCTTGGGGCGCTTCCTTGCCGGGGATAACTGTCTCCAACACTTCCTCATCAGGGGTTGGTGTCCATTCCACGATGAATTCTGCCAGTGCTCTGCTCTGAATAGTTGATGTCCTCTCAAACTTCAAATCAAAGTTGGATAACTCCAAGGCCCATTCCACTATCCTGCCAGTAGCCTCGGGGTTTCTGAGTATGCATTGCAAAGGGAAGTGGGTGACAACCATGATCTCGTGGGTCTGGAAGTAGTGGTGCAGTTTCCTTGAGGCCATGACGAGGCCAAAAATCAATTTTTGCATGCCAAAGTACCTCGATCTAGCCCCCTGCAGTAGGGAGATGATGAAGCACACTGGGCGCTACACCACCTTCTTCCTTGCCGTGACCTTAGAACTGTCTCCGCTGCCTTGCTCTCCCTTGTCTTGAACTGCATCTGACCTTGCCGGGACGGGTTTGCTTTCCTCTCCAGAGGGGACAGAGGCTATGGTTGTCGCTTCATCCACTTCCCACTGCGCCACCAGTGCTACACTAACCACTTGATTGGTTGCCGCTAAGTATAGCAACAACATCTCTTGAGGTCTGGGAGCAACCAAAGTGGGCACAGAGGAAAGATAGGTCTTCAAATCTTGTAGCGCAGTGTCTACCTCTAGGGTCCACTCTACGGGTCCTGCCTTCTTCAAGATTTTGAAGAACAGCAGGGCGCGCTTGGCAGACTTGGAAATGAACCTGCTTACCGCGGCAACACATCCAGCCAAACATCTCACGTCCTTAACTGCCTTGGGTGCTTGAATCTGCTCGATAGCCTTGATCTTGTCGGGGTTGTCCTCTAACCCCCGATGGGACACGAAGAAGCCAAGTAGCTTGCCGGAAGGAATGCCAAACATGCACTTTTCCAGGTTCAGCTTCAAGTTGATCCTGTGCAGGTTTGCAAAGGTCTTCCAAATCCTGAATGAGAGTCATTTTGTCCTTGGTCTTGACCACTATATCATCCATGTAGGCTTCAATATTTTTGTGCAGCTGGGACTCAAAGCCAATCTGTACTGCTCTTGCAAAAGTGGATCCGACGCTCTTCAACCCGAAGGGCATCCATACAAAATAGTACGTGCCACATGGGGTTATGAACGAGGTCTTCCCTTCGTCTTCCTTGGACATGAAAATCTGGTGGTACCCGGAGTGGGCATCCAGAAAGGAAAGCAGGTCACACCCGAAGGTGGAATCCACAATCTGGTCGATGCGCGGCAAGGGGAACAGGTCCTTCGGGCATGCCTTATTTAGATCTGTGAAATCTATGCAAAGCCTCCATTTCCCATTCGCCTTGCGCACCGCCACTGGATTTACTAACCACGTTGGATGCAACACTCCTCTGACCAAACCAACTGCTTCAAGTTTATTGATCTCTTCAAAAATAAACTACTGCTGCTCCAAAGCTTGCTTCCGGACCTTCTGCTTGATGGGTCGGGCATGTGGGAGACAGCAAAGTGGTGCTCGATTACCTCCCTAGGAACATCAGGGATGTCAGATGGTTGCCATGTAAACACATCGACATTATCCCATAGGAAAGAAACGAGCGCGCTTTCCTATTTGTCATCGAGGGTGGCACTGATAGTAAAGGTACAATCAGCGCTAGCCAGCCCTATCGGGACCTTCTTCACAGCAGGTGCAGCAGCTTTGGATCTCTTGCTATTGAAACTCTCCGGCAAGTCATCAACAGGTGCAGTGCACTCCGAAGAGGTCCGCTTCCCGGATTCCTCACTAGAGCCCTTGTTAGCTTTCTTCTTCCTCTTGCTTTCCTTGGCGGGAGCGGGACCTTCCGTAGCGACTGCCTCCCGATACATCTCGTCCACGCAAATGATTGTGTCCTTCTTGTCGGATGGAATTGAAATGACGCCTATCGGCCCTGGCATCTTCAGAGTGTTGTAGGCATAATGGGATGTCGCCATGAATTTGGCCAGGGCTGGGCGCCTAAGGATTCCATTGTATGGCAGGGGGAGGTCAACCACATCAAATACGATCTTCTCAGTCCGGTAGTTTAACTCCCCCCCCCCCCCGAACGTCATCAATAGTGTGATCTTCCCCTTAGGACGACTCCTGCCGGGATTGACCCCTTGGAACGTACTAGTAATCTTGAGTTCTTCATCTGCTATCTGGAGCTTGCTGATGAACTTTGGAGAGATCAGATTCAACCCGCGTCAACCAACATCTTTGTGACTATGAGGTTGCGGATTGTTGGTGAGACCAACAACGGCAAGCACCCTACCGCGATGGTGTGGTCAGGGTGATCCTCTGTTTCCGAGAATATGTCGCTGGCTCCATGGCATTGACTTCACGTGCCCACTGTTTAAGTTGGCGGTGAGAGGAGTGCAAAGATGCACCCCCATCAATGCATAGGGCATCAGTGGCTTTGTGGAACTCCTGCTCGCTGGTTTCCTCTTCATCTCCTTCATCACTCTCGTCATCGCAATCCTTCTTCTCACAGCCTCTGGCGGGTTTTCCTTGATATTGAGGAGCCTTGCCGGGGCGACTTACTCTGCCGCCTTGGCCCTTCCCGCCAGCGCCATCTTGGTCCTTCTCCTTATCACACTTCTCGTACTCAGCCCTCTGCTTCTTGACGAGTTGCTCAACCTGATGACACTCCTGAAGATTGTGGCCCTTGGTTCGATGGATCTTGCAGTACGGCCCATCACCCTTCCCAGCCTTCTCGTCAGTCGCGGCTTCCTGGCAATCAGTGCACGTGGCAGCTTCCTTATCGGGGGCCTCGGTCTTGGCCTCCTTGCCGGTACTAGGTGCGCTCGATCCTTCAACGGTCATCACAACTTTATTCTTGCGCTTCTTGTTGAGCTTCTTGCCTTTTTTTTCTTCTGGTTGGTGGCGTCGTCGTCGTCCTCTGAGTCAACGTCGACGCCATCCTCTTCACTGGGGAGCCGACTCCCCTCTTCTATGCGGGCACAATTATCCACCAGGGTGTACAACTGCAAGTCGCTGGGCCACTCAGGTTCTTGATGGCCGCCCGCGAAGGCGCCAACAAACTCATGGCACAGGTCAGCCCAGGTTCAAATGGAGTTCTTTGGCGGGTGCATCAGCCAAGACCTCACATTTGGCTTGAGTGCCAAAGGGAAGAAATTGGCGAATACCTTCTCATCTCTTCCCCTGGCAGCCTGAACAGTGATAGTGTAGATGCTCAAAAACTTTGTCGGGTTCAATCTGCCATCGTACTTCTCTGGTATCTCGGGCTTGGACATGCGGGAAGATGGCCAACGTACTTGTCGCACTCACGAGTAAAGGCGGGGCACCTAACCTCAAAAGGCAGGTGCCTGCTCTCATCGGGCATGGGGTCATCAATGTCGAGGCCATTGCGCCTGTCATACTGGTGGCGGGTTTCACGGCGTCGCTCGATGGTGACGCGCGCGTCTTCCCTCCGTGTGTCTTCTAGGGCTCACTGCTGGTCTCGACACGCTCGAGGGTCGGATGAAGCCATTGATATGTCACCGAGTTCTTGGTCGCGTGGCTCTGGTTGCGGTCTCTGCACTGGCTGTCATAGAGGGGACTACACCATGGGGATGCCCCCTTCGGTACGGCCAGTAGGTCGGGACATTGTTGCCGCCTGTGGAGGCCGTGGTGGGCCTACTCGCTATGATCCTCCCGCCTCGGCGAAACCAATCAAACTCTGAATGGTAGCTCTCCATTCGTCCATTTGGTCGGCCCCCGACAGGAATTCCAACAGGAGTTGGGCCCGCGCCATAGCCTCTAAAGCAGTGCTCAGCATGGACGACGACGCAGATTGTGACATCAATCAGCTTTTGACGGTGCCAGTAGTGATGGCACCATGATCTCGCCGCTGTGAGCCGGTCGCCAACGCGGCGTGGTGCGAGGAGGATGCGCGCGGGGATTGGTTACCCCGTTCGACGCATTATCTTGGCAAGCTTGTTCTGGGGGAGGCGCGTGGCCTATGGCCGCACCCGCAGCGGGGGCGGTCAGAGCGTCGCGGATCGCCCTAGAGCGAGCGCCATCGCTGCGGCTGCACCCCTCAGTAGGGCAGAGATGGAATGATTTCTCCACCCATACCTTTTGGAGCATGGCCGACAGAGTGCTATTGATGTTGTCCTCCTCCGACGCCTCCCGCTCCCGTTACGGCCGCAGGAGGAACGGTGGCTGCATCGCCTGCACCGACCACGTCCCGCACGACGTCTTCATTCCCGTGCGCCTGATATGTCTCCATCGTATCTATAATTTTTTATTGTTCCATGCCAATATTCTTCAACTTTCATATACTTTTGGCAACTTTTTATACTATTTTTGGGACTAACATATTGATCTAGTGCCCAGTGCCAGTTCCTGTTTGTTGCATGTTTTATGTTTTGCATAAAACCCATATCGAACGGAGTCCAAATGGGATAAAATCGGACGGAGAATTATTTTGGAATATTTATGATTCTTGGGAAGTAAAATCAACGCGAGACGGTACCCGAGGGGGACAGGAGATAGGAGGCGCGCCCAGGGGAGGCAGGCGCGCCCTGGACTCTCCTTGGCTTCCCGTAAGGCAGTTGACGCTCTTCTTTTGCCACAAGAAAGCTAATTTTATGAGAAAGATCTGGGGGAGAGATTCACCCCAATCGGAGTTATGGATCTCCGGATATAAAAGAAACGGTGAAGGGGCAGAATCTGAGAATGCAGTAACAGAGAGAGACAGAGAGACAGATCCAATCTCGGAGGGGCTCTCGCCCCTCCACGCCATGGGATCCAAGGACCAGAGGGGGAACCCTTCTCCCATCTAGGGAGAAGGTCAAGGAAGAAGAATAAGAAGGGGTCCCCTCTCCTTGCTTCCGGTGGCGCCGGAACGCAGCCGGGGGCCATCATCATCACCGTGATCTTCACCAACAACTTCATCACCTTCATCACCAACTCTTCCCCCCTCTATGCAGCGGTGTAACCCCTCTCTTACCCGCTGTAATCTCTACTTAAACATGGTGCTCAATGCTATATATTATTTCCCAATGATGTATGGCTATCTTATGATGTTTGAGTAGATCCGTTTTGTCCTATGGGTAAATTGATGATCATGATTGGTTTGAGTTGCATGTTTTATTATCGGTGCTATCCTATGGTGCTCTCCATGTTGCGCAAGCGTGAGGGATCCCCGTTTTAGGGTTTGCAATATGTTCATGATTTGCTTATGGTGGGTGGCGTGAGTGAACAGAAGCACAGACCCGAGTAAGTAGGTTGTTTGCATATGGGATAAAGGGGACTTGATACTTTAATGCTATGGTTGGGTTTTACCTTAATGATCTTTAGTAGTTGTGGATGCTTGCTAGAGTTCCAATCATAAGTGCATATGATCCAAGAAGAGAAAGTATGTTAGCTTATGCCTCTCCCTCAAATAAAATTGCAATAGTGATTACCGGTCTAGTTATCGATTGCCTTGGACAAATAACTTTCTCGAACAAAAAGCTCTCTACTAATACCTACTTTATTGCATCTTTATCTAAACAGCCCCTAGCTTTTATTTACGTGCTCTTTATTATCTTGCAAACTATCCAACAACACCTACAAAGTACTTCTAGTTTCATACTTGTTTTAGGTAAAGCGAACGTCAAGCGTGCGTAGAGTCTATCACTGGCAGATAGGACTTGAGAGAGTATTTGTTCTACCTTTAGCTCCTCGTTGGGTTCGACACTGTTACTTATCGAAAGAGGCTACAATTGATCCCGTATACTTGCGGGTTATCAAGACCTTTTTCTGGCGTCGTTGCCGGAGAGTCATAGCGTGGGGTGAATATTCTCGTGTGTGCTTGTTTTCTTTATCACTAAGTAATTTTTATTTGTTATTCTTAGTTGTTTTCTATCTTTACTTATGGATATGGAACACGAAATACCAAAAAATAGGTGTACTTGCTACTCATGGAGATGGGGAACCTCCTAAAACCCTCGATGCTCGTTATGTGAAAGAAATTATGTACTACTTTGATAATCCTGAGAAAACACCATTCAATTATGTTATGGGGGAACGTTGGATCAACGTGAATACTTTAGGGATTATCGCTTGACACAAAAAGGGAAACTATTATGGGATCAAATTTATATGTTATATTGGTATGCTACGCAACTATGCTTGAGATATGATTATACTTGTTGCTCTAGGATGAAGGCTCCACACCTTCCCTTTTCATGCGAATTTAATGAGAATAAAACCTTAGTTTCTTATGCTAATGGTATCTATGACTACTATGATGTGGAACAAATAGAAGAATTTGTTGCTTTTATGGGTGCTTATGAGATTGAATCTATGTTTAAAGAGTTTGATGATTTTGATGATTCAGTTTATAGACCTGAAAATTTTGCTATACTTAAATATTGTTATAAGAATTATGAATACAAATACAATATTGATGCAATTATTGAGAAAGTCTCCGCTGTCCAAGAAGAGAATAATATTTTGCAGGAAGCTATGGAAGAAGAAATTGATGAAATTGTGAGCTCATTTGATGAAAAAGATGACGAGGAGAGTGAAGAACAAAAGGAGGAAGAGCGGATTAGCTACCCGTGCCCACCTTCTAATGACAGTAACTCTTCAACTCATACATTGTTTAATTTCCCTTCGTGCTTACCAAAGGATGATTGTTATGATGATTACTATGATGATTGCTATGATGATTGTTATGATCCCGTTGATTCTCTTGAAATATCCCTTTTTGATGATGCTTGCTATGCTTGTGGCCAAGATGCCAATATGAATTATGCTTATGGAGATGAACTTGCTATAGTTCCTTATGTTAAACATGAAATTGTTGCTATTGCACCCATGCATAATAGTCCTATTATCTTTTTGAAATCTCCCAACTACACTATATCGGAGAAGTTTGTGCTTACTAAGGATTATATTGATGGGTTGCCTTTTACCGTTGCACATGATGATTTTGATAAATATAATATGCATGTGCTTGCTGCTCCTACTTGCAATTATTATGAGAGAGGAACTTTATCTCCACCTCTCTATGTTTCCAATATGATGAAATTGCAAGAAACTGCTTATACTATGCATTGGCCTTTACTATGTGTGCATGAATTGTTATTTTATGACATGTCGATGCATAGGAAGAGAGTTAGACTTCATTGTTGCATGATTTATGTTACTTTGTGCTCACTACTAAATTACAAATCATTGTTAATTAAAATTGGCTTTTATATACCTTGGGATCCGGGTGGATCCATTATTTGAACACTATATGTCTAGCTTAATGGCTTTAAAGAAAGTGTTGCCAGGGAGACAACCCGGAAGTTTTAGAGAGTCATTTATTTCTGTCGAGTGCTTTTATATAGTCTAAAAACAAAAAAAATACATAGGGGAACCCAAAACTTTTCAAAAAGAAAAGTGAAAGTGAGAGAGACAAGCATTATTGAAGTGGGAGAGCTCCTTCAACTTTGTTCATGCTCACGGAAACTTTGTGAATGTTAATTACAGAAACTTTTCATCGAAAATAATTATAACCTTGTACAATTCCATTTTATTATAAAAATAATGTGCCAAGGTTTGCCTTTGGGATGTTTACAATGCTTGTTGGTTTGTATGGTGCAGGACAGAAACTTTGGCTATAGTGCGTGATTTTACATTTTTAACTGGAATGTCAAATGGTTCTGATTCCTTTTATAATGTCTTGCTGTACAAATTGTTTATTTTTCCTAATTTTGGTAGAATTCTTGGGGTACCATAAGTATGGTCAATGTTCAGATTTCTACAGACTGTTCTGTTTTTGGCAGATTCTGTTTTTGATGCATAGTTTACTTGTTTTGATGAATCTATCAATTTATATCAGTGGATTAAGCCATGAAAAAGTTATATTACAGTAGACACAATGCAAAAACAAAATATTAATTGGTTTGTAACAGTACTTAGAGTAGTGATTTGCTTTATTATACTAACGGATCTTACCAAGTTTTCTGTTGAAGTTTTGTGTGGATGAAGTGTTTGATCGAGGAGGTCTCGATATGAGGAAAAGGAAGAGAGGGAAGAGCTCAAGCTTGGTGATGCCCGAGGCACCCCGTAAATATTCAAGGAGACTCAAGTGTCTAAGCTTGGGGATGCCCCGGAAGGGATCCCCTCTTTCTTCAACAAGTATCGGTATGTTTTCGGATTCGTTTCGTTCATGTGATATGTGCAATCTTGGAGCATCTTTTGCATTTAGTTTTCATTTTTTCTTTTATGCACCATGCTGGTATGAGATAGTCCTTGGTTGATTTATATAATGCATATTGCACTTCACTTAAATCCTTTGAGTATGGCTTTATAGAATGCTTCATGTGCTTCACTTATATCATTTGAAGTTTGGATTGCCTGTTTCTCTTCACATAGAAAACCGCCACTTGTAGAATGCTCTTTTGCTTCACTTATATTTGTTAGAGTGTGGGCATATCTTTTGTAGAAAGAATTAAACTCTCTTGTTTCACTTATATCAATTTAGAGAGATGACAGGAATTGGTCATTCACATGGTTAGTCATAAAATCCTACATAAACTTGTGGATCACTGAATATGATATGTTTGATTCCTTGCAATAGTTTTGCGATATAGTAATGATAATATGTGGGAGGTACTAGTAGATGGTTTTGTTTAGTAAGGATGTTGGTGTTAAGGTTTGTGATTCCCGAAGCATGCACGTATGGTCTATTAACTATGTAAC
>NC_041381.1:294024770-294026456 GCF_002162155.2 Triticum dicoccoides
TTGCAATAAGTATGTGAGTTCTTTATGACTAATGTTGAGTCCATGGATTGTACGCACTTTTACCTTTCCATCATTGCTAGCCTCTTCAGTACCGTGCATTGCCCTTTCTCACCTCGAGAGTTGGTGAAAACTTCGCCGGTGCATCCAAACTCCGTGATATGATACACTCTATCACAAATAAGCCTCCTTATATCTTCCTCAAAACAGCCACCATACCTACCTGTCATGGCATTTCCATAGCCATTCCGAGATATATTGCCATGCAACTTCCATCATCATCATATACATGACTTGAGCATTCATTGTCATATTGCTTTGCATGATCGTAAGATAGCTAGCATGATGTTTTCATGGCTTGTCTGTTTTTTGATGTCATTGCTACGCTAGATCATTGCACATCTCGATACACCACCGGAAGCATTCATATAGAGTCATATCTTTGTTCTAGTATCGAGTTGTAATATTGAGTTGTAAGTAAATAAGAGTGTGATGATCATCATTATAGAGCATTGCCCCATGAAAAAAAAGAAAAAAAGAAGAAAAAAAGAGGCCAAAGAAGCCTAAATAAAAAAGGGGGCCAAAGAAGCCCACCCAAAAAAATAAAAGGGGCAATATTATTATCCTTTTACCACACTTGTGCTTCAGGGTAGCACCATGTTCTTCATATAGAGAGTCTCTTATGTTGTCACTTTCATATACTAGTGAGAATTTTCATTGTAGAACTTGGCTTGTATATTCCAATGATGGGCTTCCTCAAATGCCCTAGGACTTCATGAGCAAGCAAGTTGGATGCACACCCACTTAGTTTTTAGTTTGAGCTTTCATACACTTATAGCTCTAGTGCATCCGTTGCATGCAATCCCTACTCCTCGCATTGACATCAATTGATGGGCATCTTCATAGCCCGTTGATTAGCCGCGGCGATGTAAGACTTTCTCCCTTTTTGTCTTCTCCACATAAACTCCACCATCATATTCTATTCCACCCATAGTGCTATATCCATGGCTCACGCTCATGTATTGCGTGAAAGTTGAAAAAGTTTGAGAATAATAAAGTATGAAACAATTTCTTGGCTGATACCGGGATAGGCATGAGGGGTACCATGTGTTAAGAAAAGGGAGCATACAAGACTGTATGATTTTGTAGGGATAACGTTCTGAAGCATTGATATTTTGAAAGACATGATTGTTTGTTGGGATTCCCTAAGTATTATTGTTTTTATGTCAAATGGTAGACGATTGCTTTCAATCACTCATGTCTTAATATTCATGCCATGATTAGACATATGATCAAGATTATGCTAGGTAGCATTCCACATCAAAAATTATCTTTTTTATCATTTACCTACTCAAGGACGAGTAGGAATTAAGCTTGGGGATGCTGATACGTCTCCATCGTATCTATAATTTTTTATTGTTCCATGCCAATATTCTTCAACTTTCATATACTTTTGGCAACTTTTTATACTATTTTGGGGACTAACATATTGATCCAGTGCCCAGTGCCAGTTCCTGTTTGTTGCATGTTTTATGTTTCACAGAAAACCCATATCAAACGGAATCCAAACGGGATAAAAACGGACGGAGAATTATTTTGGAATATTTATGATTTTTGGGAAGTAAAATCAACATGAGACGGTGCCCGAGGGTGCTAGGAGATAGGGGGCGCGCCCTAGGGAGGCAGGCA
>NC_041381.1:294026669-294061585 GCF_002162155.2 Triticum dicoccoides
CCGTAAGGCGGTTGACGCTCTTCTTTTGCCGCAAGAAATCTAATTTTATGAGAAAGATCTGAGCGAAAGATTCACCCCAATCGGAGTTACGGATCTCCGAATATAAAAGAAACGGTGAAGGGGTAGAATCTGAGAACGCAGAAACAAAGAGAGACAGAGAGATAGATCCAATCTCGGAGGGGCTCTCGCCCCTCCCACGCCATGGGAGCCAAGGACCAGAGGGGAAACCCTTCTCCCATCTAGGGAGAAGGTCAAGGAAGTAGAAGAAGAAGGGGGGCCTCTCGCCCTTGCTTCCGGTGGCGCCAGAACGCTACCGGGGGCCATCATCATCACTGCGATCTTCACCCACAACTTCACCGCCTTCATCACCAACTCTTCCCCCCTCTATGCAGTGGTAACCCCTCTCTTACCCGCTGTAATCTCTACTTAAACATGGTGCTCAACACTATATATTATTTCCCAATGATGTATGGCTATCTTATGATGTTTGAGTAGATCCGTTTTGTCCTATGGGTTAATTGATGATCGTGATTGGTTTGAGTTGCATGTTTTATTATTGGTGTTGTCCTATGGTGCTCTCCATGTTGCGCAAGCGTGAGGGATCCCCACTGTAGGGTTTGCAATATGTTCATGATTTGCTTATGGTGGGTGGCGTGAGTGAACAGAAGCACAGACCCGAGTAAGTAGGTTGTTTGCATATGGGATAAAGGGGACTTGATACTTTAATGCTATGGTTGGGTTTTACCTTAATGATCTTTAGTAGTTGTGGATGCTTGCTAGAGTTCCAATCATAAGTGCATATGATCCAAGAAGAGAAAGTATGTTAGCTTATGCCTCTCCCTCAAATAAAATTGCAATAGTGATTACCGGTCTAATTATCGATTGCCTTGGACAAATAACTTTCTCGTAACAAAAATCTCTCTACTAATACTTACTTTATTGCATCTTTATCTAAACAGCCCCTAGATTTTATTTACATGCTCGTTTATTATCTTGCAAACTATCCAACAACACCTACAAAGTACTTCTAGTTTCATACTTGTTTTAGGTAAAGCGAACGTCAAGCGTGCGTAGAGTCGTATCAGTGGCAGATAGGACTTGAGAGAGTATTTGTTCTACCTTTAGCTCCTCGTTGGATTCGACACTCTTACTTATCGAAAGAGGCTACAATTGATCCCATATACTTGCGGGTTATCAGCGCCCATGTCGCCCCTGTGGCACCGACGTCCGCATGCGTAGGGGCCTTCAAGGTGGACGGGTGAGTTGTGGCGCTTGGCTTTTTCTTGGGTGCCATGGATGATGGAGCCGTTGATGAAGAAAACGATGATGAAGATGACGCGTTGCATACACTCTCGGGTTTGCGCAAGCGCTTCCCCCTACCTGGCGTGGCAAAAATGTCGTGGGAAACCACGGCCACCTATGGGACCATCGGCCCCTTGTGGTTCGGCAAGGGGGAAGAGCACATTGCATAAAGAGCGGTGGGTGCAGGGGCAGCACGACAGCGATCACACGAGCAATTTTACCCAGGTTCGGGCCGCCGCGAGGCGTAAAATCCTACTCCTTCTTTGGTGGATTCATGAGAGGACCGTGGTGGAGATGTAGTGCTCTAGCCCGATAGGTTTGCCTCGGGTCGAGAGGAGCTACGCGCATATGTGTGTACAAGGGTCTGAATCCTTTCTAAGGTTACCATGGCCCTCCTTTTACAGATCAAGGGGTCACCATAATGGCAAATCAGTCACGCGTACTGATTAGATAGCAAATAGTGCTATCATACTTAACTCTGCAGACAGGACAGAGCGCATTAAATGCGCCGCTAGGTGTCACATCATAGTGCAGCCCGGCAAGCCTTGCCAGGTCGTTTGGCCACCTTTTCGCCTGTCTGTGTGACCCGTGTCTGGACGGGTGTCATTTGGAGGTGATTTCCTTCGGAGGTGGCTGCCATGTGTCAAATGAGAGCCATTTAGTCACTTGGGGGCTCGACACCGCACCAGTCGATGACTTGTGTTGCTGTGAGGTGGAGCAGTGGAGCCTTGGCGGGGTAGTCCGCCCTCAGCGTCCCCGGAAAGCTTGCCGAGGCAGTCTTGAGACTTGTCTTCGGGATAACCTTGACCTCGCCAGGCTTGCCTGCCCAGCAAGGGAGGTTTTTCCTTAGTGGTATCTTGCGCCTTCATTTTGACTTGGTCTTCTTGATCCACTCTTAGATTTCTCAAAGAGCTATATCTTCTGCTTGGTCTCGTCTTGGATGTCGTAACCTTGCTCTTGTGCCTGTGTACAATCAGGGCAACACACCTGGGGTTCGTTTCACCGACATCAAGCAATTATCTTTGAGATTTAGCAACTTGTTCTAACTGAGTTTGAACCATAGAGGCATGTTTTCCTACACCTCTAACATCATTGGAGATTCTAAATAACAAGGCACTCAAGCGAGCAATCATATTAGAATTATATTTCAATCGTTTCATAACATTTGCACTGAAGTGATCTTGCTTTCTAATGTAATTATCAAACTCATAAAGGCATTGACTAGGATGCATATTATAAGGGATGACACTTTCATCAAATTTCATTAAAGAATTTACCTCTACCAGCTTTGGTAGTGTGTCAAGTCCATATATCTCTTCAATAGGAGGTAAATTTTTAACATCCTCTACTTTAATACCCTTTTCCTTCATAGATTTCTTTGCCTCTTGCATATCTTCCGGACTGAGATATAAGATACCCCTCTTCTTTGGAGTGGGTTTATGCGGTGGTTTAGGAATAGTCCAATCATCATAATTTTTCAATATATTATTCAATATTTCCTCAGCTTGGTCAACAGTTCGTTCCCTGAAAACACAACCAGCACAACTATCTAGGAAGTCCCTAGAAGCATCGGTTATTCCATTATAGAAGATATCAAGTATTTCACTTTCTTAAGAGGATGATCAGGCAAAGCATTAAGCAATTTAAGAATCCTCCCGCAAGCTTGTGGGAGACTCTCTTCTTCAATTTGCACAAAGTTAACTATTTCCTGTAAGGCAGCCTGTTTCTTATGAGCAGGATTTTTTCCCAGAGAAGTAATAAGTCATATCTTGGAGACAACGTACACAACCAGGAGCAAGAGTATTGTCCCATATCTTAGCATCACCCTTCAATGAGAGGAAATAATTTGAGAATATAGTAGTAGTAAATCTTCTCATTGTGAGCAAATAGGGTGGCTATATCATTTAATTTAGTAAGGTGTGCCACAACAGTTTCAGTTTCATAACCATGGAAAGGATTAAATTCAACCAAAGTAATTAACTCTGGGTCGACAAAGAATTCATAATCCTTATCATCAACAAGGATAGGTGAAGTAGCAAACTTAGGATCACATTTCATTGTAGCATTCAAAGAATTTTCCTTTAGTTGGCATAATAATCTCTTAAGATCATCTCTATCATTACAAGCAAGAAGATCTCTAGTTGTCTCCTCATCCATAACATAACCTTCAGGTATCTTAGGCAATTCATATCTAGGAGAGCTAGGTCTAATAGGTGTTTCAAGACTTTCAGTTTCAAGTATTTCATTAGTTTCAATGATCTCATCAATTTCAGTAATTTCATTCTCTTTAGCTCTAGCAATTTGTTCATCAAGAAAATCACCTAGTGGCACACCATCATAAAGCAAGGTACTAGCATCATCATGAGAAGCATTCATAGAAGTAGCATCATCAATAACTTGCGACATATCATGATTAATAGCATGTGGTGGTGTTGCAAGTCTACTCAAAATAGAAGGTGAATCAAGTGCAGAGTGTGATGGCAGTTCCTTACCTCCCCTCGTCCTAGAGGGAACGATCTTGGTCTTTGTAGCCTTCATATTCTTGATAGTGATAAATAGATAATAATCCCAAGTGACTCACCAAATATAGCTATGCTCCCCGGCAAGGGCGCTAGAAAAAGGTCTTGCGAACCCACAAGTATAGGGGATCACAACAGTTTTCAAGGGTAGAGTATTCAACCCAAATTTATAGATTCGACACAAGGGGAGCCAAACAGTATTTGCAAGTATTAGCAGTTGAGTTGTTTTCAACCACACCTGGAGATTAATTATCTGCATCAATATGATTAGTAGCAAAGTAATATGATAGTTTTGACAGTAGTGGTAATAGTAGCGGTAACGGTAACAATGATAGCAATGATTTTGTAGCAAGTGTAACAGTAGCAATAGCAATAGTAACTTAGCAAAAGCAATATGTTGGAAAACTCGTAGGCATTGGGTCGGTGAATTTCTTGGATGATATTCATCATATACCAGTCATAACCTAGGACGATACAAAACTAGCTCCAGTTCATAAATATAATGTAGGCATGTATTCCGTAAATAGTCATACGTGCTTATGGAAAGAACTTGCATGCCATCTTTTGTCCTACCCTCCCGTGGCAGTGGGGTCCATAATCAAACTAAGGGATATTAAGGCCTCCTTTTAATAGAGAACCGAAACAAAGCATTAGCACATAGTGAATACATGAACTCCTCAAATTACAGTCATCACCGGAAAGTATCCCGACTATTGTCACTCCGGGGTTTATGGATCATAACACGCAATAGGTGACTATAACTTGCAAGATCAGATCTAGAACATAAATATAATGGTGATATCATAAACGGTTCAGATCTGAAATCATGGCACCCGGGCCCAAAGTGACAAGCATTAAGCATGGCAAAGTCATAGCAACATCAATCTCATAACATAATGGATACTAGGGATCAAGCCCTAACAAAACTAACTCGATTACATGATGAATATCATCCAATTCCTCACCGACCAGCGAGCCTACGAAGGAATTACTCACTCCCGGTGGGAAGCATCATGGAATTGGCGATGGAGAAAGGTTGGTGATGACAAAGATCGAAGATCCCCCTCTCCGGAGCCCCAAATGGACTCCAGATCTGGCCTCTCGATGAAGAACAAGAGGTCGCGGCGGCTCCGTCTCGTGAAACGTGATAATTCTTTTTCCTTGATTTTTTCTCAGAAAATAGGATTTTATAGCGTCAGAGATAGGGCCAGCGGGGCCACCACGTGGGCACAACCCACATGGGCGCGCCAGGAGGGGGCGCGCCCTGGTGGGTTGTGCTCCCATAGGGACCCCCCTCCTCGGTGGTTCTTGGCTCCGGTATTTTTCTTTTATTGCATAAAATTCTCCAAAAAGTTTTGTTCCATTTCGAGAACTTTTATTTTTGCACAAAAACAACACCATGGTAGTTCTGCTGAAAACAACGTCAGTCCAGGTTAGTTTCATTCAAATCATGCAAATTAGAGTCCAAAACAAGATTAAAAGCGTTAGGAAAAGTAGATACGATGGAGACATATCAAGGGGCTGCGTCACCTAGCGGTGCATCAAGGACATAAGCCTTCTGTGAAGCAATGAGGATAATCCTCAAGTTATGGACCCAGTCCGCATAGTTGCTTCCATCATCTTTCAACTTAGCTTTCTCTAGGAATGCATTAAAATTCAGGGGAACTACAGCGCGGGCCATTGATCTACAACACAAATTTTGCAAAGACAATTAAGACTAAGTCATGATAATTTAGTTCATTTAATCAAATTATTAATGAACTCCCACTTAAATCAACATCCATCAAGTTGTCTAAGTGACACATGATCCAAATAAACTAACCCATGTCCGATCATCACGTGAGATGGGGTAGTCATCAATGGTGAACATATTCATGTTGATCATATCTACTATATGACTCATGTTCGACCTTTCGGTCTCCTGTGTTCCGAGGCCATGTCTGTACATGAGGTGCTTTGAAATGACGAACTTTTGCAACAGTGCATACTCAGGGAGAACACAATTCCCGAAATTAAGTGAAGGGATCATCTTATAATGCTACCATCGTTCTAAGAAAAATAAGATGCATAAAAAGGATAAACATCATATGCAATCAATATGTGACATGATATGGCCATTATCATCTCGTGCCTTTGATCTCCATCTCCAAAGCACCGACATGATCTCCATCATCACCGGCATTACATCATGATCTCCATCATCATTTCTTCACGTGGTCGTCTCCGCCAACTATTGCTTCTACAACTATTGCTAATGCATAGTGATAAAGTAAAGCAATTACATGGTGATAATAAATTAAAGACAACCCTATGGCTCCTCCTGCTGGTTGTCGTACTCATCGACATGCAAGTCATGAACCTACTACAAAACATGATCATATCATACATCAACATATATCACATCATGTTTTGGCCACACCACATCACAGCATGCCCTGCAAAAACAAGTTAGACGTCCTCTACTTTGTTGTTGCAAATTTTACCTAGCTGGTATGGGCAACTAGCAAGAACCGTTCTTACCTACGCAAAGCCACAATGGTGATTGATGTCTACTACACAACCTTCTTCTTGTAGACGTTGTTGGGCCTGCAAGTGCACAGGTTTGTAGGACAGTAGCAAATTTCCCTCAAGTGGATGACCTAAGGTATCAATCCGTGGGAGGCGTATGATGAAGATGGTCTATCTCAAACAACCCTGCAACCAAATAACAAAGAGTCTCTTGTGTCCCCAACACACCCAATACAATGGTAAATTGTGTAGGTGCACTAGTTCGGCGAAGAGATGGTGATACAAGTGCAATATGGATGATAGATATAGGTTTTTGTAATCTGAAAAAATAAAAACAGCAAGGTAACTAATGATAAAAGTGAGCACAAACGGTATTGCAATGGTAGGAAACAAGGCATAGGGTTCATACTTTCACTAGTGCAAGTTCTCTCAACAATAATAACATAATTGGATCATATAACTATCCCTCAACATGCAACAAAGAGTCACTCCAAAGCCACTAATAGCGGAGAACAAACGAAGAGATTATGGTAGGGTACGAAACCACCTCAAAGTTATCCTTTCCGTTCTATCTATTCAAGAGTCCGTAGTAAAATAACATGAAGCTATTCTTTCCGTTCAATCTATCATAGAGTTCATACTAGAATAACACCTTAAGACACAAATCAACCAAAACCCTAATGTCACCTATATACTCCATTGTCACCTCAAGTATCCGTGGGCATGATTATACGATATGCATCACACAATCTCAGGTTCATCTATTCAACCAACACAAAGTACTTCAAAGAGTGCCCCAAAGTTTCTACCGGAGAGTCAAGACGAAAACGTGTGCCAACCCCTATGCATAGGTTCATGGGCGGAACCCGTAAGTTGATCACCAAAACATACATCAAGTGGATCACGTGATATCACATTTTCACCACAGATAAGCACGGCAAGACATACATCAAGTGTTCTCAAATCCTTAAAGACTCAATCCGACAAGATAACTTCAAAGGGAAAACTCAATTCATCACAAGAGAGTAGAGGGGGAGAAACATCATAAGATCCAACTATAATAGCAAAGCTCGCGATACATCAAGATCGTGCCATAGAGATAACACGAGAGAGAGAGAGAGAGAGAGAGATCAAACACATAGCTACTGGTACATACCCTCAGCCCCGAGGGTGAACTACTCCCTCCTCGTCATGGAGAGCGCCGGGATGATGAAGATCGCCACCGGTGAGGAATTCCCCCTCCGGCAGGGTGCCGGAATGGGCTCCCGAGAGGTTTTTGGTGGCTACAGAGGCTTGCGGCGGTGGAACTCCCGATCTATTGTGTCCTTTGATGTTTTTAGGGTATATGGGAATATATAGGCGAAAGAGGTCGGTCGGGGGAGCCTCGAGGGGCCCACGAGGGTGGACGGCACGCCCAGGGGGGTGGGCGCGCCCCCTATCTCGTGGCTTCCTTGACGCTTCAGTGGCTTGCACTCCAAGTTCCCGGGATTGCTTCTGTTCCAAAAATAACTTTTCTGGATGTTTCATTCCGTTTGGACTCCGTTTGATATTCCTTTTCTTCGAAACACTGAAATAGGCAAGAAAACAACAATATGGGCTGGGCCTCCGATTAGTAGGTTAGTCCCAAAGTAATATAAAAGTGTATAATAAAGCCCATAAACATTCAAAACAGATAATAAAATAGCATGAATGCTTCATAAATTATAGATACGTTGGAGACGTATCAGCATCCCCAAGCTTAATTCCTGCTCGTCCCCGAGTAGGTAAATGACAAAAGAAAGAATTTATGAAGTGTGAATGCTAGCAGGTGCACAAGTTTGATCAATGATAATTTCAATCACCTTTTCTAGCATGATTATATGTCATAACAGTAGTTTATCTCATAGAACTTCTCATGAACAAGTAGCAAGCAATTCACATGTTAAAGCATAGACTATAAACTTTCTTGAAAACTAGCAAACTTCATTCTCAGTCATCAAACAATTACAATTCATCTTATTTTCAGAAAGGTTCTATGTCAAAGCTTTGATTTAGTAAACTCCACATACTCAACTATCATATAGTCTTCTACAATTGCTAACACTCACGCAATACTTATGGTTATGGAGTTTTAATCGGACACTGAGAAAGATAGGGGCTTATAGTGTTGCCTCCCAACATATTCACCTTTGGGTGATGTCAACAATAATAGGTCATGCTAACTTACATCCAATTGGATATATATATATCAGGATCTTTCCAACACGAGGTGCTTGCCAAAGGATAAAATGAAAAAGGGAAAGGTGAAGATCACCTTGACTCTTACATAAAGTAAAAGACATAAAGTAAAAGATAGGACCTTCGTAGAGGGAAGCAGAGGTTGTCATGCACTTTTATGGTTGGATGCACAAAATCTTAATGCAAAAGAACGTCACTTTATATTGCCACTTGTATATGGACCTTTATTATGCAGTCCGTCGCTTTTATTGCTTCCATAACAAGATCGTATAAAGCTTATTTCTTCACACTAATAGATCATGCATAATTAGAGAGCAATTTTTATTGCTTTGCACCGATGACAACTTACTTGAAGCATCTTACTCAATCAATAGGTAGGTATGGTGGACTCTCATGGCAAAACTGGGTTTAAGGATATTTGGAAGCACAAGTAGTATCTCTACTTGGTGCAAGGAATTTTGGCTAGCATGAGGGGGAAAGGCAAGCTCAACATGTTTGAATAATCCATGACAATATACTTTAACTGAGATGTGAGAAAACATAACCCATTACGTTGTCTTCCTTGTACAACATCAACTCTTTAGCATGTCATACTTAATGAGTGCTCACAATCATAGAAGATGTCTAAGATAGTATATTTATATGTGGAATCTCTCTTCCTTCAATATTCTTTCATGAATTGTTCAAATGACCAATACAATGCTTGCTAACCTTCAACAAATTTACAACCTCTACTTCTTAGATGTGAAGTCATTACTCCCCATGGGATAAGCAAATGAGACATATGTAATTTCACATTTATGACATTCAACTCATTCAACCATTTACTCATAGGATATAAGTGAAGCACACGAGTAAATGACAAACTACTCCAAAAAGATATAAGTGAAGATCAATGAGCAGCTAAATAATTATGTAGCTATATGAAGACTCTCTATTATTCAAGAATTTCATATCTTAAGTACTTTATTCAAGCAGCAAGCAAAGCAAGATAAAATGACATTGCAAGGATAGCACAACTCAAGTGAAGAAGCAAAAACTTAGGTTCAACCGATACTAACCGATAGTTGTTGAAGAAGAAAGGTGGGATGCCTAACGGGGCATCCCCAAGCTTAGATGCTTGAGACTTCTTGAAATATTATCTTGGGGTGCCTTGGGCATCCCCAAGCTTGAACTTATGTGTCTCCTTAATTCCTCTCATATCATGGATTCTCTTTTTATCAAAAGCTTCATCCACACCAAACTCAACAAGAACTCGTGAGATAAGTTAGTATAAATCAATGCAAAAACCTTATCATTTTCTACTGTAACAAATCACTAAAATTATTATTCAACATTGCATACTAAATTCCTCTGCATATTTAATACTCCTATCCTCAAATAGAATCATTAAACAAGCAAACATATGCAAACAATGCAACCATAACAGCAATCTACCAAAACAGTATAGTCTGTAAAGAATGCAAGATTCATCACACTTCCCTAACTCCAAAAATTATGAGAAAAATACTATGCTGTATAATATTTACCAGAGCTCATTATGCAAAAAGTTTCAACATTATATCATGCTCTGACTTTTCTAGGGAATTTTTTCAACAGCGGTAAACTTTCTATTTTCAAACAGCAACATGCATACTAGCAAAATAAGCATGGTAAAGGCTATCCTTGACATTTTTATTGAAAATAAAGATGCAAAACATTAATATAAATAACATCAAGCAAATATTAACAAAATAAAATGACGCTCCAAGCAAAACACATATCATGTGGTGAATAAAAATATAGCTTCAAGTAAAGTTACCGATGGACGAAGACAAAAGAGGGGATGCCTTTCGGGGCATCCCCAAGCTTAGGCACTTGGTCGTCCTTGAATATTACCTTGGGGTGCCTTGGGCATCCCCAAGCTTAGGCTCTTGCCACTCCTTATTCCATAGTCCATCGAATCTTTACCCGAAACTTGAAAACTTCACAACACAAAACTCAATAGAAAACTCGTAAGCTCCGTTAGTATAAGAAAATAAAACCACCAGTTAGGTACTGTAATTAACTCATTCTAAATTCATATTGGTGTAATATATACTGTATTCCAACTTCTCTATGGTTCATACCCTCCGATACTACTCATAGATTGATCAAAATAAGCAAACAACACATAGAAAACAGAATCTGTCAAAAACAGAACAGTCTGTAGTAATCTGTATCAAACGAATACTTATGGAACTCCAAAAATCCTACCAAATTAGGACGTCCTAAGAAATTTGTGTACCAATCAAGATCAAAAAGAATCAGATCAAAAGTACGTTTTTGTGAATTATCGAAACTAAGTTATTGGGTGTAAAAGTTTCTGATTTTCAGCAGGATCAACACAACTATCACCGTAAGCTATCCTAAAGGTCTTACTTGGCACTTTATTGAAACAAAAGCTATAAAACATG
The DNA here is from genome assembly GCF_002162155.2 of Triticum dicoccoides. Taxonomy (NCBI): domain Eukaryota; kingdom Viridiplantae; phylum Streptophyta; class Magnoliopsida; order Poales; family Poaceae; genus Triticum; species Triticum dicoccoides. The sequence continues at coordinate 294,037,651 of NC_041381.1, forward strand.
ATTACTACAGTATCATAATCATGTGAACACACAAAAACAGTAAGGGTAAATATTGGGTTGTCTCCCAATAAGCGCTTTTCTTTAATGCCTTTTTAGCTAGGCATGATGATGGCAATGATGCTCACACAAAAGATAAGAATTGAAACATAACGGGAGCATCATGAAGCATATGACTAGCACATTTAAGTCTAACCCTCTTCCTATGCATAGGGATTTTGTGAGCAAACAACTTATGGGAACAATAATCATCTAGCATAGGAAGGCAAAACAAGCATAAGTTCAAAACTTGAAGCACATAGAGAGGAAACTTGACATTATTGCAATTCCTACAAGCATATGTTCCTCCCTCATAATAATTTTCAGTAGCATCATGAATGAATTCAACAATATAACCAGCACATAAAGCATTCTTTTCATTATCTACAAGCATAGAAAATTTACTACTCTCCACATAAGCAAATTTCTTCTCATGAATAATAGTGGGAGCAAACTCAACAAAATAATTATCATGTGAGACATAATACAATTGAAAACTAAAATCATGATGACAAGTTTCATGGTTATCATTATTCTTAATATCATACAAGTCATCACAATAATCATCATAGATAGCAACTTTGTTCTCATAATCAATTGGAACCTCTTCCGAAATAGTGGATTCATCACTAAATAAAGTGATGACCTCTCCAAATCCACTTTCATAAATATAATCATCATAAATAGGAGTCATGCTTTCATTATAATAAATATTCTCATCAAAACTTGGGGCACTAAACATATCATATTCATCAAACATAGCTTCCCCAAGCTTGTGGCTTTGCATATCATTAGCATCATGGATATTCAAGGAATTCGTACTAACAACATTGCAATCATGCTCATCACACAAAGATCTAGTACCAAACATTTCAATGCATTCTTCTACTAGCAATTGAGCACAATTTTCCTTTCCATCATTCTCACGAAAGATATTAAAAAGATGAAGCATATGAGGCAAACTCAATTCCACTTTTTTTGTAGTTTTCTTTTATAAACTAAACTAGTGATAAAACAAGAAACAAAAAGATTCGATTGCAAGATCTAAAGATATACCTCCAAGCACTCACCTCCCCGGCAATGGCGCTAGAAAAGAGCTTGATGTCTACTACACAACCTTCTTCTTGTAGACGTTGTTGGGCCTGCAAGTGCACAGGTTTGTAGGACAGTAGCAAATTTCCCTCAAGTGGATGACCTAAGGTTTATCAATCCGTGGGAGGCGTAGGACGAAGATGGTCTCTCTCAAACAACCCTGCAACCAAATAACAAAGAGTCTCTTGTGTCCCCAACACACCCAATACAATGGTAAATTGTATATGTGCACTAGTTCGGCGAAGAGATGGTGATACAAGTGCAATATGGATGATAGATATAGGTTTTTGTAATCTGAAAAATATAAAAACAGCAAGGTAACTAATGATAAAAGTGAGCACAAACGATATTGCAATGGTAGGAAACAAGGCATAGGGTTCATACTTTCACTAGTGCAAGTTCTCTCAACAATAATAACATAATTGGATCATATAACTATCCCTCAACATGCAACAAAGAGTCACTCCAAAGCCACTAATAGCGGAGAACAAACAAAGAGATTATGGTAGGGTACAAAACCACCTCAAAGTTATCCTTTCTGTTCTATCTATTCAAGAGTCCGTAGTAAAATAACATGAAGCTATTCTTTCCGTTCAATCTATGATAGAGTTCATACTAGAATAACACCTTAAGACACAAATCAACCAAAACCCTAATGTCACCTAGATACTCCATTATCACCTCAAGTATCCGTGGGCATGATTATACGATATGCATCACACAATCTCAGATTCATCTATTCAACCAACACAAAGTACTTCAAAGAGTGCCCCAAAGTTTCTACCGGAGAGTCAAGACGAAAACGTGTGCCAACCCCTATGCATAGGTTCATGGGCGGAATCCGCAAGTTGATCACCAAAACATACATCAAGTGGATCATGTGATATCCCATTGTCACCACAGATAAGCACGGCAAGACATACAACAAGTGTTCTCAAATTCTTAAAGACTCAATCCGACAAGATAACTTCAAAGGGAAAACTCAATTCATCACAAGAGAGTAGAGGGGGAGAAACATCATAAGATCCAACTATAATAGCAAAGCTCGCGATACATCAAAATCGTGCCATAGAGATAACACGAGAGAGAGAGAGAGAGAGAGAGAGAGAGAGATCAAACACATAGCTACTTGTACATACCCTCAGCCCCGAGGGTGAACTACTCCCTCCTTGTCATGGAGAGCACCGGGATGATGAAGATGGCCACCGGTGAGGGATTCCCCCTCCGGTAGGGTGCCGGAACGGGCTCCCGAGAGGTTTTTGGTGGCTACAGAGGCTTGCGGCGGCGGAACTCCCAATCTATTGTGTCCTTCGATGTTTTAGGGTATATGGAAATATATAGGCGAAAGAAGTCGGTCTGGGGAGCCTCGAGGGGCCCACGAGGGTGGAGGGCGCGCCCCCCTATCTCGTGGCTTCCTCGACGCTTCACTGGCTTGCACTCCAAGTTCCCGGGATTGCTTCTGTTCCAAAAATAACTTTTCCGAAGGTTTCATTCCGTTTGGACTCCGTTTGATATTCCTTTTCTTCGAAACACTGAAATAGGCAAGAAAACAACAATATGGGTTGGGCCTCTGGTTAGTAGGTTAGTCCCAGAAATAATATAAAAGTGTATAATAAAGCCCATAAACATTCAAAACAGATAATAAAATAGCATGAATGCTTCATAAATTATAGATACGTTGGAGACGTATCAGTGATAATCAATTTTCCTTTTAACCTTCTATAAGGACCGCATTCGTCAGATTAGATTTGACTAAAGTAGGAGCGACAGACACCCGCTAGCCACCTTATGCAAAACAAGTTGCATGCCTGTCGGTGGAACCGGTCTCTTGTGCGTGGACAAGTATGGTTGGTACGTGCCGCTTCATCCCACAATACTGCCGAATCCAAATAAGTCAAGAGAGGTAAGCAATTTGAGCATCAACATCCACAACTCTTTGTGTTCTACTCGTGCATGTACATCTACGCATAGGCCTAGCTCTGATACCACTGATGGGGAACGAAGCATGAAAATAAAAAAAATCCTACAAACACCCAAGATCTATCTAGGAGAAGTATAGAAACAATAGGGGAGAGTATCTACGTACCCTCGTAGAGTGAAAGCGGAAGCGTATATAACGCAGTTGATGTGGTTGTACTCTTTGTGATCCGATCACGATCCAACCGATCTGATGCCAAACGGATGACACCTCCGAGTTTAGCACACGTGCGGCTCGATGACGTCGCCTCCTCCTTGATCCAGCAAGAGAAGGTGAAGAACTAGATGGGATCACAACCAACATGACTGCGTGGTGATGATGATGGTGGTGGAGCTAGTTCAGCAGGGCTTCGCCAAGCGCAACAAGAACGAGGACGGAGGAACTATGGAGTAACGAGAGAGAGAGGGGTGCCAAGGGCTCAGTGTGTCCTCTTGGGGCACCCCTCCCCTCTATATATAGGTGGAGGGCCGTGGGGAACAGCCCCTCCAAGCCTTAGGGCGCAACCAAGGGGGAGAGGACTTGGACTCCAAGTCCAATCCTATTCCTACCATGACTCCCTTTTCCCCTTCCCTAGCCACATGGGCTTTTGAGGACTTGGTGCGCCTAGCCCAATAAGGTCAGTGCACCTTCCCTCAGCCCATGACAACCCTTGGGTCGTGGTGGACCCACTTGTGGCCTTCCGAACCCCTCGGGAACCTTCTAGAAGCTTCACGGTACAATACCAAAAAAGCTGCACCTTTTTCCGAAACCCAAAATATGACATCCCATATATAAATCGTTACCTCCTGACCATTCCAAGACTCCTTGTGATGACCAGGATCCCATCCGGGAGACAACATTCAGTTACCAATCATCAAATATCCCAATACTACTCTAGTGTTAAAGAACGTTAAGCGTGTGACCCTGCGGGTTCGTGAATCATGTAGTCATGACCGAGACACCTCTCCTGTCAATAACCAATAGGGGGACCTGGATGCCCATATTGATTCCTACATATTCCACGAAGATCTTTTATCGGTTGAACCACGATGTCAAGGATTTGGTTAATCCCGTATGCAATTCAGTTTGTCCAGCGAATATGTTACTTGCGCGAATTCGATCGTCGGTATCTCCATACCTAGTTCAATGCTGTGTCGGCAAGTCACTTTACTCATTCTGTAATACAAGATCCCGTGACTAACTCATTAGTCACATTGCTTGCAAGCTCTTTAAGATGTTGTATTACCGAGAGGGCCCAGAGATATCTCTCTGTCATACGGAGTGACAAATCCCAGTCTTGATCCATGCCAACCAACAAACACCTTCGGAGGTACCTGTAGAGCACCTTTATTATCACCCAGTTATGAAGTGACGATTGGATCCACACTAAGTATTCCTATGGTGTCAGGGAGTTGCACGATCTCATGGTCTAAGGGACAGATACTTAACATGAAGAAAGCTATAGCAAACAAACTAAACGATTTGATGCTAAGCTTACGGTTGGGTCTTGTCCATCACATCATTCTCCTAATGATGTGATGCCGTTATCAAATGACAACTCGTGTCTATGGTTAGGAAACCTTAACCATCTTTGATCAACGAGCTAGTCTAGTAGAGGCTCACTGGGGACATTGTTTGTCTATGTATTCACACATGTATTTAAGTTTCCGGTCAACACAATTTTAGCATGGATAATAAAACATTTATCATGAACAAGGAAACATGATAACAACCAATTTATTATTGCCTCTAGGGCATATTCCAACAATGAGATCTATTCTTAGCTATCCCTAGATTGGAGGAGGGGGTGGAGTATATATAGTGCTAGCCACGAAGGGGTAAGTGAGGGCGAAATGGGTACATGGGACGCGGTCCAACTCACTGCTCGCAGCCAGGCCGGAAGTTCTGGGGACAGCCGGAAGTTCTGGGGGTCGGACATTCTGGGCAAGGTACGGGCTTTTCAAAGAGTTTGCACTCTACACACGAGGGCGAACGGATGTGGTTGAAAATTTTGGGTGTGGCCGGAAGTTCTGCGCTGATGGTCCTTGCTTCTCCTTCCTTCTCTTCCAAGCTTCCATTGCAGATGGTGTAGGCTTACTCTTGAGCTTGGACTCCTCGATGAATTTGTAGCTCCGATCACAGCTATGCATGCACACAAGAGAGGGCTCAAGTAGTATATCATCCTCGAAGGGCACAAGTAGACACGTGTAAACGAGAAGATTCACATTCATATGTATGAATTAGATGTCACACGTATCACTTGGCAAAGGGACTCTTGACATGATGATATTTGTAGGATGCTTCGCATCATGAAGCTTTGGGATGACCCATGTGGGAATCATGGGCAACTCGGTTGCCTCTTCCAGCTACCATGCCGTCTTTGACTTGACCACCAGTTACTGACATGTCAAGCCTATGCCTCCACATCAGTGTCAAAACGAGCTCATGGAACAAGCCAACTCACGCAATCCAGATGAGGTTGGGACGACCAGGTCAAAATTGGCATGAGAGAACAAATCTACAGCTTCAGTCGCTTCCCAGGAGTTTTAGCCTAGGAAGTTTAGCGATTTAGAAGATTTTAAGGATGGTGGTTAAGGAGATACAAATCACTAGTGAGGGGGTGGTTTAAAAAAGAGAGGATGATTTTATTTGTGTATCCATATTTAGTTAGTAAAATTTAAAAATAATTCATTACATATTTTATCGTCTTTTTCAGATTATATGATATGGTCTACCTTATCAACCACCACAGTAATATAAGAGCGTTTAGATGTAAACTAATACTCCCTTTGTCAGAGAATATAAGAACATTTTTGACACTATGCTAGTGTTAAAAACATAGTGTTAAAAACGTTCTTATATTTTAAAACGGAGGGAGTAGTATAAGACTAGCCACAATTAGTAACATGTTACTACTCTATGTTACTACTTCTACAATGGAGTAATATATGTGTGGTAACATGCAACACTTCATTTATTAGGCTATAGACTCATCTTGCCTTAATATGTGTGATGTTACTCATACTAGTAGTAACTAGTTATGTTATCACATGCCTCGCTTTCTTCATTTATTGCTTGTCACATCATTTATTTTATTTAGATATATGTCATGTTACTATCTATGTTACTTTCACTGTGGGTAGTCTAAAAAAAGCGTTTAGATGTACTAGTACTCCATTTTTATTTAGTTCGCATATTAGTTTTGGTCAAAGTCAAGTTTATAAACAAAAATATTAAGATATACAATAACAAATCAACAACATTAGATTTATTATTGAATGTATTTTACGAAGTTTAACTTCAGTCAATTCTAATACAAAGAGTAAATAAAAACGAAGGGAGCACATGCGATTCGTGATCCTGTGCCATACAACCAGTGGTGAACCTTCCAGTATTAGTAGTATCTTTTTCCCCAACGCCCCGCTTCCTCTTCTTTGTCGCTTCCTGAGCTGGCATTTGGCATCCGCACTCGCACAGTACTCCCAGTCTTCTTCTCCCTGTCACACTCCACCTGACCACCTCCCTAGGAGAATTCCAAGGTCTCGTCTCCGCGGTTCCCAAGATCGCATTCCTGATTTTGCAATCGCGTGCATGTTCTTCGTCCAGATCCGCTATTCACTCGTTGGAGCCATTATTTGCGGGAGGTGTTGCTGAATTGCCGCTTCTTTGATTTGATGCAGGTTTGTTGGTCCTAGTTGGAGTTGAATTTGCATCGAGGGTTGACTTGACTGGTGGTATACCCGGCGCCGGAGATGGGCAAGGGCGGCGGCTGCGTCCCCAGCAAGAAGCGCCAGCCGCCGGCCACCACCGTCGCCGCCGCGCCCTCGTCGTCGTCAGCCACCGCGGTCCCGCGGGACGCGCCCGAGGAGGCCCTGGGCGCACCCACCGGGGAGTCGAGGCAGACGCTGCGGCTGTACATCGTGTTCTACTCGATGTACGGGCACGTGGAGGAGCTGGCGCGTCACGCGGCAGCGGGAGCGGGTGCGGTGGAGGGGGTGGAGGTCGTCCTGCGGCGGGTGCCGGAGACTCTCTCGCCGGAGGTGCTGGAGAAGATGCAGGCGCCATCCAAGGACCCCGCCGTCCCGGTCATCTCAGCGCCGGCCGACCTGGAGGAAGCCGACGGGGTGCTGTTCGGGTTCCCGACCAGGTACGGCGCCATGGCCGCGCAGATGAAGGCATTCTTTGACTCCACAGGCTCCCTCTGGGAGAAGCAGAGGCTCGCAGGAAAGCCCGCCGGATTCTTCGTCAGCACCGGCACCCAGGGCGGCGGCCAGGAGACCACTGCGTAAGCATCTTACCACCTCTTCTACAGGGATGAATTAATCTGTCAATTATTTCATATTTATGGTGGTGCTCGTTATTATGCACTGAAAAATGGTATTGATATGATTCTTTGAAGTGGACAATATCGGAACAGTTCCCTCTCCCGGACCCCTGTCTATTTGAATTATATAGCGGACAAGAGAAATGTCACATGTATATTTCTAGCCTTCTAGGTGTTGCACTGAACCTTGAGGATGGATAAACATATTCTTTAGGATCAGTGCCTTGTGAGCAATTTTTATTTTTCTGGTGTTTTCACGACTTCATTGGTTGTGAATCCGGAGACATTAGCATGCGCTGTCTCCGCAATAAGTCAGGCAGGTCATGAATAAGGCGGGCATGGATGTTTTTTATGTGTGTGTGTCGGTTTAATATTGTATCTACTTTAAATCATTCCAGTGCCTGAATTTTCAGCATGATGCACCCAGTATATAATTTGCCCTTGCACTCATGTTCAACACTAACTAGGCAAGGAATCAGACTGAATGGGGTGGTCGTAGTAGGGGTGTTTCAAATGAACCATGACGCGTTGAGAAATTTCACGTAAATCGCCCTTAAGGGTATCACAAGCAAGTTAATTTCACAAACCGACATAATGCATATGATGGTGATGTTAAAGATCGTTCGGTAGCTACAATATATGGAAATGAGATGCTTTACTGAGAGCTATTCAAGTTGCTCATGCACTATTTTCTTCATTACTAATGATCATGGCTCTGTACCGTGTGACTATTAATAACAGAGATAGCATGACCGTGGATCATTACTTCTAGGCTTGTACCGGATCAGAGAATCTGTTGTACCACCGCTCAACCTGGTTTGTATGGTTCAGTCCTCAGCACGAGCTGTCAAATCTGCAATCGGCTGGCTGTGAGGAGCATGGATTATACTCCCTCCGTCCCAAAATGAGTGTCTCAACAAGACACTTATTTTGGGACGGAGGGAGTATATAGTATTCATAAACTCCTGCGATAATTGCGGACGTTTGGAATTCAAATTTCAACTCACTAATTTAGCTGCACTGCTCCTCTACCCAATCTGTCTTGAGTGTGACATGCTACAGCAAAAATCAAATAGCATTTACTGTCTTCCCTTTTCACTTAAAAGTTCAAACTGACTGCACTATTTCTGACCAATGCGTGTCTAGCATGAGAGGTGATGGCAACAATCAAATAGCATTCACTCTTTTCTTTTGTCTTTTGCAAATAAAGAATACATTGGTTTTATCTTTCTTGATTCCAAAATAAACATTGCCTTATCATATCATTTTGGTATGTTTTTGCTCTCACGATAGGCAAAAGTTCAATGTGTCAATTATGCCCATACTTGCCAATAGATTTTTATAACAGCTAGTTACTCGCTATGAATTGCTTCTGTACTCTTCTCATGCTTTCTGATTATGTTGATTTTCAGTCTGTGCCTTTGCTTTGCTGGCCTGTCACTGACCGGCCATATATGATCTGGTTGTTCACTGCAGTTGGACGGCAATCACCCAGCTGGTGCACCACGGGATGCTGTTTGTTCCCATCGGCTACACCTTTGGCTCGGGCATGTTTAACATGGACGACATCAGAGGGGGCAGCCCCTATGGAGCTGGAGTTTTTGCTGGTGACGGTAGCAGGCAGCCCAGCGAGGCGGAACTTGCCCTCGCCGAGCACCAGGGCAAGTACATGGCCGCCTTCGTCAAGAAGCTCGGCCAGGCCTGATTCAACCCGTAAGCAGCCAGTCAGCGACCATCCATTATACTGTTGATCAGCCATTGTTTCCTCTTCAGCATCGCCTGTTCCTATTGTCCCTACATGTGCACAGCTTTTGCTCTTAGATTGATTGTTGGAATAGTCATATAATTACGCCGAGGTTTCTTTGTACATTTGTTGACATAAATGATGTGTGTTGTCCATTTGTAAAATAAGGAGTTTTTCTGGATTGCTGTGAGCAATGAACTGTTTGATGTATAGATTCATGCATTTCAATCAGATGCTACATCGAATAACATCATCTGCCAAAAGATTTGCTGTGCAAAGCGTCATGATACTTTGTTTTCTGAACTTAAGTTTCCGTGTTGCTTTGTTTTTTGTATGAAGAGCGTTTTATTTATTTATTTTGCTTGGTCACTTTTTCCATTGAGCTAGCTATGGACAGGGGTGCGTGGAAGCTTGCTATCCATGTGCCAGAGCCATGAGTTGGTTGCGAGATCTTATGGGTTTCACCTCTAGCCTATCCCAACTTGTTTGGGACTAAAGGCTTTGTTGTTGTTGTTGTTGGTCACTTTTTCCATTGAATACTTACATCCCTGAAAGGTGAAAGAATCCCAAATTCATGCAGAAATAGAACCTTCTTTATGAAATAGCATTACTCATTTTTTTTACTGTTATAGAGGGGATATTTTATACTCCCTCCGTCCCAAAATAAGTGTCTTGAGCTTAGTACAAATTCATACTAGAGCTAGTAAGTTGAGACACTTATTTTGGGACGGAGCGAGTACAAGTTTTAGATCATCTGGGATCGCCATCCCCTGTTCCATTAAACGCAATAGGTCTCAGACAACGCAGACCACACCGCTCCTCCAAATTCTTACAAGGTCAGAATGACCCCAACTCCAGGGAAGTTCAGTTTTAACTCAGGCGCAAGAGCCTCACTACATTGCTCGCACGCAGGCAAGCTAAAATGATTACAGCGTTTGCAAGTTTTGGCCCGACCACTGGATGGAGGGAAGATCCATGGCTGAGATCGCCCCGCTCATCTTTGTGCTTTTCCCTGGGTGTCGCCGCACGTCCAGTACCGTCGAGGAGGGCCTCCACCTGGGTTCCTGGGTCCAGGCCAGGATATCCAGGGAGCGTTAGGTCCCGCTGCCATGGTTCTAGGGATGCAAGCGGCATCCCGCATAAGCCCGCCAAAACTGGAATTTAGTTCAAAATGAACTAAAGCTGAACCGGAAAGATTATAACTAAGTTTATTTACTTTGACTACCAAGCGGGGCGGATCGGGCGCCGCCTTGCATCCCTACATGGTTCAATGCATTGACCTCTGGCGGCGTCTGCGCCACATCAGCCTCTGGATGCGCCCGATACCTTATGTTGGCGTTGGACCAGTTCGATCACATACTCATCTAGTTCATGCTATTAGGCGCTCTTCTTTGGCGCTTGCGAAGACCCACACCGGAAGTTGACCTGGAAGCTATGGGCACCGCTGCGCATTCTTTCTCTACCTGGCTATGCAGGACCGTTGTTGGTCGGTAGACTGCCTTGCTCGCCACGGCCTCCCTCACGAGACTACCTGCGCCATATGTTATCAAGAACCCGAGACCATGCAACACCTGCTAGCGGGCTGCTCTTTCTCTAGAAATTTGGCACGAGATTCTAGGATGGACGGGGTCAACGACTGACTTACCGTATGGCGGCACGGCCTTCCAGTCTTGGTGGGTGCATCCTCCGATCACACACGTATGTCTACTCGCAAGGGATTGACCCCCCTCATCATCCTTACCGCATGATGGCTATGAAAACACCACAACGGTTGCATCTTCGACAAGGATCAACCATCGGTCTCTCATATCTCCGCTACCATCAAAGATGAGGCGCCCCTATGGGCTAATGCTGGAGCCACCGGGAACATCATCTCCGAGAGTTAGCTTGTGTTATAGTAGGGTTTGAGCAACCCCCTATTTGTTTGCTCGTCCACTCGTTACCATGCTATATATGTGCACATGGCTAAGTGAGCTGATGTAATCTTGTGTCGTCACTCCCCTTCTATCAATGAAAAGATACACAACCTCATGTAGGATAGAGACCCTATGTGGCCCAATCTTCACGAACTAGAGGTGGATTTGAGAAGGAACACGAGGGACAAATGTGGGAAATCATAAGGGAAACGATATTGGACAATATCCACACCAAGTACTCATAGCAATACATGGGATGCATCAAGATCAAATAACAACAAGGGAAATAAAGACACAAGGGTAGTTCAGTCAAATCTCTAGGAGAGATGGGTCATGAATTCCATGGAGGAATCTCCCCTTAAGGGGTCTTGGCAACCATGATTGTTTCTTCTCCTAAGAGGCCTTGTCAACAAACATAGACAGTTCTTCTCGTAGGAGGAATCCCACAAGGGGTGATACATGAGCTAAGCTCTATTTGGTTTCTATTGGCTAACCCTAGTAATAAGGAGGGGGGGGGGGCTATATATAGTTCGAGGCACGAAGGGGTAAGTGAGGAGGGGATACAAGGCCCAAAAGCCAATCCACGTGCAGGCATTCCGGACGGTCCGAGCATTAGCCGGATGATCCGGGTTGCAACCTGGACGGTCCGGTTACGGGCGAAACCTTCTGTTGGTGTATCCGGACGTCCGGCTAGCTGCCCGGATTGTCCGGCCATTGCCCGGATGATCCGGCTTGGTGCCTGGACGTTCGGTTTCAGGCCAGCAGCTACTCCGTCTTCTCCTTCTTCCGTCTCTGCTTCCACGCATTCCTCGCGGATGGTGTATGTGTACTCTTGTGCTTGCACTCCCCCTCGCCGTCTGTGAAGCTCCACTCAAACCTATATATGCACGATGGAGGGTCAAGTAGTATACCATCCTCAAAGGGGACAAGAAGACATGTGTAACGAGGAGATTCACCTTTATATGTTTGAAGTAGATGTTGCACCTGACTCTTGGAAATGGAGCTCTTGACATGGTGATATGCTCTGCATCACAACCTTTGCGTATTCACGGAAAAATGAAATTGATTACAGAGGGGGAGGAGGAGGTTGTTAGCCTCTCAGCACATGTCGTTTTTTTACGTAGATACTCTAGGGAAGCATAGCCACCATGCCCTCAATTTTCAGCTGTGGCAAATCATGTAGGTACCTTCAGCATCTTCTTGTATACCTCATCCTGTATCCAGAGCCAAGGGTGCCCTGAGCTTGCCCACCAAATGTTGTACAAATCTATCCACCATCACACATTCCTGCCCTTTGAAATCACCTCCCAAGCATTTATATTTCTCACCACCAGGCGCTAGACATGTTTAACCAAGCCACTCGATAAAACACCAGATCATTCCTAAATAACCACAAACATCACACGATTGCAAAGACACAACATTCAGTAGTTCAAACCTTTTGTTACTCAACCGTTTCGAAGCCGGAGACATAAAATCACGAATATCAACCCCAAAATTTTATTGAACCTCACCCCATAGTTGATGAGCTAGTATACATTCAAAAATCAAATAAAATATTGATTCAATTTCTTTGCAGTGTTTAGATTCTAGTGGTTTGGGCATTCCCCTTTTCTAAGTTATCCCTACTCATGACCTTGTTCTGTCACAACAGCCACAAGAAAAATTGCACCCAAGGTGGAATTTTCAAAGACCACACAACAGGTAGGAAAATAGGTTTAATGCCTCTAAAATTAATTATAGCATATAGAGAGTTGGATGAGTAGATGCCATTGGGTTCATATTGCCAAATAAGAGCATCTTCCTCCTCATCCAGCACCACAGATTGCACTATGGCTTCTAACTCAAACCGTTGCTCCATCAATTCATCAGTAAAGGTCCTCCTAAAAGTCATTTAATCTAACTACCATCCCAAACATCAGCTACTACCTTACCCTACCCATTAACTAGGAAATACAAATCCTAAAATTGGATTGCAAGAGGAGAATTACCAATCAGATGTCTTCCTGTAATCTCACCAGCTTCCCATGACGCAGGGTATTATCATCCCAGAGAGCCTGAACCTGGGTAAAATCCAGTGTCTTTGGTATCATCGCTCCTAGACGCCTAGCTTAGGATCCCCTACCTCGAGATCTGCCGTATTAGGTTCCATCAATCTATGCATCACTCACCTACACAAGTCTGTCTAAGCACGAGGGTCGATTCTGATACCAACTGTAACACTCCGACCAAACCCATCAGTTCACCCATTGGTTCCTGGTAGTTGCGTCTGGGATCTAGACTGGCCCCATAGACCAGCACTGGTGTTTTATGCGCACTTTGTTCCTCAATTATGGGCACCAGGGATCAACTTACTGGTCGGTCACTCATCCTCAAATGTCTCCAGGCCAAGCACACTTATCTTTGAGGTTCCTTCCAGATGGGCTCCCGGAAAAGAAAGTGCATCTTGTTAATATGAGTAGTCTATTATTCCTATTAAGACGGGATGTCACGCCTCTTAAGCTAATTTGATTCGTGTCTTTAGACATACTATTCATACTCTTTATCATGGATGATGTAATGTTGGACCGTATCGGTCTCTGGATGTAATAATTAGACTTATGTTCACGTGAGCCCGTTTATCTTATATTCTACCGTTTGAGTCCCGCAATGATATCTTATATTCTATCAGGAGTAGTACCCAAGATATGTGTTACTGCGTGTATGATATGGAAGCACATATCGAGGGTAGCTCGTGGATGTGCATCTATTCCAGGTTTGGTTGAAAATGCTAGACATGGAATAGTTCTACATCAGGAGCCTGGCATATATGTGTCCTTAATGGTTGTTGTTGGGGAACTCGCGGAGGAGGCGTCTTTTGGTTGTTGAATCTAGAGTTGTACTACTCCTGATTTCCCCTCCTTGGTTTTGTTTTGGCTAGAACCGGCTACTCCTCTGCAGGTTTAAAGTCTAGATGGGGTTCTTTCTCTTTTTCTTCCTTAGTCTCCGATAAATCTCCTTGCTTTTATTCTGATATTTGGTTGTCGGATCTGGCTTATCCCACATTTTCCTCTACGAGAATCTTTTGCTCATACTCCTTTCCTCTTGGCCTATGAGAGACTCAAGTGGGGTTTTGGAATTGGTGCATGACTTCATCGGTCGATTCTTGGTACTGGATCCGTCTCTTACTAGTGATGCTTTTGAGTTCATCTTTTACACTGGTAGGAGGCTAGTCTGCATTGTCGGCCTTGTACTCAAGCCGTGGTTATCCCGGCCAACCTCTGTTTCCAGAGCCCCGCCTTGCGGTTTTCAGGCGAGACAACTTTGATGTAGGCTTGTCGATGCTACTTGGTTTTCCATTTGGAGGTCATATACCGTTCAAGTGGTCTTTATTTGTCGGCGGCGTATGTGCTTCGACTTCTCATGTGGCGTCGGTGTGTGCTTCCTCCTTTGTTCACTCAGAGGTTCTCAGGGCAGTGTTCGCGCCACCGCTCTGGTGGCAGCTAGGACGGCGGGTCCATTCGACCCTGGCCAGCAGCGGTTTAAGACCGGACATATCTCCCTATTTGGCGGCCACATGGTGTATTCTGGAGTTGCTTATTACATACTCCTTCCATTTCACAATATAGTGCACCGACACTTTTTGAGATTAAACTTTGACCATAAATTAGATAAATAATACATAAATCATTTTACTGAAAAATTATACCTTTGAAAACTTCTTTTGAATACGAATTCAAAGATATTTGTCATGCTCCTGCCGCAGACAGCCATGTTGGCTAAATTTATGGTCAAAGTTAAATCTTAAAAAACGTGGTCACACTACATTATGAAATGAAGGGAGTATTTGGTTTTGTTAGATGTGTATAGTTCCCTTTTCGGTATATCCCCATTGTATAAAGGGTTTTCTGCACTTTGACACACATGTATATGTAATGGCCTTTGGCCCCTAGGAAATACTAGTTGCTCATTATCCAACATGGTATCAGATGTTAGGTTCCCCTCACTCCCACAGGCTGCAACTCCGTGCTAGCTCTTCTCCCGCTCCATTCACTGCCAGATTCGGCTCTCCTCACCGCGGATCCGTCCGTCCCGGCTCTCCTAGCCGCGGATCCGGGCGCCCCGGTCCTCCTCGCTGGCTCCGTTGCCCCGCCCCTTGCCTCTTCTCTGCTCCGCTTGGCGGCTTCGCCCGGGGCGCCTGTTGCTGCTCCCGCTATGGAAGCAGCTGCTTCCCTACGCGCAGAGCGCGAGCGGCTGCTGGCTGATTCGAGCTGTTGGTCCGTCTTCCCTCGCCTGCCCGCGGACGGGCCACGCATCTCGGACCCGCTATACTCTGCCTCGCGAGGTTTGCGTCGCTCCCGACCCCCCGCTCGTTGACTTCCCTCTCGTGAGCGGTTCGGGCCTCCCCAGTCCAGATTCCGTTCGGGCCTCCTAAGTTCAAAAAAACCAGAGGAGAAAACAGAGTTCCCTCATGTCTTCTTCGAGCTATGTTGCTGTTCCTCGGTGCTCAGTGATCTTCGATGGCACCAACTATGCTGAGTTTGTGGGATGCCGCCAAGACCCTTGATGATGCTGTAGTTGATGCCTATGATCAGCAGGTATCTGCTTACTCCGATGCTCTTTCGGTGTACCGGGATGATCTATCTGCTTACACTCAGTGGTGCAATGACGATGCTCGTGCTGCTGTTGTTCTTACTGCCAGTGTCCTCCCTCAGTTTGCTTCGGAGTTCACGGGACTTGGCACAGTTGCAGCGATGTGGTCTTATCTTTGTCAGCGCTATCAGCCCTCTGGTGATGCTCTCTATCTCTCTGTGGTACGTCAGGAGCACGCTCTCCAGCAAGGTGATTCCTCTGTGGATGAGTTCTATTCATAGTGCTCTGCCATCTGGCGTCAGCTTGACTCTCTTCAGACAGTTGTTTGTGGCACCTGTCGTTGCTGTCAGACTACTCGGTCTGATCTGGAGTTTCAGCGGGTTCATGAGTTCTTATCTCGTCTCCGCTCTGAGTTTGAGCCCAGACGTGCTCACTTGCTTGCTCGTGGTCGTGTTCCAGTCTCGGAAGTGCTTGCTGAGCTTCGTGCTGAGGAGACCCGCCTTCGCTCTGCTGGTTTGCTGGTGGTCCCGTCTGTGTTGGCTGCTCGGGCTCCTGTGTCGTCTGCTTGGCTCACCGCTCCACCGCTCCTCCCCACACCTTCATGGGGGTGAGTCGCCCTGCTTATACTGAGAGGGGCCGGTCGCACCGCCGTGACACCTTCTGTGGCTATTGCTCTCGGCCCGGTCACCCAGAGTCTGATTGCCGTGAGAAGAAGTAAGACCAGCGGCGCTCCTCTTCCAGTGGGACTCCTGGATCTTCCTCGACTCCGTCACTCACTGACCAGGACATTGTGAGGCTCAAACGCGTCCTGGCTTCCTCTAGCTCTTCGTCGACTGGTTCAGCTGCTGCTGCGCATGCAGCCACTTCTCCACCACCGCAGGCATCTACACAGTCAGGTACATCTTTGTGGGTTTTGGATTCTGGAGCCTCCTTCCACATGTCTTCTGATTCTTATGTGTTATCTTCTCTCAGACCTCTTGATTCGCCTGTTAATGTTCTTATCGCCGATGGCACACCTCTTCCTGTTGCTAGTCGTGGCATTCTTTCCACTCCCTCCTTTTCTGTTCCTAGTGTCTCGCATGTTCCTCGTTTTACCATGAATCTGTTTTCCGCTGCTCAACTTACTGATTCTGGTTGTCGTGTCATCTTTGATACCGACTCTTGCTTCATTCAGGATCGACGCACCAAGGCTTTGGTTGGTACTGGCCCCCGGCGCCGTGAGTCAGAGGGCCTTTGGGAGGTTGACTGGCTTCGTGTTCCTTCCGCTGCCACCACTCTTGCCAGCTCCCATGCTCTTGCTGCCTCTTCGTCTGCGTCCTTCCAGCAGTGGCATCATCGTCTTGGTCACATCTGTGGCTCTCGCTTGTCTTCCTTAGTTCGTCAGGGCCTCTTGGGGTCTGTATCTGGAGATGTTTCTTTACATTGTAATGGTTGCAGACTTGGCAAACAGACTCAGTTCTTATCCTACCAGTGAGTCGGTCTCTCAGCGTCCTTTTGACTTAGTTCATTCTGATGTTTGGGGTCCTGCCCCCTTTGATTCGAAAGGTGATCAACGCTATTATATCCTGTTTATTGATGATTTCTCTCGCTACACCTGGCTCTACTTCATGAAATCTCGTAGCGAGGTTCTCTCTATATACAAACGTTTTGCTGCCATGGTTCACAACCAATTTTCCACGCCCATTCGTACTTTTCGTGCTGACTCCGCTGGTGAGTTTATCTCTCAGCTGTTGCGTGGTTTTCTTGCGGAACAGGGTACTCTTGCCCAGTTCTCATGTCCCGGTGCTCATGCTTAGAACGGCGTTGCCGAACGTAAGCATCGTCATCTACTTGAAACGGCTCATGCGCTGATGATTTCCGCTTCCCTTCCGCCTCACTTTTGGGCTGAGGCTGTCTCTGCATCCACTTATCTCATCATCATTCAGCCATCGACTGCTTTGCAGGGTGGTATTCCTATGGAGTGTCTCACTGGACGTTTCCCTGACTACTCCGCTCTTCGGATGTTTGGATGTGTGTGTTATGTCCTTCTTGCTCCACGAGAACGCACCAAACTGACTGCTCAGTCAGTTGAGTGTGTCTTTCTTGGCTACAGTGATGAGCAGAAGGGCTATCGATGTTGGGATCCTATGGGTCGTCGCTTGCGCATCTCGCGTGATGTGACTTTTGACGAGTCTCGTTCTTACTACCCACGTTCTTCTTCTTCGAGTTTCTCTGTGGATGACATTTCTTTCCTGCTTCTTCCTGACACACCCGGCTATGTGCCTCATGTGTCACCTCTTCCTCCGGCACCTCTCATTCCTTCTCATTCCCCACCGACACCGTCTTCTCCATCCTCCTCCTCCACCTCTCCACCATCATCTCCAGTCCGTCGCTCTCTCTCACCGTTTCCTCTCCACTATACTCGCCGATTTCGTACTGAGGATGTCTCCTCTGACGAGCCTTCCACCTCTGGTGCACCTCCTCCCCCGCCTCCCCCGGTTCACAACCTTCGTGCTCGCCCTCGCCCCCCGCCTGATCGCTACTCCCCTGATTGGTATGATCTCTCTGCTATTGCTGAGCCCACTTCCTACCGAACTGCCATGACTCAGCCTGAATGGCAACTTGCGATGGCCGAAGAGCTTGCTGCTCTTGAGCGCTCGGGCACATGGGATCTGGTTCCCCTTCCTTCCGGTGTCCGTCCCATCACCTGCAAGTGGGTCTACAAAATTAAGACTCGCTCCGATGGTTCTCTTGAGCGCTACAAAGCTCGTCTTGTGGCCCGTGGTTTTCAGCAGGAGCAGGGGCGTGATTATGATGAGACATTCGCTCCTGTGGCCCACATGACCACTGTTCGCACTCTTCTTGTTGTGGCTTCTGTTCGCCAGTGGTCTATCTCTCAACTTGATGTTCAGAACGCCTTTATCAATGGCGAGTTACGTGAGGTGGTTTATATGCAGCCACCACCGGGGTACTACGCTCCTGATGGTATGGTCTGTCGACTTCGCCGCTCCCTCTATGGTCTTAAACAGGCCCCTCGCGCCTGGTTTGAGCGCTTCGCCTCTGTGGTGACTGTAGCTGGCTTCTTGCCCAGTGATCATGATCGCGCATTGTTTGTTCACACGTCTCCTCATGGTTGGACTCTTCTCCTCCTCTATGTTGATGACATGATCATCACTGGTGACGACCTTGACTATATCGCCTTTGTTAATGTCAGGACCCCGACTCAATGCCACATCGATCTAGCATGTAACACCTCATATCACTTTGCGGCCTCACGCACGGTATTCCCATGGGTGTCGCCTTACCTTTGCCCGGGACCGTTTGCGTCTTTTGGCACACGTATATGATAGTGTTGCTAGCATCCATATGATAAGGAGCCCGGGCTGACATGGCTAGTCGTAAACCCAAAGTGGCACAAACTTACAGGGACAGGCATCCATGACCCAACATCGAACGTGTCGGTCATCAGCGAGTGAATCCAGGCTGTAGCACTGGGCTAGCAGGACTCCGGTGAACCGGGCTGTAGCGGGCTAACAGGACTCCGGTATTCATCGCGTGACATTTCCCCGAAGGAACAGACACAGGAACGAAGAAGGACACATGCCGACCAGCCTAAGTGTTCCGGAGCAGTAGCAAGCTACCATGGCTCAGTGGAAACACTAGGAGACATTTCCCGGTAAGAGAGGCTACTAAGGATAAACAACTAGATAGTCAGATCCCACACATATCAAGCATTTCAATAACATACACACAATATGCTCGATATGTGCAAATACGACATGGCATCACAACATGACTCTACGACTCAAGTATTTATTAGGCTCCGAGGAGCGAGATATTACAAACATGGGTCTCATGACCCAACACTCAGAGCATACAAGTCAAAGCACAAGCGAAAGCTATCATGTCTGAGTACAGACATCTATAAATGAAAAAGGCTAAGAAGCCTGACTATCTACCAGATCCTGCCGAGGGCACAAGATCGTAGCTGAGGTAACAAGCTAAACGTCGAAGTCCAAGCGGAACTACTAGTGAGACTGAAGTCTCTCTGCAAAAACATAAAATAGGCAAACGTGAGTACAAATGTACCCAGCAAGACTTACATCAGATCTATCTACATATGCATCATTAGCAACAAGGGGGTGGTGGGGTTTAACTGCAGCAAGCCAGCTTTGACTCGGTGGCTATCCTGAACTACGACTGCAAGTAACTCTTTTGAGGTGGCGCACACGAGTCCACATATTCACCATATCAATACACCACTATGGATCCGCTCTCGTCTCCCTACGAGAACGCCATCCATAGCACTCACGCTTATCTTGCGTATTTTAGAGTATCCACTTTCACTTGTCTATGAACTGTACAAGGGGTCCAAGTTTCCATATCCGAGGAATCCGGCTATTCGAATAGATGATGTTAACCCTGCAGGGGTGTACTTCTTCACACACGCTCTCGCCACTTACCGCCCTGTACACGTCATGTACCTCGGCAACCTTCAAGCGGAAGCCGGGCGAGGGAGTCGGCCACGACCTGACTAACCGAACAAGTCTCTAGTCCAGGTTTATCGCCTATTCGGGTTCCATCCGCAAGGAGATCCGGCCGGGGTGTCGCTTACGGCCCCAAATGATGTGTGCAGGGTTCCCAAGCCCACCAACCGGGTGCCACTTGGTACACCGGGCCACTGTGCCTAGTCTGTCCCAAGCCCACCTGTACCGGGTGCCACTTGGTAGACTACTAACACTACCTACAAACACCAGAAACTAGTTGCAACTCCTGGACAGAGATCATGTTGATTAATAAGTCGAGAGGGGTCGAGTTACCGGAACCCAATGTGTGGTAGTAACTGGTCATGGATCACAAACACAGAACTCAGTTCCTGAGGACGGCTGCAATGAGACAACCCACCATGTACTCCTACATGGCCTCTCACCGCTACCTTTACCAAATCGTGTTCACACACTTAGCTCACACACAGTAGGACATGTTCACACGCCTCTGATTCATCCCCGATGAATCAGACCTGACTCAACTCTAAGCAGTAGCAGGCATGACAAACAAACATGAATGAGTAGGCACAACAGGGCTCAAACAACTCCTACTCATGCTAGTGGGTTTCATCTATTTACTATGGCAATGACAGGTCATGCAAAGGATAAAGGGGTTCAGCTACCGCAACAAGTAACAGATGAATCGTTGTTGTCCTAATGCAGTAAAAGAGAGCAGGAACGAGAGAGTGGGATTGTATCGGAATGAACAAGGGGTTTTTGCTTGCCTGGCACTTCTGAAGATAATATAGCTCTTCATCGGTGTCATCGGTCACATAGTCGGTACACGTCTATCGAGAGGGGACAATCACCGGCAACAGAGAAAGAACACAATCAATGCAATGCAACAATATGATGCATGAGTGTGACATGGCAATATGCTGTGGTTTGGGCTAATGCAGCTAGCAACAAAGTTAAATGAAGTTGGTTTGAACCCTAAGTTCAAATCCAAACTCCATATGTGAAATTCAAATGCCACTTATATGATTTGTGCTAAACAGCAGCTATAAGTTGTTCTAACATGCATGAAAATGGTACAGATGGATTCCTTGAATTTTTCTGATAATTTTTCATATATAATTTATTTAATTCTGACTTACGGTTGATTTACTATGATTTATTGAAGTTTATACAATTTTCTGGAATTTCCTGAATATTTAGAATTAAAAATAATTCCAGTAATTCATTATTGCGTCAGCCTGACATCATCATGACGTCAGCGGGTCAACAGGGGCTGGTCCGGGTCAAACCTGACCAGTGGGGTCCACTGGTCAGTGACTAGTGCTGGTTAGTGACACTGACAGGTGGGACCAGGTCAACAGCCACGTCAGCTTGGTCAAAGCTGACGTGTGGGCCCACGGTGGTTAGGTTAAACTTAACAGAAAATGATAAGGATTAAATAAGGGCGTGGGGCCCATACGTCAGCGGCTCTGGGGAGGTTAGCTGGCCGTGATTAGTGCTAATCACGCGGCCACGTCGGCTAGTGACGCCGGCGACCATGGCGGCGGCGGGACCTCGCCGGAGTTGCTCGGGATGGCGCTACAGCCCGCCGCTGGTCGCGCTGAGGGCACCAAGAGGGAGCCCGTGCTCCCGCGCATCTAGTGGCGCACGCAGCTGGGCACAGGGAGGCCGGGGTTCGCCGGAAACGAGCTCCTGGCGGCGGCCGGAGTTCGGCCATGTGCGGGGTTGGGGCTGCGGCGCGCTAGGGGAGAAGCTGATGGTCCAGACGGCATCCGTGGGCCACCAGAAGCGCGCTGGTGCCACGGGTTCGAGCAGAGGGGCTCAGGTCAGGAGAGCTACGCGGCCATGGCGGACGGCGGTGCTCGGGAATATGGGCGGGGGTGCTACGGCACGGGAACGAGCAAAACGAAGGAGGGGAAACGGAGTGGAGCTCACAGCGAGTTCGTCGGCGGTCTCATTGGGCTCGGGGACGGGTTGTGGACGACATATCGGCGACGGAGATCGGCGGTGCCTGAGGTTGAAGATGATGTCGATGGCGGCGATACGGCGCGTTCCCGGTTGCTTGACTCGTCGAGGAGGCGTAGAAGGCGGAGGTGGAGCTCTCGGGCACGTCAGAGGGGCGAGGGGGAGGCGGTGGCCGCGGCAGCAGCAAGCGGCGGCGACGGGTTCCGCTCGGGCGCGTGAGGGAGAGAGAGCAGAGGAGGGGGAGGAGCGAGGGGGAGCGCGAGGGGTTCCAGGGAGGGTGAGAGAGAGGCCAGGGGTGTCGTGGCGTCTCCAGGCGCATCGAGGAGGGAGGCAACCAGGCAGGAGGTGGCCAAGCGCGGTGGCGGTGCTCGCCACCGAGCTGCTTCGTGCGCTGGCACGGGAAGAAGACAGGCATGCCCCCTGGTGGTTGGGCTGCACAGTGTTGGGCTGTCCAGGTGGGCTTCGGTGAGCGCCAGGTAAGTTACAGGTGAGTTGCTCTGTTTTATTTCTGTTCTGTTTTATTTTTATTTAATCTTTTGCCACTGTTTTGAATTTAAAATAATTCAAACAATGCCAAAAGCTCCTCTGAATATTTTTATTTTGCTAGATGGACTTTTCCAAAAGCTTATAAAATATTTCAGGGGTATTTGAAATTATATTCTAGTTATAAGAATATAATTCAAATTCAAATATCTAATGATTTAAATTCAAAGTCCCAAAAATAAATCCTTAAAAATGTTCAATATTTTGGTTGGGACCAGAACCCTTACCAAAAATTATCAAACATTTAAGAAGAGCATTTTGGAGCAATGAATGAGATTTTTAGGGTTTTTGCCCTTCTTTTATTTAAGTTTTTGAGGCTTCCAAAATTCCTCAGTTCAAGTTTCAAAAATTTAAACATGATGCACAGATGGAAGCAAGCATAGGTCAGGCCAGAACTAGGGATGTGACAGTTAAGGCTCGCCTTCGCGATCAATTCCTCATGACTGATCTTGGTCCACTTCGCTACTTTCTTGGGATTGAGATCTCCTCGACCTCTGATGGCTTCTACATCTCCCAAGAAAAATATATTCAGGATCTTCTTGCTCGCGCTGCTCTCGGTGATGAGCGCACGGTTGTGACTCCTATGGAGCTCAACGTTCAGCTTCGTGCCACCGATGGTGACCCTCTTCCTAATCCCACTCGCTATCGTCATCTTGTTGGCAATCTTGTCTATCTTGCTGTTACGCGTCCTGACATCTCCTATCCTGTCCACATCTTGAGTCAGTTTGTTTCAGCCCCCACCTCTGTCCACTATAGTCATCTACTCCGTGTTCTACGATATCTTCGTGGCACGATCTCTCAGCGCCTTTTCTTTCCCCGCTCCAGCTCTCTTGAGCTCCAGGCCTATTCTGATGGTACCTGGGCTAGTGATCCCTCTGATCGACGCTCGCTGTCTGCTTATTGTGTCTTTCTTGGTGGCTCTCTTATTGCCTGGAAGACAAAGAAACAGATTGCAGTTTCTCGCTCGAGCACAGAGGCTGAGTTACGAGCCATGGCTATGTTGACAGCTGAGGTGATCTGGTTACGGTGGTTACTTGAGGATTTTGGTGTATCTGCTACTACCTCGACTTCCTTGCTGTCAGACAGTACTGGCGCTATCAGTATTGCGCGTGACCCGGTGAAGCATGAGCTCACCAAGCACATCGGTGTGGATGCCCATTTTGTGCGTGCTGTTGTGCAGGATCAGACTCTCGCTCTTTACTATGTGCCCTCTGAGTTACAGTTGGCGGACTTCTTCACCAAGGCACAGACTCGAGCGCAGCACGGCTTTTTCCTCTCCAAACTCAGTGTTGTTGATCCACC